>NC_056749.1:791191288-791358788 GCF_019279795.1 Protopterus annectens
GAACTGGTAAGCAGCAGCTATGCAATGATGCAGCAGGTAGAACCAGGGGGCACCTTCACTGGTAAGCCGCAGCTATGCAGAGGTGAAGAAGGTAGAACCGAGGGCACCTGCACTGGTAAGCAGCAGCTATGCAGAGATGCAGCAGGTAGAACAAAGGGGCACCTGCACTGGTAAGCAGCAGCTATGCAGAGGTGCAACAGGTAGAACCAGGGGGCAACAGTATTGGTAAGCAGCAGCTATGCAGAGGTGCAGCAGGCAGAACCAGGCGGCACTGGTAATCAGCAGCTATGTAGAAGTGTTGTGGGTGGAAACAGGGGTCACCTGCACTTGTAAGCAGCAGCTATGCAGAGGTGCAGCAGGTGGAACCAAGGGGCACCTGTATTGGTATGCAGCAGCTATGCAGAGGAGCAGCAGGTAGAACCAGGGGCACCTGCACTGGTATGCAGCAGCTATGCAGAGGTGCAGAACGTTGGACCAGGGGGCACCTGCATTGGTAAGCAGCAGCAATGCAGAGTTTCAGCAGGTAGAACCAGGGAGAACCTTCACTGGCATGCAGCAGCTTTGCAGAGGTGCAGCAGGTAGAACCAGGAGTCACCTGCATTAGTATGCAGCAGCTATGCAGAGGTGCAGCGGTTAGAACCAGGGGCACCTGCACTGGCTTGCAGCAGCAATGCACAGATACAGCAGGTAGAACCAGGGCACTCCTGCACTTATAAGCAGCAGTTATTCAGGTGTGCAGCAGGTTGAACCAGGGTTCACCTACTCTGGTAAGCAGCAGCTATGCAGAGGTGCAGCACGTAGAACAAAGGGGCACCTGCACGGGTAAGCAGCAACTATGCAGAAGTGCAGCAAGTAGACCAGGTGGCACCTGCATTGGTAAGCAGCAGCTATGCAGAGGTGCAACAGGTAGAACCAGGGGGCACATGCATTGGTAAGCAGCAGCTATGCAGAGGTGCAACAGGTATAACAGGGGCACATGCATTGGTAAGCAGCAGCTATGCAGTGGTACAGCAGGTAGAACCAGGGAGCACCTGCATTGGTGAGCAGCAGCTATGCAGTGGTACAGCAGGTAGAACCAGGGGGCACCTGCACTTGTAAGCAGCAGCTGTGCAGAGGTTCATCAGGTAGAACCTTGGGGCACCTGCACTGGCATGCAGCAGCTATGCAGAGGTGCAGCAGGTAGAAACAGGGGTCACCTGCACTGGTATGCAGCAGCTATGCAGATATTTAGCAGGTAGAACAAGGGGGCACCTGCACTGGTAAGCATCATCTATGCAGAGTGCAGCAGGTAAAACCAGGAGGCACCTGCACTGGTAAGCAGCAGCTATGCAGAGGTGCAGCAGGTAGAAGCAGGTGGCACCTGCATTCATAAATAGCAGCTATGCAGAGGTGCAGCAGGTAGAACCAAGGGTCACCTACACTGGTAAGCAGCAGCTATGCAGAGGTGCTGCAGGTAAAACTAGGGTGCATCTGCACTGGTAAGCAGCAGCTATGCAGAGGTGCAGCAGGTAGAAGCAGGGGGCACCAGCTTTGGTAAATAGCAGCTATGCAGAGGTGCAGCAGTTAGAACCAGGGGGCACCTGCACTGGTAAGCAGCAGCTATGCAGAAGTACAGCAGGTAGAACCAAAAGTCACCTACTCTGGTATGCAGCAGCTATGCAGAGGTGCAGCAGGTAGAACCAGGGGGAATATACAAATAAGTACACCAGGTACGAAAACTGTAGCAAACACCAAGTCAACTTATGCAAGTCACCAAGTAAGTCCAATCCAGTGAATATAAGACACGAACTCTTTATTAGATAAAAAGTTAAAGCGCTTTTCGTCTACTAGAATCAGTAGACTTCTTCAGAACTACAAAAATAAAAGCTGAACTGCCATCTTAAGTAACACCATTTAAAAAGCATCAGCTGTCAATAATAAAATTCCATTACTAACAATCTACTCTTAAAGACATACCCTAAAAATACAAGTAAAAGCACAAATAAACACACAAAAACTATAAAGTTTAAAACACGAACCCTTGTTAAATAAGTGTTGTTTTACTAAAGTGTTTATAACATTCTTTTAGCATAGTGTCAACCCCAATGGTTACTTTAATTCTTAAACTCTCTTCAAGTTACACTAATGTTAAAAATCTAACGTCTCAAACTTTTCAACTTAAGTGAACAACTGTGGAAAAACGAAGTCAGCTTAAACCCAGCAGCAAATTATGAGACTCCACAAGTTGTTTTTAGCGCTTTCATTCACTTTAATCTTCTGTGAACTTCCTGGGTTTAAGCTGACTTCGTTTTTCCAGAGTTACTTGGTTGCAGTGTCTTTTTGTTCTTTTAAGTAAACAACTGATTGAACACAGGTCATTAAGACCTGGAAATGCATATGAGTTCAATTTTATCTGCCACATCAATTCTTTCTCTTCAAGTAACAAATGAAGGGGGGCACCTTGATGATTATTAATAATTTGGTCAATTGTTATAAACTTAAAGGAATGGTCCTTACATAGAGAAATGTGTTTAGCTAACGCATTCTCTAACTTGCCCTTCTTTATAGCGCATAAATGTTCGTATATGGGGTTTTAACAAACTGAGGTGCTGGTTTTTCTAGTAGGTTTTTCAAATTTCTTCCTCTCCTGAATGTAATTTCAGGCTTGATCCCAATTTGTTATACAATGATAAATTAGTTTTAAAAATGTCCCAGTTCTTTCTAATAATATCAATTATAACGTGACTATCAATATTGAAAGTTAAAATAAGTCTAGGATAGTTCTCTTTAATAACTCTTGTAGTGTCAGGAAAACAGTTATTAGATACATTTGATGAAACACTCACATTTAATTGTTCTCCGATCAAAGGAGTTACAAAAGATCTACTGAGTATAGGTTTAAATAATCCTGTATGCCTTTTAAAAGCAACTTCTCCTATTAATGTTTCCACAAGGGAAAGAGGGTACCCCCTCAGTGTGAACATAGATTACAAATGTTCACATTCATTTTCAAAGTCAACATCGAGACTAACAATTCGGGCTGCTCTCACAAGTTGCCCTTTAACAACTGATTTCTTTTAAAAATTCGGGTGACAACTTGTGAAGTGTAAGAGGGAATTGGAATATGTGGTTTTTCTATGTATGGTAGAAACAAATGCCTTAAGTTCAATTTTCTTCTCTAACCATATGTCTAAATAAGCAATGGCACTCGAGCGAGGAAAAGTGCCCACAGCAGTGTTCCCTGCAACGGGGTTAGTCACGTTATAATTGATATTATTAGAAAGAACTGGGACATTTTTAAAACTAATTTATCATTGTATAAGAAATTGGGATCTAGGCCTGAAATTACATTCAGGAGAGGAAGAAATTTGAAAAACCTACTAGAAAAACCAGCACCTCGGTTTGTTAAAACCCCATATACGAACATTTATACGCTATAAAGAAGGGCAAGTTAGAGAATGCGTTAGCTAAACACATTTCTCTATGTAAGGACCATTCCTTTAAGTTTATAACAATTGACCAAATTATTGATAATCATCAAGGTGCCCCCCTTCATTTGTTACTTGAAGAGAAAGAATTGATGTGGCAGATAAAATTGAACTCATATGCATTTCCAGATCTTAATGACCTGTGTTCAATCAGTTGTTTACTTAAGTTGAAAAGTTTGAGACGTTAGATTTTTAACATTAGTGTAACTTGAAGAGAGTTTAAGAATTAAAGTAACCATTGGGGTTGACACTATGCTAAAAGAATGTTATAAACACTTTAGTAAAACAACACTTATTTAATAAGGGTTCGTGTTTTAAATTTTATAGTTTTTGTGTGTTTATTTGTGCTTTTACTTGTATTTTTAGGGTATGTCTTTAAGAGTAGATTGTTAGTAATGGAATTTTATTATTGACAGCTGATGCTTTTTAAATGGTGTTACTTAAGATGGCAGTTCAGCTTTTATTTTTGTAGTTCTGAAGAAGTCTACTGATTCTAGTAGACGAAAAGCGCTTTAACTTTTTATCTAATAAAGAGTTCGTGTCTTATATTCACTGGATTGGACTTACTTGGTGACTTGCAAAAGTTGACTTGGTGTTTGCTACAGTTTTCGTACCTGGTGCACTTATTTGTATTTTCCAAGTTATATGAGGGTTGGACAAAGGGTGCAGAGTGGTATGAGGGGCAAACACAGGGTGCAGAATGGAATAAGGGTTAAACAAAGGGTGCAGAGTGGTATGATATGATAAAAAGTGGTATGATTAGATAAAAAGTTAAAGCGCTTTTTAAGTGATTTCTGCATTTTACACTGTTTATTGCACTTTAAGTTACTAATTGTTGCAAATTGTTTCTGTAGGCTACACACTAAAGTGTGCTAGCCGATTTACAGCATTTATAGCATTTACTGTCTGTTTTTTTCCTTATCTCTGTAATAAAACAAAAAATCTCTTGTTTTCCCGCCTTACTGAACTAGAGTAGTCCAGTTTCAGAGTTGCTGATCCCTGGGCTTTGTTTTTAGTTCCTGTTACTGATCCATTGCCTTATTAGGAAGGAGGGAAGTTTCTTTGCTTACCAGTGGGAGTGGGAAGCACTGAGCGGCCTTTTTGTCCGATTTGGTGAAGTTTCAGCCAGAAACTAGTAGTTCATTGGTCATTTTGGGCCAATTCCTAGCTCCCTTCAGCCCCCTGCTATAAAACACGCTAAATGCGCATTAGCGCGATTTAGCGCGGAGTTGCCACTGTTGCACACAAGAGCAGCGGCGGTTAAACAAGGTTAAACTATTCGGGCCATCTAAATTCCACTCTTCAAATTTTCCCTTAGAACTACCTTCCTCGAGCTGTACTGCTGATCTAACCAGCATATCCTATAACTGAAAAGTTCATCTCTACTTGATTCCCAAGTAGACTATTCTCTATCTGTAAAGCCTAGCACTTACTCCTACAGTACTTGCACCTTGATAAAGCACTCTTATTATTGATAGTACCCCACCAGCCTAAAACCCACTTCCCCCGGAGTCCTTTGAAAGTCTCTTTATCTACTACTTCTAGTATGTCGAGGGATCAGTTGCTAGTGTCCTCTCCAGCTCAACTGGTGAACCTGGGAATACTGAGGCAATGTTACAATTGCCTCATGTACACAGACAATCCTCTCCTTCTCCCACAAAACACAAATACATGCGAGAGATGCAACTATACGGCCAAACTGGAGGCTGAGCTCTCTCAACATAGGACTGGCAAGACCAGACAGGAGGAGAAGGTAACCACACACAATACATACCCAGTCACACATGGTACCATCACAACTTCAAATCATACACATACTCACACAAAGACATACTCGGAGGCTCTGATCAAAAATTTACCAAAACAGCAGAGGCTACCAAAGCAGACACCCAAACAACTACCACCTCACGACCCAACACATGCAACACATAGACCACACAGTCAGAGTGTCAAACAGTCACAGCCCTTAAGGCCAAACAAAATGCCAGACACACTTGTCATTGGTGATTCCATAGTCAGACACACTGACGTCCCGCTCACCAGACTGAGTAAGGAGAAGGTCACAGTAAGCTGCCTGTCGGGCGCTAGAATCCGCCACATAATGCAAGCACTCAGGTCTCTCAACAGCAGGTACAAGTACAACTCAGTCATTGTCCATGCTGGTGTCAACGACCTGAGACGTACCTCCTTGGACTACATGAAAAGGGACATCGAGGAGCTCTCTGATTATGTAGCCCAGGCAGGTATGACCCTGACCTTGAGCAGTATCCTACCTTCACCTAGAATGATGCCACAATACAGTGATAAGATGATCAGCTTTAATAATTGGCTTAAATTCTGGTGTCATTCAAATGGGATCGAATGTCTGTCTGCCTGGGATGACATGCTGGACATGAGGGTCAGACAGAGTGTAGAATGGTATGAGGGTCAAACAAAGGGTACAGAGTGGTATGAGGGTCAAACATAGGGTACAGAATGGTATGAGGGTCAAACAAGGGATTCAGAGTGGTTTGAGGTTCAAACAAAGAGTGCAGAGTGGTATGAGGTCAACCAAATGCTGCAGAGTGGTATGTGGGTCAAACAAGGGATGCAGAGTGGTATGAGGGTCAAACAAGGGATGCAGAAGGGTATGAGGGTCAAACAAAGGCTGCAGAGTTAAATGCGGGTCAAACAAAGGGTACAGAGTGGTGTCAAGGTCAAACAAAGGGTGCAGAGTAGTATGAGGGTTAAACAAAGGTGCAGAGTGGTATGAGGGTTAAACAAAGGGTGCAGAATGGTATGAGGGTCAAACACAGGCTGCAGTGTGGAATGAGGGTCAAACAAAGGCTGCAGAATGGTATGAGAGTTAAACAAAGGTTGGAGAATGGTATTATGGTCACCAAAACCAAATTAGACCCGAACCAGACCAAGAACAAAATGATGTATCCAAAGACTCAACAGGAACAAAACATTTAAAATGACTTAAATAAAACTCTGTTTTAATGAAATGATAAAAAATTCCACATCAAGCGCTTTCGCCTGGAGACATACCAGGCTTTTTGAAAAAGCCTGGTATGTCTCCAGGCGAAAGCGCTTGATGTGGAATTTTTTATCATTTCATTAAAACAGAGTTTTATTTAAGCCATGGTATTATGGTCAAACACAGGGTGCAGAATGGTATGAAGGTCAAACAAGAGATGCAGAGTGATATTATGGTCAAACAAAGGCTGCAGAGTAGTATGAGGGTCAAACAAAGGCTGCAGAGTGGTATGAGGGTCAAGCACAAAATGCAGAGTGGTATGAGTGTCAAACAAAGTCTACAAAGTGGTATGATGGCCAAACAAAGGGTGCAGAGTGGTATGAGGGTCAAACACAGGGTGCAGAATTGTATGAGGGTCAAACAAAGGGTGCAGAGTGGTATGAGGCTGAAAGAAAGGCTGCAGAGTAATATGAGGGCCACACAAAGCGTGCAGAATGGTATGAGGGTTAAACAATGGCTGCAGAGTGGTATGAGGGTCAAACAAAGACTGCAGAGTGGTATGAGGGTCATACAAAGGGTGCAGAGTGGTATGAGGGTCAAAAAAGTGTGCAGAATGGTATAAGGGTTAAACAAAGGGTGCAGAGTGGTATGAGGGACAAACACCGGGTGCAGAATGGTATAAGGGTTAAACAAAGGGTGCAGAGTGGTATGAGGGTCAAACAAAGGGTGCAGAATGGTATGAGGGTTAAACAAAGGGTGCAAAGTGGTATGAGGGTCAAACGTGGGATGCAGAGTGGTATGAGGGTCAAACAAAGGCTGCAGAGTGGTATGAGGGTCAAACACAGGATGCAGATAAGTATGAGGGTCAAAAAAAGGGTGCAGAGTGGTACGAGGGTCAAACAAAGACTGCAGAGTGGAATGAGGTTCAAACACAGGGTTCAGAATGGTATGAGGGTTAACGAAATGGTGCAGAGTGGTATGAGGGTTATACAAAGGGTGCAGAGTGGTATGAGGGTCAAACAAAGTGTGCAGAATGGTATGAGGGTTAAACAAAGTGAGCAGAGAGGTATGAGGGTTAAACAAAGGGTGCAGAGTGGTATGAGGGACAAACACAGAGTGCAGAATGGTATAAGGGTTAAACAAAGGGTGCAGAGTGGTATGAGGGTCAAACAAAGAATGCAGAGTAGTATGAGGGTCAAACAAAGGGTGCAGAATGGTATGAGGGTTAAACAAATGGTGCAAAGTGGTATGAGGGTTAAATAAAGGGTGCAGAGTGGTATGAGGGTCAAACAAGGGATACTGACTGTTATGAGGGTCAAGCAAAGGGTGCAGAATGGTATGAGGGTCAAACAAAGGGTGCAGAATAGTATGAGGCTCAAAGAAAGGCTGCAGAGTAATATGAGGGTCACACAAAGGGTGCAGAATGGTATGAGGGTCACACAAAGGCTGCAGAGTGGTATGAGGGCCAAACAAAGGCTGCAGAGTGGTATGAGGGTCATACAAAGGGTGCAGAGTAGTATCAGGGTCAAACAAAGTGTGCAGAATGGTATGAGGGTTAAACAAAGTGAGCAGAGAGGTATGAGGGCTAAACAAAGGGTGCAGAGTGGTATGAGGGACAAACAAAGGGTGCAGAATAGTATGAGGCTCAAAGAAAGGTTGCAGAGTAATATGAGGGTCACACAAAGGGTGCAGAATGGTATGAGGGTTAAACAAATGGTGGAAAGTGGTATGAGGGTTAAACAAAGGGTGCAGAGTGGTATGAGGGTCAAACACAGGGTGCAGAATGGTATGAGGGTCAAACAAGGGATACTGACTGTTATGAGGGTCAAGCAAAGGGTGCAGAATGGTATGTGGGTCAAATAAAGGGTGCAGAGTTGTATGAGGGTTAAACACAGGGTACAGAATGGTATTAGGGTCAAACACAGCGTGCAGAATGGTATGAAGGTCAAACAAAGGGTGCAGAGTGGTATGTGGGTAAAACAAAGGCTGCAGAGTGGTATGGGGATAAACAAAGGGTGTAGAATGGGATTAGGGTCAAACACAGGCTGCAGAATGGTATGAGGGTCAAACAAGGGATGCAGAGTGGTATGTGAGTCAAACAAAGGCTGCAGAGCTAAATGCGGGTCAACCAAAGGGTACAGAGTGGTATCAGAGTCAAACAAAGGGTGCAGAGTGGTATGAGGGCTAAACAAAGGGTGCAGAGTGGTATGAGGGTCAAAAACAGGCTGCAGAGTGGAATGAGGGTCAAACAAAGGCTGCAGAGTGGTATGAGAGCTACACAAAGGTTGTAGAATGGTATTATGGTCAAACACAGGGTGCAGAATGGCATGAAGGTCAAACAAGAGATGTAGAGTGGTATTAGGGTCAAACAAAGGTTAAATAAAGGGTGCAGAGTGGTATCAGGGTCAAACAAAGGGTGCAGAATGGCATGAGGGTTAAACAAAGGGTGCAAAGTGGTATGAGGGTGAAACAAAGGGTGCAGAGTGGTATGAGGGTCAAACACAGGGTGCAGAATGGTATGAGGGTTAATCAAGGGATACAGACTGTTATGAGGGTCAAACAAAGAGGGCAGAGTGGTATGAGAGTCAAACAAAGGGTACAGAATGGTATGAGGGTTAAACAAAGGGTGCAAAGTGGTATGAGGGTTAAACAAATGGTGCAGGGTGGTATGAGGGTCAAACTCAGGGTGCAGAATGGTATGAGGGTCAAACAAAGGGTGCAGAATAGTATGAGGCTCAAAGAAAGGTTGCAGAGTAATATGAGGGTCACACAAAGGGTGCAGAATGGTATGAGGGTCACACAAAGGCTGCAGAGTGGTATGAGGGCCAAACAAAGGCTGCAGAGTGGTATGAGGGTCATACAAAGGGTGCAGAGTGGTATGAGGGTTAAACAAAGGGTGCAGAGTGGTATGAGTGTCAAACAAAGGGTGCAGAGTAGTATGACGGTCAAACTAAGGGTGCAGAATGGTATGAAGGTTAAACAAAGGGTGCAAAGTGGTATGAGGGTTAAACAAAGGGTGCAGGGTGGTATGAGGGTCAAACACAGGGTGCAGAATGGTATGAGGGTCAAACAAAAGGTGCAGAATAGTATGAGGCTCAAAGAAAGGCTGCAGAGTAATATGAGGGTCACACAAAGGGTGCAGAATGGTATGAGGGTCACACAAAGGCTGCAGAGTGGTATGAGGGTCATACAAAGGGTGCAGAGTGGTATGAGGGTCAAACAAAGTGTGCAGAATGGCATGAGGGTTAAACAAAGTGAGCAGAGAGGTATGAGTGTTAAACAAAGGGTGCAGAGTGGTATGAGGGACAAACATAGAGTGCATAATGGTATAAGGGTTAAACAAAGGGTGTAGAGTGGTATGAGGGTCAAACAAAGGATGCAGAGTAGTATGAGGGTCAAACAAAGGGTGCAGAATGGTATGAGGGTTAAACAAATGGTGCAAAGTGGTATGAGGGTTAAACAAAGGGTGCAGAGTGGTATGAGGGTCAAACACAGGGTGCAGAATGGTATGAGGGTCAAACAAGGGATACTGACTGTTATGAGGGTCAAGCAAAGGGTGCAGAATGGTATGTGGGTCAAATAAAGGGTCCAGAGTTGTATGAGGGTTAAACACAGGGTACAGAATGGTATTAGGGTCAAACACAGGGTGCAGAATGGTATGAAGGTCAAACAAAGGGTGCAGAGTGGTATGAGGGTCAAACAAGGGATGCAGAGTGGTATGAGGGTAAAACAAAGGCTACAGAGTGGTATGCGGGTCAAACAAAGGTGCAGAATGCTGTGAGGGTTAAACAAAGACTGCAGAGTGGTATGAGGGTTAAACAAAGGGTGCAGAATAGTATGAGGGTTAAACAAAGGGTGCAGAGTTATATGAGGGTTGAACAAAGGGTGCAGAGTGGTATGAGGGGTAAACACAGGGTGCAGAATGGTATAAGGGTCAAACAAAGGGTGCAGAGTAGTATGATGCTGAAAGAAAGGCTGCAGAGTAATATGAGGGCCACACAAAGCGTGCAGAATGGTATGAGGGTTAAACAAAGGCTGCAGAGTGGTATGAGGGTCAAACAAAGGCTGCAGAGTGGTATGAGAGTCATACAAAGGGTGCAGAGTGGTATGAGGGTCAAAAAAGTGTGCAGAATGGTATGAGGATTAAACAAAGGGAGCAGAGTGGTATGAGGATTAAACAAAGGGTGCAGAGTTGTATGAGGGACAAACACCGGGTGCAGAATGGTATAAGGGTTAAACAAAGGGTGCAGAGTGGTATGAGGGTCAAACAAAGGCTGCAGAGTGGTATGAGGGTCTAGCACAGGATGCAGATAAGTATGAGGGTCAAGAAAAGGGTGCAGAGTGGTATGAGGGTCAAACAAAGACTGCAGAGTGGAATGAGGTTCAAACACATGGTTCAGAATGGTATGAGGGTTAATGAAATGGTGCAGAGTGGTATGAGGGTTAGACAAAGGGTGCAGAGTGGTATGAGGATCAAACACAGGGTGCAGAATGGTATGAGGGTCAAACAAGGGATAATGACTGTTATGAGGGTCACGCAAAGGGTGCAGAGTGGTATGAGGGTCAAATAAAGGGTGCAGAGTTGTATGAGGGTTAACACAGGGTTCAGAATGGTATTAGGGTCAAACACAGGGTGCAGAATGGTATGAAGGTCAAACAAAGGGTGCAGAGTGGTATAAGGTTAAAACAAAGGCTGCAGAGTGGTATGGGGGTTAAACAAAGGGTGCAGAATAGGATTAGGGTCATACACAGGCTGCAGAATGGTATGAGGGTCAAACAAGGGATGCAGAGTGGTATGAAGGTCAAACAAGGGATGCAGAGTGGTATGAGGGTCAAACAAAGGCTGGAGAGTTAATTGCGGGTCAAACAAAGGGTACAGAGTGGTATCAGAGTCAAACAAAGGGTGCAGAGTAGTATGAGGGTTAAACAAAGGGTGCAGAGTGGTATGAGGGTTAAGCAAAGGGTGCAGAATGGTATGAGGGTCAAACACTGGCTGCATAGTGGAATGAGGGTCAAACAAAGGCTGCAGAGTGGTATGAGAGTTAAACAAAAGTTGTAGAATGGTATTATGGTCAAACACAGGGTGCAGAATGGCATGAAGGTCAAACAAGGGATGCCGAGTGGTATTAGGGTCAAACAAAGACTGCAGAGTGGTATGATGGTCAGACAAAGGCTGCAGAGTGGTATGAGGGTCAAACACAGGATGCAGAGTGGTATGAGGGTCAAACAAAGTCTGCAGAATGGTATGAGGGTCAAACAAATGGTGCAGAGTGGTATGAGGGGCAAACACAGGGTGCAGTATGGTATAAGGGTTAAACAAAGGGTGCAGAGTGGTATGAGGTTCAAACACAGGGTGCAGAATGGTATGAGGGTCAAACAAGGAATGCAGAGTGGTATGAGGGTCAAACAAAGGCTGCAGAGTGTTATGAGGGTCAGACAGAGTGTAGAATGGTGTGAGAGTCAAACAAAGGATGCAGAGTGGTATGAGGATCAAACAAGTGGTGCAGAATGGTATGAGGGTCAATCTAAGGGTGCAGAGTGGTATGAGGGTCAATCAAAGGCTGCAGAGTGGTATATGGGTCAAACACTGGGTGAAAATAGTATGAGGGTCAAACAAAGGGTGCAAAGTGGTATGAGGGTCAAACAAAGACTGCAGAGTTGTATGAGGGTCAAACACAGGGTGCAGAATGGTATGAGGGTCAAACAAATGGTGCAGAGTTGTATGAGGGTCAAACAAAGGCTGCAGAGTGGTATGAGGGTCTAACAAAGGCTGCAGAGTGGTATGAGGGTTAAACAAGGGGTGCAGAATGGTTTTATGATCAAACACAGGGTGCTGAATTGTATTATGGTCAAACACAGTGTGCAGAATGGTATGAGGGTCAAACAAGGTATACAGAGTGGTATGAGGGTCAAACAAATGGTGTAGAGTGGTATGAGTGTCACACAAAGGCTGCAGAGTTTTATGGGGTAAAATAAAGTGTGCAGAATGGTATTAGGGTCAAACACAGGGTGCAGAATGGCATGATGGTCAAGCAAAGGGTGCAGAGTGGTATGAGTGTCAAACAAAGGCTGCAGAGTGGTATGGGGTTAAACAAAGGGTGCAAAATGGTATTAGGGTTAAACACAGGGTGCAGAATGGCATGAGGATCAAACAAGGGATGCAGAGTGGTATTAGGGTCAAACAAAGGCTGCAGAGTGGTATGAGGGTCAAACAAAGGCTGCAGAGTGGTATGAGAGTTAAACAAAGGGTGCAGAATGGTATTAGCGTCAAACACAGTGTGTAGAATGATATGAGGGTCAAACAAATGGTGCAGAGTTTTATGAAGGTCAAACAAAGGATGCAGAGTGGTATGAGGGTCAAACAAAGTCTGCAGTGTGGTATGAGGGTCAAACAACGTGTGCAGAGTGGAATGAGGGTCAAACAAAGGCTGTTGAGTGGTATGAGGGTTAAACAAAGGCTACAGAGTGGTGTGAGGGTTAAACACAGGATGCAAAATGGTTTTAGGGTCAAACACAGGGTACAGAATAGTATGAGGGCCAAACAAAGGGTGCAGAGTGGTATGAGGGTTAAACAAAGGGTACAGAATTGTATTAGGGTCAAAGACAGCATGCAGAATGGTATGAGGGTCAAACAAAGAATGCAGAGTGGTGTGACGGTCAAACACAATGTACAGAGTGGTATGAGTGTCAAACACAGGGTGTAGAATTGTATTAGGGTCAGACAAAGGGTGCAGAATGGTATGAGGGTCAAACACAGGGTGTAGAATGGTATTAAGGTCAGACAAAGGGTGCAGAATGGTTTGAATGTCAAACAAGAGATACAGAGTGGCATGAGGGTCAAACAAATGCTGCAGAGTGGTATGAGAGTTAAACATGGGGTGCAGAATGTTTTTTTTGGGTCAAACACAGGGTGCAGAATGGTATGAGGGCCAGACAAAGGGTGCAGAGTGGCATGTGGGTCAAACAAAGGCTGCAGAGTGGTATGAGGGTCAAACAATGATGCAGAATGGTATGAGGGTCAAACAAATGTTGCAGAGTGGTATGAGGGTCAGACAAAGGGTGCAGAGTTGTATGAGGGTTAAACAAAGGATGCAGAATTGTATTAGGGTCAAAGACAGTGTGCAGAATGGTATGAGGGTCAAACAAAGAATGCAGAGTGGTATGAGGGTCAAACACAGGGTGCAGAGTGGTATGAGGGTTAAACAAAGGGTGCAGGGTGGTATGAGGGTCAAACACAATATGCAGAATGGTATTTTGGTCATACAAAGGGTGCAGAATTGTATGAGGGTCAAACAAAGGGTGCAGAATGGTATGAGGGTCAAACAAAGGGTGCAGAGTGGTATTTGCATCAAATAAAGGCTGCTGAGGGGTATGAGGGTCAAACAAGGGATGCAGAGTGGTATGAGGGTCAAACAAATATTGCAGAGTGGTATGAGGGTCAAACAAAGGTTGCAGGGTAGTATGGGGGCCAAACAAAGCTGCAGAGTGGTATGAGGGTTAAACAAGGTGTGCAGAATGGTTTTAGGTCAAACACAGGGTGCAGAATGGTATGAGGGTCAAAGAAAGGGTGCAAAGTGGTATGAGGGTCAGTGAAAGGGTGCAGTGTGGTATTAAGGTTAAACAAAGGGTGCAGAATGATATTCAGGTCAAACACAGGGTGCAGAATGGTATGCGGGTCAAACAAGGGATGCAAAGTGGTATGAAGGTCAAACAAGGGATGCAGAGTGGTATGAGGGTCAGACAAAGGGTGCAGATTGGTATGAGGGTCAAACAAAGGCTGCAAAATGGTATGAGGGTCAAACAAAGGATGCAGAGAAGGTTGAGCTGGATAATTCACAACTTGAAATGATAATGATGCTCCTTTTAGATTAACCTGGTGGACGCACTGAAAATGAGAGTCAGAGAATACATGCTCAGCTTATAACTTATATGGCAGAAGTCAAAGTTTCAGTGTATGAGGTTGTGGAAAGCAGGAACTCCCTTGAGTTGTTACAAAAAGAGAATCAGGACTTGAATGATATATTTATATAAATGTGTTTTTACAGCAGGGAGTACTATGACAAAGGCAAGAAGTGGATTATGAAGAAATGTCATGCCAGGGAAAAGACAATAAAGGCATTTATGCAGTCTCAGCAGGGGTGTGTCATGGCCAAGGTGTCAGCTGAGCAACTCTATCATCTGGACTGTAATGTGGATACACAAAGGGAAGGTTACCATTAGTGGATATGTCTTATCAAGGGATTTAATACTTTTAAAGTAATAATTAAATACTCTCCCTTAGCTGAAAAATGCATAAGAAAAACCTTTCTTAAAATTTAAGTAATCACAACTACCCAGGCTCCCTTCTACAAAACTCCAGTGCAAGCTTTATTGTGCCTACCACTGCTTTTCCATTTTTGGCCCTAAATTCACCACATACTAAACAGCATCAAGCAGGATCTCACTTAACTTCATCTTTGTCTGTTTAACCTAAGCCTATCTCTGGCCATAAAACCCATGCCCATGTACTCTATCTTATAGAGTCATGATGGGTGATCTCTGCCTCTCTTGCCATGGCATTAGAAATCCAGTGGTCTTTGACCTGCCACATCTCAGTAAGACAAGCTGCTCAATTAACACTAGAACCAGAGACCTGAGTCTCCATCAACAAATAAACACAACATGATGGAGAGATAGATTCATCACCCAACATCTCCTTCTTCTCTCAAATAAATTTGCTATACAGATGAAACCACATGATGTATTATCTTCCTTTATACTATAGCTCAAAGACTAGATGGGTGGTCTCAAATTTACATCAGGGAAAACTGGCCTGTACCTCCTTGAAAAAGGAAGTGAAGTCTGAGGGTGGGTATTATCAAGTCATACATGCTCATTAGACTAAAATAACCTTGAAACTCCTATGAATCCTATGAAAATAAATAAACACATTTGTGAGTAGAACTAACTGTGACTAGCCACTAGCCTATTCTGCATCCTGCAGTGCTGATATGATTACTGTCTCATTCTGCTTATCATGATAGAGAAAGGTCACATCAGGGAATTATGACAGGTGTAAGATAAGATGCCAGAATAAAATGCATACTTCAAAGCAAACTCTAATATCTCCTGCACACTAAATGTGTGACAGACAGCAGGTGGGCATGGTTCTCCTGTGCATTTGTTAACATACATACACAATAAAATGTTCCAGTTGAGCATGGAAACACTGCATGTAATAGGCAGGCACCATGCATTCCTGCGTCACAACTCCACTCCATAACATGATGTTGCTGATACACCTTCTGCAGGCAACATGCATTCACGCATCATACCTCCACTCCATAACAAGATGCATGATGTTGCTGATGCATTACTGCATCACAGCTCCACTCCATAACACAACAGTGCTGATTCACCTGCAGGCAGCATGCATTCCTGCATCGTAGCTCCACTTCATAACACAATGGTGCTTATACACCTACATGCTGCCTGCAGGTGCTGATACACCTGCAGGTAGCATGCATTCCTGCATCATCGCTCCACTTCATAACATGATGGTGCTAATATACCTGCAGGCAGCATGCATTCCTGCATCATAGTGCCAATTCGTAACATAATGGTGCTGATACACCAACAGTCAGCATGCATTCCTGTATCATAGCTCCACTCCATAACATGATGGTGCTGATACTCCTGCAGGCAGCATGCATTCTTGTATCATAGCTCCACTCCATAACATGATGGCGCTGATACCCCTGCAGGCAGCATGCATTCCTGTATTGTAGCTCCACTCCATAACATGATGGTGCTGATACACCTGCAAGTAGCATGCATTCCTGTATCGTAGCTCCACTTCATAAAACGATGGTGTTGATACACCTGCAGGCAGCATGCATTCCTGCATCATAGCTCCATTCCTTAACAGGAGGTGCTGATAGACCTTCCCTGTTGGTTGTTGTTGCACTTGGTTTGCTCGAATCAGTCTTCTGGTGCTGCCCAGCCTGTTTCCAAAGCAGCTTTTTATGTAGAAATTAACAAGCTTGAAGCATCCTGCATGTTGTGATAGGAACATATTGCAGCGTTTCCCCTACCCACCATATCAGGGCAGTGGAAGTGGAATTGGAGTAATGGGAACACACACAAATACACACAGACATACACTGTTTTTTCAAGTGTGGTGTTATATTGCATTTAAGTAAGGTTCCGTGGGTCCCTGACAAGCATTCTAAGCTAGGGCTCCAGCAAGCAACCGGTGTAATCTGAGAAATTATATATATCAGGGGGCTTAATACACCTAGATCCCCTATCAACATCACCATATACATTAATATCAGTCACATTGCCTGCACTTGCCAAATAAATGATCCCACGGCATGTCACTATGTAGGAATTAGAGATATAGCTGGGAAGTGTGCCCTATTTAAGAGTCATGCACATGTACCAATACTGCACCTCTCAAAACCTGATTCCCTTGTTCACCACTAATATCACCTTTATCTACTTACTCCCTGTCAGTTCAAATTCTTCTCCCCACTATTATGCCTTATCTAGGCCCTCTATATTGAAACACCTACTTGATAACGATATTGAGTTCCATGTGCTTGACATGCACTCCCTACTTGATAACGATATTGAGTTCCATGTGCTTGACATGCACTCCCTACTTGATAACGATATTGAGTTCCATGTGCTTGACATGCACTCCCTACTTGATAACGATATTGAGTTCCATGTGCTTGACATGCACTCTCTACTTGATAACGATATTGAGTTCCATGTGCTTGACATGCACTCCCTACTTGATAACGATATTGAGTTCCATGTGCTTGACATGCACTCCCTACTTGATAACGATATTGAGTTCCATGTGCTTGACATGCACTCCCTACTTGATAACGATATTGAGTTCCATGTGCTTGACATGCACTCCCTACTTGATAACGATATTGAGTTCCATGTGCTTGACATGCACTCCCTACTTGATAACGATATTGAGTTCCATGTGCTTGACATGCACTCCTACGTTTCATTTCTGAGAGATATGATTACAGACTCTCATGCTTCACTTTCAGACACATGTATACATCTTACCTTCACAAGTTGTTAATATCCTAACTACATTATTAGAAGTTTAGTTTTGATATGCACTTTTTAGTATTCTTAACTGTGACATATGACCGGTGTATTTAATTGCATCTCTTACATTACTGTAATTAATTTTAATTAATTTAGTTGTCAATGTCAAGCTTTTGCCTCTTTTTATTCAACTGTAACTCTCAACATATGTTGACATCTGACCTATTCAACTGTATCTCTTTCATTGTACTGTATTTAATATAGTAGTCAATGTCGAGCTTTTACCTTTATTTACTCAGCTGTAACTCTCAACTTGTGTATACAGCTGTGTCTCTTCAATAATATGTACTTGTTAATGTGGAGCTTTTCTCCCTGGGCCTTCACTGAAAGTGGGCTCACTTTGATCCAGTGGACCATTGTGGTAAACAAATGCAAATAAATAAATAATGTGCACTTATCATGGTGCTGTGAGGGAATGTTTTTAATGGCCCCTTGTACATCACACACTACCTGACAATGAATTGTAGCCTTTTCTGGCCATAGTCATGTCTGCAATCTATGACACTACATATCTGAGAATAGAGTGCAATGTCATGGAAGGCATGAGTGATGATATCTCCCTCCTGTTGTGTGCTAGAAAACTATAAATGATTCTAAAGGTGGAATCCTATGAAATTCACACGGTATCCTCTGTTCACCTCTGACAGGTCCCTGTAACTAGACTAGAAACAGAAACACACACCTTAGTTTCGATAGGTATAGGAAGGCTAGGCATTCCTACACATTCTGTTTGTTGGTGACACATGGTAGCCAAGGACCATAATATGTAGCGATCTACTCTAAAGTGATCTGTTATCACATTCTCTGTGAAATATCGTATATCTCATGTTGATGGTGCAGTGTCCTTTAATACTGGACACCACCTCTTACATACTTATGGGAAGCAACAGAGCTAGTCATTAAAGCTTGCTCTGCATGACTGATGTTATCAGTCCTTGCATTCTCACTGCCTGCAACTCCAATATTTTCTGCATACTTTGCCATTTTAGAATCCAGCCCCCATCAGTGCACAGTTTTCCCCCAAATGTGACTATGAATAATGATTATAATCACTTTGTATACATTTATATATTATTAGAGCATTGCTTCTCTTCCAGCAGTCATTTGCATGTATCTTCTGCAACACATTTAAGCTCAATGAACTGCAGCCCATCACAGGATTAGGAATTACTGTCTTTGTGTTACAAATCCCTCTGCAACTGAACAACTTTTCAATGAATTCTGGATATTTTTTTTGTTATTCGGTTGAGGACATGTTGAATCTTTATGGTAATTGAATGTAACTGTGCAGTGGTATTGTGAACATTAATCTTTTTTGACAAGACATTTCTGATTTGAAATGAATTAGACTAATCACAGTTGTTTACAACACAACCAGTATCGGACAGGTGGAAGGCACCCAAGAGTGTAAAAGCAAATGACAGCACACAAAGCCTAGTCATCAATTGTCTTTCTTCCTGTCTTAATGTTATTATTAGGTAACTTGACAGAAAAAAGTTAATTATCATTTCTAATGAATAGAATTACTATTAGCAGTGCAGAATGCTTAACGACCAAGGTTACCACACCATAATACCATCCATTCTCTTCTCCAGTAGTTGCCACTTCCATAAGAGAGAACCATTCATAAGGGATGACAGCAACAACCTGCTCACTAGTTCAGTTGACATCAAAGGAGATGGAAGGAGTATTTTTATCAGCTTCTGAATGAAGAGAACCCCGCTGAATCTCTATTGTCCCATGCTCAGTCTACAATGAGGGAAGAGAAGCCCATGCTAGACGAAATAATTACACCACTAAAGAAAGTGAAGTCAGGGAAAGCAGCAGGCTCAGATGAAGTCACAGAAGATATGATCAAGATGTTGGGTGAGGTAGGGGTGTAATGGTTCCTGATGATACTTCACATGATACAGACATAACGGCTCATCCAAGATGACTGGAGGATAAACACTCTAGTGCTGATGTACAAGAGCAAAAAGGATATTCATAACTGTGGCCAGTACAGAGGTATCAAACTCCTGTCACAATGCCTCAAAGTGCTGGAGAGTATGATTGTTAAATAAAACTCAAGAGAAAATAGAAAGTAAGATGGCAGATGATCCGTTTGGGTTCAGACAAGGTTGCAGTATGACTAATCCAGTATTTTCAGTGAAAGATAATAGTGGAGAACTAGAGATGAGGAAGTAGTCCAACTGGGCATTCCTAGACTTTAAGAAACCATAGGACAACGTCCCAAGAAAGCTGATTTGGGCCATCCTGTGATTGTTCTAAGCCTTAGAAACATCAGTAGAATTAGTTCAGGTTATGCACAAGGACCCAGTAACACAAGTACAGTGTTCAGACTCACAGGGGAGTCTCTTTAAGACTGGTTGTGCATCATGTTCACCTCTGAGCCCACATTTGTTCATACTGGTGATGAATTACATTACCAAACAGGTGGATCAACAAAGCTGCTGTATGTAGATGATATCATGCCACAAGCAGACTCTGAACAAGAACGTCAATAAAGGATTGGAGACTGGAATACAAAATTGAAGGCACATGAGATGATATGGATTACATACAAGACAGTTGCCATGGCAACACATGGGGAAATCAAAATAATCTGAAAACTGATATAGGATGTGAACTATTGCTAAACTTTAATAGCTGCATTATCTGAGAGTTCTGGTTGAGGAGAATAGAAGTCTAAAGGAGGAGGTCACACCTAAAATCAGAGGTGCTGCAGCCACCTGGCACAGAGTGTCAGGTGCAATATATCACAGAAGAATGCCAACAATGCTGAAAAGAAAGTATGCAAAATAGTGGTGTGACCAGTGCTTTTGTATAACACAGAATGCAGAGCAGCTGAGGAAACCTGAGGTGATGGAGATGAACTGCTGGAAATGGTTGGTAGGATGTACATCATGAGACAGATAAAGAAATGAAGACATCAGAGCAGACACCAAAGTAGCCCCAATTACAGAGAAGGCCAAGAAGAACAGAGAATGGTGGTTTGGTCACATGCAGGAAAGCAGAAGACTATCTAGAGAAGCAGAGTTAGGAAAGAGAAGCAGAAGAAAGGAGGGAGAGAGAGAGAGAGAAAGAGAGAGAGAGAGAGAGAGAGAGAGAGAGGACATCCAGACAAAAGATGGACAGACTGTGTGACTGAAGATCTGTGAGACCTAGGCATGATGGTCAAGAAAGGTGGTGACAGCTGATGCTGCCGCCTAACACAATGTAGAACAATTAGAAGTGGACTGATGATGATGATGATGGCAATTTTTCCCACATCCACTAAGTTATATTTGTTAAAAAGGTATGATTTTGATAATCTTTATCTCTTATCTTGGAAATTCCCTTCTGAGGCCAAGTTTCCTTTCATATTTCACTAGTTAAGCAACTGTTTGACTGGGAGTCACCACAGGGTTTCACATAAACACATTCATCTCATCTGAGGGCAAACTATAGCTATGTCCTTAGCCTACAGCTGTTACCACTCCTGGAATATGACCTCCCTGCCAAGTTTTGTTACTAAACATTAGCAGTTTCGTGGTATGACTGACACAGTGCAGTGCTGAGCAACAGATTTAAATCACTCTCCAATAACTCTTGGTAGAAGTAGCATTACCTTAATTAATTCATTCTTTTTATGCACAAACGTTACATATAGTGCAACTTTGTTGTTTATTTTCACCACACTTAGACAAAACATATATACAGTCATACAAGTGTCCTGTTAACAAAATGCCACCCACAGAGGTTAAGGATTGTTTATTTTAACATCTGCTAATGTGCATTCAGACTGAAAATACTGTAAGTACTCTCTGCCCATTGCATACTTACCTATTACCATTACATGCTGCCATTGCATTCTTGAGTTTGGCCATGGCTAAAAAGGGCCATTGGGCCAGCCCACCCATCTAATTAACAAAAAATAATATATATATATGTATATATATATATATATATATATATATATATATATATATATATATATATATATATGTGTATGGGCCATAAAGATCCCCTTTTCAGTGGAGACCCGGGGAGAAAAGCTCCAAGACATTGCAAGTTAAATGTAACAAAGAAATAACAAAGAGTTCATACAGAACAATTAAACATTGCAGAAT
The DNA here is from genome assembly GCF_019279795.1 of Protopterus annectens. NCBI lineage: Eukaryota > Metazoa > Chordata > Ceratodontiformes > Protopteridae > Protopterus > Protopterus annectens. The sequence continues at coordinate 791,212,945 of NC_056749.1, forward strand.
ACTAATACATTATATAATAAGCACTTAAAGAGTTAACATTGAAAACATGAGGATTACATCTATGTTGTTCGTTCATCAATGTCGATGATGACCAAGGACATCATGTCGAGGAGGTTGACTGAGTACTGTGTGTCCGGTTGTGGCTGATCAGTCTGATGCAGGCTCGGAAAGCTCTGCCACACCTCAGGCACAAGTGGTCAGTTGGGTTGGTTAGCAAAGAGTTGGCTGTGGATTTATGCAGCTCACGCTTTCTCTGTGCCTCTGCAGTCCTGCCCTGCTCATAGCTGGTAGCATCTTTGCTGATACAGCTTTGCCAGGTGGGGCAGTCTTGCACTAGGGTTTCCCAGGAGTTCAGGTCAATGCCAAAGCTCTTCAGAGAGACTTTCAGCATGTCTTGAAGCACTTTTTCTGCCCACTTTGTGTGTGTTTGCCTCCTGCAAGTTCACCATAAAACAGTCTCTTGTGGAGGTGTGTGTCTGGCATACGTACAAGATGGCCTACCCACCTGACATGGGCTCTCCTCAGCAGAGTGTAGATACTTGATAGTCCAGCTTGAGAGATGACAACTGTGTCTGGAACTTTGTTCTCTCAGGTACTTTTCAGCAGCTGTCTTAAACAGTTCATATGGAAGTGACTCAGCTTTTTGGCATGATGCTCATACATGGTCCATGTCTCACAGGCATACAGTAGTGTGGGCAGTAAAACTGCCTTGTACATCTTCAGCTTTGTGGATAGTTTGACACCTCTCCTCTCCCACACTGACACCTGCAGCTGTCCAAATATGGAGCTTGCCTTGGCAATTCCTATGTCTACCTCATTGTCAATGTTCACAAATCTGGAGAGTGTGCTGCCAAGGTATGTAAACTGTCAACAGCCTTCAGGATCTCACCTTCAGTGGTGATATTTGGTTCTGCATACATCTTCTGCAGTGTGGCCTGATGCAAAACCTATGTCTTATTGGTATTAATTGTGAGGTTCAAGTTTCTGCAGGCAGTGGAAAAGCAGTCCATACTCTGCTGCATCTGGGCCTCTATGGCAGCACTGAGTGTACAGTCATCTGTAGACAGGAAATTGCACACAAAGTCCTCTTCAGACTTGGTCTTGGCTTGCAGCATCTGCAGGTTGAAGAGCCTGCCATCAGTCCTGTATCTAATCTTGATGCTGGTTTCTTTGTCATAGCAGAAGCCATCTGCTAGCATGGCCAAGAATATCATGATGAACAGCATGGCTGCCAATACATAGCCTTGCTTAATGCCATTGGTGACTGGGAAGGCATCAGATGAGTCTCTATCATCCAGTACTCGCGTAAGCATGCCGTCATGGAACTGGCGCACTATACTGATGAATTTGCCTGTGCAGCCAAACTTCTCCATGATCCGCCATAGCCAGTCATGACTGACGGTGTCAAAAGCTTATATATATATATATATATATATATATATATATATATATATATATATATGTATATATATATATATATAGAGAGAGAGAGAGAGGGGCTGAGTGGTAGATATTGATATCTATATCATCTATATCTATCTATATCTATATATATATATATATATATATATATATATATATATATATATATATATATATATATATAGAGAGAGAGAGAGCGAGCGAGACAAATCACTATTACAGATATATATTTTTTAATAGAATAAAATAAAAGCTGGCTTGTGGTTGCTTTTCAAGCATTTGTGCTCGATAAGTTGTAGCTTGATATGAACTTCATATATGATTAAACAAAGTTTTTTGTTTTGCAGGGGACTTACGAGTATTTCCTGATTTCAACTGCACTGAGATCTAATAATGGAAATTCTGGTAATTTTCAGTTTGAGTTTCAATCAGTTGTATGAGCTTTTTCGTTTGTTGATCGAAAGATATATATATTTATATATATATATATATATATATATATATATACATATGTGTGTGTATATAGATACAATTGAACACCAAATAATAGTAAGCACCACAAGCAGATATCCGACCACAAACAGATAGAAATAAAAGGCCAGTGTAGAAATAATAAAACAATACTGTTCAAGGTCAAACCAGGCTGTAAGCAATAAACATTCAATCCAACATGTCTCTTCAGACCATCACTCCAACACGTCTCTTCAGACTATCAATAGTACTAACACGAACGTAGTTTTCACCAAGATAAGCAAAAAAGACTTTTATTTAAGACAAAATGATCGGTAAGCGCTTTTGCTATACAGCTTTTTCAAACCATCAAAGCCATTGTTAAAAAGACCTTATATAATACATTCTTAATAAAATAATCAAACAATTAAACAATTAAATTGTAAAGCAGCTTAAAGGGGTACTAAACAACAGTTAAGTATCCGACTAAAAAACACCTAAATATAACAAATAATAAACATATATATTTAAAATATTTACTAAAGCATATGATAGGAATACATAACTAAAATAAATATATATACAATTAAAAAGTATATATGAATATATATTATAAATATAAACTAACAGATATATGTATAAAAAATAGTAATCTTCTTGTCTTACTAATTGACACTAATTCTAAATTATATATACGTGAACATTGTCTAATAAAAGTAATACTGACATATAGTCTTGTGAAATAAACCTGTTCATTTAGGTCTAAGTGTTCTATTTTTTAAAACAGGTTTCAGTGGGACCCTATCATTAAGCCCAGGAAAGATATGGGCTTGTAATTTAATGATCCAATTCGCTTCTGCTTGTTCAGTGTAATTCTCAAGGTCTCCTCCTCTAATACTAGGCAAAGTGACGTGTATAACTGAAAACCTAAAAATATGGTTATCATTGTATTGTAAGACGTGCTTAGACAAAGCATTGATTTCAGATTTGATACGAATTTGGTAAAGATGTTCCCTTATTCTTTCTTTTAGTCTTCTATCGGTCTTTCCAACATAAAAAGCAGTACAGGATGTACAAAGGGCAATATAGACCACGTGTCTAGTGTCACAGCTAGCATTGATATTAAATGTAAAAATGTGATTCGTGACTGGGTGTACAAACATATTAATGTTAAATATGTAACAACAAAAGTTGCAATTAGTGCAAGACTGAGTACCTTCATAGATATTAGAAACTGTAGGTGACATATAATCAGGAGAGCATAATAATCTTCGTAAATTCTTTTTGTTTTTGAAAACGAATTTAGGTTGTTCTCCTACTAATTTTTTAATATCAGGATCGATAGTAAGTAATTCCCAATGCTTGTAAATAATTTCCTTGATTGATTGGACGTCTTGTGTAAAAAATAAAGTCACTTTCTGTTGTTTACCTACAAATTTTCTGTTGTGACGGTTCTATCTGCACTATAAACCTCCATACCTGCTTCAGAGAAAATAGGACATGCTCTGTCTTCTTGAATTTTCTTAACATAAGAAAAACCTTTCCCTACTTCTGTTAATTTATACTTTCTGTCACATAATCTTGCACCCAAGTCATTCAATTCTCCTTCAAAGTCATGCAATATAGGGTTCAACCTTGACGCTCTAATGGCTTGTCCTCTAATGATATTAGTGAAAATATAATTCGGGTGCATACTATCTCTATATAAAAGGGTATTTTTGTGGCAAGATTTCTTATATACACCGGTGTTTAATTGCCCATTTTCCATCTGCCAAATTAATACATCTAAAAAAACTAATCTTGCTACTAGAACTAACCATAGTAAATTTCAGAAAAGAGGTTAATAAATTAACTTCCTTTTCAAACCTATCCAACCCTTCTAGTGAACCTGTCCAAAGAAAAAACAAATCATCAATAAAACGTCTATAAAAAATGACATAACTTTGATACAACTCTAACTGGAAAAGTTTTTGCTCTTCCCATAAAGCCATAACTAGGTTGGCATAGCTATTGGCACACGAAGTGCCCATAGCCACGCCATCCTTTTGTAAATATAACCTTTGATCAAATAAAAATACATTACTTTCCAAAACCATTTCTAGTAGTAAGCAAATGAAATCTATTCTCTGTGATGACAAATCAGTGTGTAAAGTTAAATAAGTCTGTATACTTTCTAATCCGAATGCATTAGGAATATCGGTAAATAAAGATGTGACATCCATCGTGACCGTTTTATAAGAGGTATTGCCATACAAATGTTTAGTTGCCTCATAAAGGTCCAATAAGAACTGTTTAGAGTCTTTTAATATACAACTATTTATATCAACCAGTGGTCGTAGGGTTTTCTCTATATAAATAGATAAGGGCTCCGTTACCCAACCTCTCTCAGATACTATGGGTCTCATCGGTGGAGTGACAGGGTCTTTATGGACCTTAGGTAGGCCCTGAATAACTGGAATAATAGGGTTCTCAACTAGTAAAAAGTCATAGAGTTTAGAATCTAATATCTCCATTTTATACATATCATTCAGTGTGTTATATACTCTCGTAATGAGCTCTTGAACCTCTAAATTAGAGATAGATTTATAAATACGTGTGTCTTTTAACATTTCAAACATACAAGAGTTGTAGGATGCCTTGTCCATTATCACAATGGGGCCTCCCTTATCTGCTGGTCTAATCGAAATATTTCTATCATTCATTAGATCATACATTGCTTTAGTCTGTTTATAAGTCAGATTGTTTTTATTCATGAGAACTTCCGTATCTGTGCTTAAAGAATAAATACCTTTTTCTACCACTTTATCAAATGCATCAAGTAAAGGGTGTAAACTCGGTACATAAAGACTAGGTTTCTTAAACTGGTTAGTTTAAATTCTGGGATTATTTTCAGGGAAGAGTAATTTTAATTGCAAATTCCTGACAAAAAGCTTAACATCAAGAATGGTGTCTATTAAATTGCTTAATTTAGAAGGTATGAAAGATAACCCTTTATTAAGAACTTGAAGCTCAAATGTATTTAAAGGCCTATGTGAGAGGTTCCACACTATGTCATCCTTTCCGACATCTTCTTTAGGGTAGGTTCTTTCATTTCCCATTTAATGCCTTTCTCTTCTGCCTCCCTCTGCTCATTGAGCGATTCCTTCCTCGAGTGTATGTGCCCGCTATAGGGAAAGGGCTCGGTATCTCTCGTTCTTGCCCATTACTTTTATTATTACTAGATGTACTATATATCTTATTACGTACTACGGGTTCCTTGCTACCTAAAGCACTGTTATATGCATTAATAGTACTTGATTTATCTGGACTATCCAATTGTTCAGCATCTTTATGTGCCAAATTGGAACTCGCTTTTTCAACAACACTTTCATTGTCATTTATTGACATTACAAAACTAGCAGAATTGATATTACTGCTATTATCATTGCCACTGACTGATACATTCCACACAGTATTATTCAAAATTGTTTTTTTACTCACAACAGTACTGTTCAGTCCTCCATCTAAACTACCAGACTCAGGTAGATTACCAGGTCTGTGGGGGACCACAGTGCTTCTATTAAATGCAGTTCTGTTATTTCTAGGCCAAGTAAATCAGTTGTATGAGCTTTTTCTTTTGTGTGTGTGTGTGTGTGTATATAGATACAATGTCGACATCTGTTAGATGGTTGAGATATGCAGGACATCGATAATCTTTGGGTAGAGGAATATTCTCTTTCCCCAAGGTTTATGCAATCTCGTAGTGTACATAATTCATACAGGGTGTAGGGGGGCCTACAAAAACTTGTTGATTTAGTCTTCTCAGGGATAATCCTCAAAGTATTCTTAGTGCAAGTCAACATTTTGTGTTTTGAAATTGTGATGTTGATATTCTAGATGTTGACATTATGTACAGTCAACAATGTGTGTGTGAAGGTGTGTGTGTGTGTGTGTGTGTGTGTGTGTGTGTGTGTGTGTGTGTGTGTGTGTGTGTGTGTGTGTGTGTGTGTGTGTGTGTGAGTGTGTGTGTGCGTGTGTGTGTATGTGTCTGTGTGTCTGTGTATATATATATATATATATATATATATATATATATATATATATATATATGTATATACATTTTTTTCAGGGCTTTCCTAGCGAGTCAATAATTTACATCCATTGACTTTTCATGCTTTATATTTGCTTTACATTTCCAAGTCCATTGCATCCAGCTTCCGCGGCTATTTTTCACTTTGCATACATTATTTCTAGTATTGTACATTTCAGAAAGCAGACTGCCACTTTGATTTGTAGTATTGCTGTCTTTTGCCTAAAAACTTTCTGTTACCTTTATGTATGTTAGCGTACCAGCTGCCTGCTTAAGTTGGTGTTGTAGTATTGGATTACATCTTTTATTTTAGTTACCTTCACAATGGAGTAATACCTCACTTAAAGAATCACAGGCCTAAAGCAGATGCCCTATGCTGACCGCCTTAAAAAACTCCAGCTATACTCTGTCGCATATCGTCCACTCAGAGGTGATCTCTGCTTAACATACAAGGCCATGTCAAACCCAGAGCTGTTGGACATGCTACACTTAAAGAAATCCCAATCCCTCAGAGCCACATGCTCCAGGGATCTAAACCTTGTCATCACAATAAACAAAACATGCTGGAGGTATAGGTTCCTGACCCAAAGACTCTCCAGACTCCGGAATAGATTGCCCATACATGTCAAGCAGAGTGCCTCTTTGGCCCTCTTCAAAAGGAACCTTGATGATTGGATGGGAGAAAGTTAATTCACCCCGGGGATCACGTCAGTCGCCCTGCTAGACAGGGGTCCAGGGAAGTAAATAGTGTGTGAAGAAATAGCCAGGGAATTGTAATGGCTAGGCTTGTATAGGCCCTAGGGCTGATAGCCTAGTACCAACCTATGAACCTATGAACATTAAAACACCAAATGCTGATAGTCGTCATTGTTCAGACATTGTTCTTTAAGTATCCACCTGGTATGCATATGTATGAAGTGTATGAATATGTATAAAGCTAATTGGTCATTTGATGTCATTGGAAGTTGAATGTTATTTAATCAAGGTTAGTAATGAATTCAGTGTTCTGATGAAGTCTACCATGAGTAGATGAAAACGCTTAACTGATATTCTGTATAATAAAAGTGTTTGTTTTAATGGCCCGTGCTCCTGAGTGTATTTATGGGAAGTGATACTGTCCACGCAACCAGGGTTTTAGACATTTTTTCATTGCTGTACTGAGCTGACTTTCGCTGGTAGCTGTTGTTGTTTTATTAAGTTGTGGTACCATGGATTCCCTTGATGAGTTGCCATCCATGTTTTCACCTGTGAGAAGGTATAAGGTATGAGGTACATAAACTACATTCAGAGGTTGCCATTCTGAAGGGGGAGTTAATGCGACTCATTGATCTGATGAGCCAATCAGATAGGCAACTAGGAGGTGTGCAGAGTCGGATGATGTCATTGCGTATTTTGACTGGAAGTACCACCTCCGTGGGCATCCCTAATGGTCAAGGAAATGGTCGTCTTTCTACTGATTGTGTAAACGGACCCTCTTATGGCATTACTGCTGGGCATCCTGGAGGTTCTGATAAGGGAATGGAAGATGTGTTATCAGCCAGCAATAATTCGGAGGATGACTACATAATGTTGGGGGCCAAGCCAAGGCGTACAGTACCAAAAAAAGACTTATTCTGTGGTAACTGGTCAGCACACCAAAGGTACTGCTTCTCAACCTTTTAATAATGACATTATTGATTTAAATGGTACAAGCAATGCTAGTAAAGTGCGTGAAGGACTGGATGCTTTTTTCAAAATTAACTATGATTTTCAATTGAACAAGTCTACTTCCAAAGATACGGTGACTGATGGGGAAACCCGTGCAGTCATTAAGACTTTGAAAGACTACATATATGAGTTTGGCAAAAAATTGGGAATTTTTAAAGCATTACAAATGGATAATATGTATCTTAAAAGGTGCATTGAGCTTAAGGTTGTACCCATGGGTTTACGTTTCTTTAAACAACCTTTAGGAATTGAAATGAGTGAAGAAAACACACTTGAATGTAATCAAATGTTTGATAGTTTTGGATTTAGGTTCATGGAATTTATTATTAACTGTAATGACAATAAATTATGTAGGACATTTAAAGAAGTAGAAGAATTGAATGAAATAATTTTGAAAATTTTACTTTTTTGTCAATGGGGAAAATTGTACAACAAACAATTTGATGTAGTATAAAAAAATAGTAAAAAATTATTTGATAGAAAGTGTCATAAAATGAGAAGGGATATTGAACAATATGAAAAACACATAGCATACAGGTGGAATAAAGGGAAAGATACAGGTGGAGGAATTAACACAAAGGAACAAGGTCAAAAAGATAAAGGTGAACACAATATATATAATGGGTATTGCAACAGTAGAAACAAAATCAATAGGTATTTTTTAGGAGGAAGGAAACAGAAACAGATGGAGGAATACAGAGAGGAATACAGGAAACAGGACAACAGAAATTGGGAATGTCAACCTTACAACAGGGGATGGATGAATGTGAACCAAGAAGGACACCTGTGGAACAGGAGATAATTCAACACAATTGGGTTAAATACAGTATGGGAGATCTTAATATATTTAATTACACCCAATATAAACTTGAGAAAGAGCATTTATTGTTATTTGCTAGGGGAATGAAATACGTTCCGAACAAGAAATTTGATTTAGTAGATAGCTTAGTTGAATTCAAATTATATCTGCGAAAATTAAATTTAGAGCTTTATTTTCAGAATGGGAAGGAGGTACAAAAGAAAAATGAATTAAAAAAGAAATGCAAGTTCACGCCTCCTATGCATAATACCTTAGCAGCTTATGAAAAGGTAGTGACAGATGAATTATATAAGTATCAGGAAAAGAGTAAAAAAATCTGGATGGAATTTAATCTTAGTAAAAGAGAACATCGAATTATAAATGAAATATGTAGCAATAACAACATACGAATAATGAAACTGGGCAAGGGGAGTATCGTCTTGTACGATGCCAGTGATTATATTAATAAAATTTATGATATTTTACACAATTCAGGGAAGTATGAAACTTCTTCGATTAACCAAATCAATATAGCCCATTGGCGAATTGATTCTTATTTAGAAGAATTTTTACTGGAGAATAGAATAGATATGGACGTTTATAAATTCTTATGGGTTGAATTTCCTGTTCTTGCCACTACTGTGGGAATACCTAAAGTGCATAAAAATTTGGACGACCCCCCCTTTTCGTCCCATAATATCTGGTAGCAAGGCCAAAACTTTCCCATTTGATATGGTTATTGATAGGTGGTAGAAACCGATTTATGAAAAAGTCCCACATATAGTTAAAGATTCTTGGGGCTTTCTTAGTTGATTAAAACCTAATCTGTGGAAGGACAACTTAATATATTTAACCACTGATGTGATGGATCTGTTTTCATGTATACCTAAGGAAGATGGTATGACAAGATTTACCAACAGTATACAAAGATATGCACAGCTTGAATGGGATAAAGTGAGTTTACTAGTGGAATTTATGAGTTTAGTTTTGGACATCTATATATACTATGAAGGAGAATATTTTAGGCAAACCAGGGGGGGGGGTCACTATGGGCGCTGCCTGTGCCCCCATATATGCCAATTTAGTGCTTCCAGATTGGGAGGAAGAACACATCTTTAAGAATGCTTTGTACCAATATGTTAAATGTTATGTTAGGTTTTTGGATGACATATTTATTTTATGGACTGGTACTGTTGAAGAGATGGGGACATTTGTTGAACACCTGAAAAAGTCGAGCATATATCTTAAATATAGAACCAATTACAGTAGTAAGGGTATATCTTACTTGGACACGTATATTTACTCGGCTTCAGGTGGTTTTAAATCTAAAATATATAGAAAGCAGACTTTTAGCAACTCTTATTTAGAGTTTTCCAGTTGTCATCCTATTAGCCAGAAGAGAAGCATTCTTAAGGGACAATGCATTAGAGCTGCCCGAATGACATCAGATTATCGGGAGATGGAGCATGAAATTGAAAATATTGGTAATATGTTTAGAGAGAGGGGATACCCCAACGCATTTACAGAAGATACCACCAATTATGTTAAGCAGGAGTGGGGGGAAAATACAAAACCCTGTTGGGGGCAGACATAGAAACAGTGAACAGGTTCACCAACACTTGTGGCTACTGAGGGGACATGTAAATTCAATAGAGCATGTATTCTGCAACACAACCCTTCTGTCGAAGATGTAAAAAACATTATAGAAAGGAATTGGAATATACTGAGATGTGATGAAGGTGTCCACAAAAATTTGTGGGACAAACCCTATTTTGTTTACAAGACGGGATGTAATTTAAAAAGAAAATTTGAAACAACTTGTATCCCTAGTGGAAATGACAGAAAGGAAGGGGATACTAGAAAACCTTAACATTAGGTGATGTCAATAGGACAGTAATTAAGTCTAAGAAAGGTAATTGTCAGACACAACATATGATCTATTTAGCCATATGTACTAACTGTCCAAGTTTTTATGTGGGCAAAACCGACAGGCATTTGAGAAATCGAATATAAAATCACCTGTATTGTATTAGGAAAAAAGATTTGAACAATGCCCTGTACAGGCATTTAGAAGCAAGGGTCACCTGTCCCACATTTAAATTTGCCACTTTAGAACAAGTTAGGATTAGTCCTAGGGGAGGTAACGTGAAGGGAAAGTTGGGTGAAAGGGAAGTGAAAGGGCAAATTGTACTTAATGTATCTCGTCCCCAGGTATAAATGATTGTATACCCACTAAAACCTTTGTTAGAAGTTTAAACACAAAAGGTAGAGTTTTATTGTTTTATTTTTGAGTCATATGTATTTCTTGTTTTAACACTTTGTATAGAAAAGTGTTATGGACGTGTTTTTAACATTGTTTTTAAACATTTTTTTAAACTTTTTTATCTGTCTTAAAGGAAATTTTATTGAGTCTTTTTATAACAGTTTCCTATCTAGGATGTTTCTTTAAGTATCCACCTGGTATGCATATGTATGAAGTGTATGAATATGTATAAGGCTAACTGGTCATTTGATGTGATTGGAAGTTGAATGTTATTTAATCAAGGTTAGTAATGAATTCAGTGTTCTGATGAAGTCTACCATGAGTAGATGAAAGCACTTAACCAATGTTCTGTATAATAAAATTGTTTGTTTCAATGGCTCGTGCTCCTGAGTATATTTATGGGACGTGATACTGTCCACGCAACCAGGATTTTAGACATTTTTTCATTGTTCAGATTAATGTAAATTTGTGGATTGTTCCACAATAGCAATGCTAACTATTTATTTATTTGGAAATCCTTCCATTTCTGTTTTGCTTAGCATTGTAGAGAGTGTCTGTACCACTTTATTCTACCTTGTTGTCCTTGCTGAAGGAGAAAAAAACTTAATTTAGTATACAACTCTGAAAAAAAAACATTACGAATGTGTATGTTCATTGATTTCTGTAGTACAATGCCCAGCAGATCTCACAGTCTGTTTTTGTATTTTGCAATTGTTTCATTTTAGCCTTATGAAATAACATCAGATTCATTAGGACTTGGCCTGGCCATTTTCTCTGTGTTGGTATTAATTCTAATTACCAGCATGCAGTGCTTGATATTTAGTTCATTGTCACAAGCTTTATCTAAGAAAACACCACTTTGTATAGCTATCTTATTAGACACAGAGTGTAATTCATTAAAGGATTTATTTCTGAATTTCATTAAGAAACTACTGTGGGTTCTGAAGTAATTGCATAATATATTGTACTGTCAGAATGATAAAGATTGAATAAGTACCTCAAAACAATTCTTAATTTGTATGCTGCTCCTCATGTAGATATACATGGCTGGTTTAGCAGACGTTTAACTTGCATGCCGTTTGTAATTAAGACAATCTACAACAAGCAAAATGCATCAAGGGTAACAGAGTGACATGACATGCAATTGGATTTAAATCAGCTTTAATCATAAGGAGCAGGATTCAAAAACTTTATGTTAAAAAGCAAAATATCATTCCTCTTCCATTATGTTTTGATGGCAGAATTACTTTCTGCTGTTTAATTTAACATAGCAGTTATTAATTTTGTTCTCTCAGTGTTTATCAATAATCTCTGTTTTAGAACTTTCGTACATATAAGCTGCAGTATCCCTCTGAAATGAAGCACATTATTTAATTCTAATGTCATTTCTCATTTCTGAAGCTCTGAGTGCCTTTCATTTCTACATACGGCTTAGTCTTTATGGATCTGTCTTTCATCACTTTTACTTAATCACTTTATGTCTGTTACAATTTTTGTCTTAAGAATTTTCAGCATTTTAGCTATCTTGTTATATTCTGTTCTTTGTCAGTATCCTGTACTTTGAATAAATCTACGGTTACCTGTCAGAAATAATTCATCACTATTTTTCCTGATGTGCCACCTTGTGACTGTACACAGGGTTGTGACATTCTTTGGACTGATTAGTGCTTAGCAAATATGAGTTTCATATGCTCTTCACAATATGACTCTATCTCCCACCACATTTATGATTTTTTTCTATTGTATTTAGGAGACAAAAACCCTACTGGGTCAGTACTTTAAACTCGCATTAGCTGAATACATTTTTTCATTAAATATAAAGGTCAGTTATGTTCTGGTAATCCACTGGGTTAAGTCAGTCAGCACAAATGCACTGATGGCATAGTTTATTAAAATGTATCTTTAGAGATTACAGTGCCGTGAACTGCAGTAGTAAGTCAAATGTATTCCAGCATTACTTGCCAAAAAAATAAAGCAGTATTGGTTTACCAAGAATAAGGAACTGATATTCTGTTCCAGATGGAAGACACATCTCAGTCCACTGCAAGAAATGAAACAAGCTTTTGTACCTAGTCAGATTAAATGAAGGACGTCACATTTTTCTCTACTTTCATTTTGGATGTTCACGTGTTTCTATACTTTCATTATGGATGCTCACGTGTTTCTGTACTTTCATGCAGACTTCCTGCAGCACACACTGAACACATAGACAGTACCGAATACTGAAATGCTATGGAGTGGACTCAGGATGAAGGTGAACAGGCAGTGAACAAGACTTGAGAAGAAAATGAAAACAAAATGATCAGGAAATGTAAAAAAGTAACTATAGATGGACAATGAGATGTTGCAGGGAACAGCAACAAATGCTTTTATCTGTTATACTAATGCTGATTTTTTTAACTGGGTTGGGGGGGCTGGTGAACTCTGAATATTTTCAGCCACAGTTTAGGATAAATGGCTGTACAGTTTGTTAATCACAGCAGTGACAGAATATGTTTCGGTTAGAATACAGAGGAGCTACATTCATGGTATTTATTGTATATACTACAGCATTACAGATAACATTTGAGGCATAGAGCTAGAAACATGGCTGTAAAGCATGTTACATGTGTTGTATGTGTGAAAGGTGTTTTGTATGAATTTATGGGTAATATTATAGAACGAGAAGAAAGGACAGACCACAGTAATGATTTAACTCATTGCATCTGAGTAACGCCTCCAGGTGCATCTGCAGTTAACTCCTACTGACTCCTCTAGGCATCACATATTGCTTGTTCATATTTGCATTAATAATTCCAAAACCATGCTGTGTACAAGGTATAAAAGATTTCATTGTAAAGCTTACACAGTAGCAAACTCAACTGCATTAATATTTAACCTCAGTGAAGTGCAGTTAAATAGATATTTACTGTTGTTTTTATGATACTAATTTATATAGATATATTTTTTACATTTTTCTGAATATCTCACCACCCACATAATACAGACATAACTCCTAAGCCTCACATGAAAGCTCTAAGCGAGATGAATAAAGTGCTACTGACAGAATGTGTGTGTAATTTCAGTGGTTGCTGAGATATTGTAAATTGTTTACAAAATATTATAAATGTAACAGTTACTGCATTTACTGTTTCTTATAAAATTCTGTTTAAGACCTAGAACCTAAAGAATACTACCACTATAAAAAATAGTTTGTGCTGAAGAGTTTGCCATTTACACTTCTTTCATAACTCCTGTGGTTCCAGGAATATGAACATTTGTTTGAAATGTGAGGACATAATTTGATTCTGTCAAAGGGCTTGGGCTCCCCCATTGGAAGTTACAGTGCAAACTTCCTGAGCTCCATTGGAGTGATCACAGTAAGAATTAAACCTGGGAGAAAAGCGAGCTGTACAGTAGAGTAGGCCAGACAGTTGTTAAACACGTTGCTTGTAGGTGGGAGCAGATGAAGCTGCTGCATTTTATGGAATTATATAAGAGACCAAAGATGAGTCAGTTTGTTATGTATTTCAGCTAGAAGGGACTGCAGATCATGTTTTGGAAAACACTATTGAAATTCAGGCTAAATTGGGGTGGGGTGGGGTGTCTTTGAAGGGTTATTGCAGGACCACTGTTTTTAAAGAGGTAGTATGAGATTGTGGATACTTTTTTAAGATTAGATGAAGCAGGGGGACAAAAGTTTAGGAAGACAAGCTAGAGAAAAAAAAAAACGGTACTCTGATGTTACAGGGGAGTGTGTTTATTGAGGTTAAAGGATATAATGATGTTTAAAATCATCACATTCAAATGACAGCCTGTTTGTGAATGTGATTTGAGATATTGAACACAATCACTTTATGCCTGCTGTAATTTTTGTCTAAGGAGTTTTAACATTTTATCCATCCTTTCATATTCTGTTTAGGTTAAGAATTAAAACAAGGAGAAAAGACAGCTGAAAGGAGAGTAAGTTGTGTAGTTGCCAAAGCGTGTAAGAGTGGCTGTACTGTACGATTCTGCAAATGACTGACAAAGAAAGTGAGTTAATGAAAAACATGATGAGAGAGAAAATGAGCCTGATTCCAAAACGTTAATGCAACCCTGCAGAATGCACCAAGTACAGAACAAAGAATCCAGTTACCATATACGTGTACCACAGCCAGAGAGCAGTAAAGAAATCATCAGAACCAGCTTATGTTCCGCACAACTCTACATATCTAATGCACATTATGTTGAATGCAGATAAAGCAGGCAATTTAGGTACACATCAATAACACACAAAAAATAAACACATTTCAGTATGCAATCATAACTTTACATTTTCCACCAATTAGCTACAAACATCAAAAAAACAAAAAAAAGTGATGTATAAAATATCACATCACTTGCATCACAGCAATTGTTTATCTAAAATATGGAGTGGGGAGTGGGATGTACTGGGTGACACATGCACAATGCACATTCCCAGTAGTGGGGGAGATATGACAGCTGATGTTGTATGAGGTTAAAGAAGAGGGGCACATGTAATGGAAGAAAGGAAAGGAAGATGGGAAGGAGGGTTGGGGGGACGGGTATATGTTTGGTAGGAACAGTTTCTCTTTATTTATTTATTTTAAGAAATGAAAGATTGGTGTGTTTCGGGAAAAGGAAGAGGAGAAATGTTTAGGCAAGAAACATAATAGGACACCACATAACAGATACATGTACCTACCATATAAAAGTGACAGGATACATACATACATTCATACATATATTTCAAGCATGGGCATTAATGCCTTTCTAGCTTGTCAATACACCAAAACACTTGTTCCCATAAAAAGTGTCCAGGCTATTCTTAAAAATATCTAAACTAGTACTTGCTTTAATGTAATTTGGTAGTCTGTTCCATGCATCAGCTGCTCTCTCAGAGAGCCAATCTGTACACTTCTCATTCCTTTAGAATCCTTTTTTAATTTCTCCAAGTATTTTTGGTTTCTAATACCATGATAGGAATGGATCCTATTCCTAAGTCAAAGTATGATTAAAGTTCATGAAATTAGTATTGTTTCACTCTTTGACATTAGCCAAAAGTGCTCTTTGGAGCACCCACAATGTACCCAATAATGACTCCTTCTGCAATTCGTATGGTGTTACATGAATTAGTAACGTATCTAAATACGATTGTAAATTCTTTTTTGCAAGACCAGTTGCTCCTACTACTACTGGAACTGTCTGGGTATCTTTCTTCCACTCTTCTACATAGATTATCTGATGATTCTCTAGTACTTTTTGATAACTGCAAACCTTCCCAGAGGTGGTTGTCTCTACATGCCCTATATACCTGAATTAGATCACCTCTTAGAAATCTATACGAGACACTGTACAAGTTCAGATACTTTAGTCTTTCATTATAACTTATATTTTTCAGACCCATGGATGCCCTTGGTATATTTCTGCTGTACTCTTTCCAGTTTATTCATGCTTGGTTTCATATAGGGTTTTCATATTGTTATTCCATATTCAAGTTTGGGTCTAATGTAAATAACAAACAATCATTTTTGATTTCTTAGACTTTATAAATGTTTTCATACAACCTATAATTCTATAACTAAAATTAACCAATTGGTTGATATGATCAGAAAAAAATCAAAGTCAGATCTACCCATATACTCAGGTCCTTAAATAAATCAACAGTTTCCACCACTGTGTGCTGTATTAAATATTGTCCTTTCAGTTTATGTCTCCGAAATCTCTTATGCTTAGTTTTTCATGTATAGGTTCATAGGTTCATAGGTGTGTACTAGGCCAATGGCCCTGGAGCCTTTACAAGCCTAGCCCATAGAAGTGCCCTGGCATCATGCCGCCCGATATTAGTTCCCAGTGCCTCTATCTAGTAGAGCCACTGGAGTGATCCCCAGGGTGAACTTTCTATTATACATCCGCTCATCAAGATTTCTCTTGAAGTGGGACAGTGAGGTGCTCTGCTTGACATGTATGGGAAGTCTATTCCAGAGCATGGGCAGTCTGTGTGTGAGTAACCTGTCCCTACAGCATGTTCTGTTGATTGTGGTAATGAGGTTGAGGTCTCTGGAACATGTGGTGCGGATGGACTGGGATTTCTTTAGATGTAGCCTTTCTAACAGAGCTGAGTCAGACATGACTTTATAAGTCAAGCAAAGAGCGTCTCTAAGTAGGTAATATGAGGCAGAGATTATCTGGAGTCTTTTGAGTCTGTCCATGTAGGGCATGTGTTTAATGCCTAGGATCCTCTTCATGAGGTAGTTCTGTGGCCTCTCCAGCTGTTGCAGGTATCTAGTGAAGTACATGCCAAATGGGGCATTATACTCAATGATTGGTCTAATGAGGGAAGAGTAGAGAGAGACTATGACCTCTTTCTTACTGGATGCAAAACCCTTAGTAATGAGATGGCCACATAGAAGGACTTTCTGACCACAGTCGCAATGTGGTGGTCAAAGGAGAGGTTGCTGTAAACCTGCGTCCCCAGATCTCCTATAATGCCTTCAGTGTTCAGTGAGCTCCCATCAATGTAGTAATTAGTGGGAACTGAGTTTTTACCAAAAGGGATGATGACACATTTTTTGGCGTTAAGCTTAAGGCCATTGGTCTCAGTGAGGCCTTTCTGTAGGATGTCTGCATCACTTGGGGAGTCAATAATGGCTCCCAACTTGCAGTTGTCTATGAACCTGGTCAGCCAGAGTCTCTTTGTGTTGGCCTGGACTTCTGAGAAGTAGATTCCAAACAGGAGAGGACCCAGGACTGATCCCTGTGGGACTCCACTCATGACTGGTCAGCAGTCTGACTTGGTGTCTACTACTTTCACTCTGTGTGTTCTATCTGTGAGCCAGTTTGTGACCAGCTAGTGATATAGGGGTTGATGGCTAGTTTGGTGAGTTTATCAATAATTCCCAAGTGAGGAATGGTATCAAAGGTCTTGGCCAGATCCACAGCCCTGGTGACTTGACTCAAAGAAGTCAACTAGGTTGAACAGGCATGATCTCCCTTTCATAAAGCCAAATTGTGTGGGATCTAGAGTTTGGAGATTTCCTATATCGTTGTTAATCAGGTCCATGATGATGCACTCCATAGCTTCACATATCAGAGTCATCAGGCCAATGGGGCAATAATTCCCAGGGTCTGTAGTTGTTCCCCCTTAATGGAGAGGGATGACTTAGCAGTGCACCATTCAGTATGGACAAAGCCTGAGGCGAGGTTATGACTGAACAGGGCACACAGATGTGGTGTCAGTTTACTTTGTAGTTCATGTGAAACACAGCCAGGGATATTATCGGGCCCCATGGAAGCTGTATTCTTGGCCTTGGGCAATGCAGCTTTAACCTGTGTGCAGTAATGCTGGGTGCCTGACATTCTTCCTGTATTGTGATTGGTCCTTTTGGGAGAAAGGAGTAAAGTTGCCACTGAATTTGTCTGCCAGTATGTTGGCAATATCTGTTGGCTCAGTATAGGAGGTACGACCGTGCAGTCAGAGAAAATCTGGGTATTGCCATAGAGATTCTTGATATAACAATAGAAGGCTTTGTGATTGTTTTTAGTGTCTGCTGCAATTCTGCCTTCATAGCTGGTTTTAGAGGATTTGATGAGGGATCTCAACTTTTTGTTGGGGCTAATAAGGGAGCTGTACAGTAGAGTAGGCCTGTCAGTTGTTAAACACGTTGCTTGTAGGTGGGAGGAGATGAAGCTGCTGCATTTTATGGAATTATATAAGAGACCAAAGACAAGTCAGTTTGTTATGTATTTCAGCTAGAAGGGACTGCAGATCACGTTTTGGAAAACACTATTGAAATTCAGGCTAAATTGGTGTGGGGTGGGGTGTCTTTGAAGGGATATTGCAGGACCACTGTTTTTAAAGAGAAAGTACGAGGTTGTGGATACTTTTTTAAGATTAGATGAAGCAGGGGGACAAAAGTTTAGGAAGACAAGCTAGAGAAAAAAATGGTACTCTGATGTTACAGGGGAGTGTGTTTATTGAGGTTAAAGGATATAATGATGTTTAAAATCATCACATTCAAATGACAGCCTGTTTGTGAATGTGATTTGAGATATTGAACACAATCACTTTATGCCTGCTGTAATTTTTGTCTAAGGAGTTTTAACATTTTATCCATCCTTTCATATTCTGTTTAGGTTAAGAATTAAAACAAGGAGAAAAAACAGCTGAAAGGAGAGTAAGTTGTGTAGTTGCCAAAGCGTGTAAGAGTGGCTATACTGTACGATTCTGCAAATGACTGACAAAGAAAGTGAGTTAATGAAAAACATGATGAGAGAGAAAATGAGCCTGATTCCAAAACGTTAATGCAACCCTGCAGAATGCACCAAGTACAGAACAAAGAATCCAGTTACCATATACGTGTACCACAGCCAGAGAGCAGTAAAGAAATCATCAGAACCAGCTTATGTTCCGCACAACTCTACATATCTAATGCACATTATGTTGAATGCAGATAAAGCAGGCAATTTAGGTACACATCAATAACACACAAAAAATAAACACATTTCAGTATGCAATCATAACTTTACATTTTCCACCAATTAGCTACAAACATCAAAAAAAAAAAAAAAGTGATGTATAAAATACCACATCACTTACATCACAGCAATTGTTTATCTAAAATATGGAGTGGGGAGTGGGACGTACTGGGTGACACATGCACAATGCACATTCACAGTAGTGGGGGAGATATGACAGCTGATGTTGTATGAGGTTAAAGAAGAGGGGCACACGTAATGGAAGAAAGGAAAGGAAGATGGGAAGGAGGGTTGGGGGGATGGGTATATGTTTGGTAGGAACAGTTTCTCTTTATTTATTTATTTTAAGAAATGAAAGATTGGTATGTTTCGGGAAAAGGAAGAGGAGAAATGTTTAGGCAAGAAACATAATAGGACACCACATAACAGATACATGTACCTACCATATAAAAGTGACAGGATACATACATACATTCATACATATATTTCAAGCATGGGCATTAATGCCTTTCTAGCTTGTCAATACACCAAAACACTTGTTCCCATAAAAAGTGTCCAGGCTATTCTTAAAAATATCTAAACTAGTACTTGCTTTAATGTAATTTGGTAGTCTGTTCCATGCATCAGCTGCTCTCTCAGAGAGCCAATCTGTACACTTCTCATTCCTTTAGAATCCTTTTTTAATTTCTCCAAGTCTTTTTGGTTTCTAATACCATGATAGGAATGGACCCTATTCCTAAGTCAAAGTACGATTAAAGTTCATGAAATTAGTATTGTTTCACTCTTTGACATTAGCCAAAAGTGCTCTTTGGAGCACCCACAATGTGCCCAATAATGACTCCTTCTGCAATTCGTATGGTGTTACATGAATTAGTAACGTATCTAAATACGATTGTAAATTCCTTTTTGCAATACCAGTTGCTCCTACTACTACTGGAACTGTCTGGGTATCTTTCTTCCACTCTTCTACACAGATTATCTGATGATTCTCTAGTACTTTTTGATAACTGCAAACCTTCCCAGAGGTGGTTGCCTCTACATGCCCTATATACCTGAATTAGATCACCTCTTAGAAATCTATATGAGACACTGTACAAGTTCAGATACTTTAGTCTTTCATTATAACTTAGATTTTTCACACTCATGGATGCCCTTGGTATATTTCTGCTGTACTCTTTCCAGTTTATTCATGCTTGGTTTCATATAGGGTTTTCATATTGTTATTCCATATTCAAGTTTGGGTCTAATGTAAATAACAAACAATCATTTTTGATTTCTTAGACTTTATAAATGTTTTCATACAACCTATAATTCTATAACTAAAATTAACCAATTGGTTGATATGATCAGAAAAAAATCAAAGCCAGATCTACCCATATACTCAGGTCCTTAAATAAATCAACAGTTTCCACCACTGTGTGCTGTATTAAATATTATCCTTTCAGTTTATGTCTCCGAAATCTCTTATGCTTAGTTTTTCATGTATAGGTTCATAGGTTCATAGGTGTGTACTAGGCCAATGGCCCTGGAGCCTTTACAAGTCTAGTCCAAGGAAGTGCCCTGGCATCCTGCCACCCGATATTAGTTCCCAGTGTCTCTATCTAGTAGAGCCACTGGAGTGATCCCCAGGGTGAACTTTCTATTAGACATCCACTCATCAAGATTTCTCTTGAAGTGGGACAGTGAGGTGCTCTGCTTGACATGTATGGGAAGTCTATTCCAGAGCATGGGCAGTCTGTGTGTGAGTAACCTGTCCCTACAGCATGTTCTGTTGATTGTGGTAATGAGGTTGAGGTCTCTGGAGCATGTGGTGCGGATGGACTGGGATTTCTTTAGATGTAGCCTTTCTAACAGAGCTGAGTCAGACATGACTTTATAAGTCAAGCAAAGAGCGTCTCTAAGTAGGTAATATGAGGCAGAGAATATCTGGAGTCTTTTGAGTCTGTCCATGTAGGGCATGTGTTTAATGCCTAGGATCCTCTTCATGAGGTAGTTCTGTGGCCTCTCCAGCTGTTGCAGGTATCTAGTGAAGTACATGCCAAATGGGGCATTATACTCAATGATTGGTCTAATGAGGGAAGAGTAGAGAGAGACTATGACCTCTTTCTTACTGGATGCAAAACCCTTAGTAATGAGATGTGCCACATAGAAGGACTTTCTGACCACAGTTGCAATATGATGGTCAAAGGAGAGGTTGCTGTAAACCTGCGTCCCCAGATCTCTTATAATGCCTTCAGTGTTCAGTGGGCTCCCATCAATGTAGTAATTAGTGGGAACTGAGTTTTTACCAAAAGGGATGATGACACATTTTTTGGCATTAAGCTTAAGGCCATTGGTCTCAGTGAGGCCTTTCTGTAGGATGTCTGCATCACTTGGGGAGTCAATAATGGCTCCCAACTTGCAGTTGTCTATGAACTTGGTCAGCCAGAGTCTCTTTGTGTTGGCCTGGACTTCTGAGAAGTAGATTCCAAACAGGAGAGGACCCAGGACTGATCCCTGTGGGACTCCACTCATGACTGGTCAGCAGTCTGACTTGGTGTCTACTACTTTCACACTGTGTGTTCTATCTGTGAGCCAGTTTGTGACCAGCTAGTGATATAGGGGTTGATGGCTAGTTTGGAGAGTTTATCAATAATTCCCAAGTGAGGAATGGTATCAAAGGTCTTGGCCAGATCCACAGCCCTGGTGACTTGACTCAAAGAAGTCAACTAGGTTGAACAGGCATGATCTCCCTTTCATAAAGCCAAATTGTGTGGGATCTAGAGTTTGGAGGTTTCCTATATCATTGTTAACCAGGTCCATGAAGATGCACTCCATAGCTTCACATATCAGAGTCATCAGGCCAATGGGGCAATAATTCCCAGGGTCTGTAGTTGTTCCCCCTTAATGGAGAGGGATGACTTAGCAGTGCGCCATTCAGTATGGACAAAGCCTGAGGTGAGGTTATGACTGAACAGGGCACACAGATGTGGTGTCAGTTTACTTTGTAGTTCATGTGAAACACAGCCAGGGATATTATCGGGCCCCATGGAAACTGTATTCTTGGCCTTGGGCAATGCAGCTTTAACCTGTGTGCAGTAATGCTGGGTGCCTGACATTCTTCCTGTATTGTGATTGGTCCTTTTGGGAGGAAGGAGTAAAGTTGCCACTGAATTTGTCTGCCACTATGTTGGCAATATCTGTTGGCTCAGTATAGGAGGTACGACTGTGCAGTCAGAGAAAATCCAGAGCTGGTCCAGGGCATTGAAACTGATGAATTCCAGGAAGCGTTGGGCCATTGTATTGGTGCTTGAGTAGTTCTCACAGTTGATGGAGGGGTAGTTAAAGTCTCCTAGTATGAGAGTGTTAGGTTGGATCTTGATAGATTCCAGGGTCCTTAGAAACATGGAGTGAGAGTCTAGGGACATGGTTGGGACCTATAGTAGGCTATGACCTAGATTGCCAGCTTACCTAATGTTAGTTGTACCTGAAGTATCTCAGATGCATTCTGCTGGGCTACTAGTCTGGAGGTGTGCACCTTTATGAATATGGAGACACCACTGCCATGTTTCGGTGCTAAAAGGTGTGGAATGAGTTATAGCCTGGTAGTGCAGGGGTGATTTCTGCTGCTTTAAACCAGGTCTCCGTTACAGCACAAATGTCGATGTTCTCCCTTTTGAGGAGTGCTTCGAGTAAGTGCATCTTGAGATTTAGACTTCTAGCATTGAGTAGCATGACCGTCAGATTGCATTTATTTATAGCTGTTATGGTGGTAATTTGGTCTTTGGAATACCACCTAAAAAAGGCAATATAGGGGTGGCAAGAGCCTTAGCCAGGACCCAGAAACCCAGGGGTGACAGATGCAGGACTCTGGCAAAGCATCTAGGTCTGTCAATCATGTCATCCCAAGCAGACAGATACTGGATCCCCTTAGAATGACACCAGAAACATAGCCAATTGTTGAAGTCAATCATTTTTTTTGTTTCTACTGTGGTATCATTCTGGGTGATGGTAGGATACTGCTCAGGGCTAGGGTCATAGCTGCCTGGGCCACATAATCTGGGAGCTCCACGATGTCTCTTTTCATGTAGTCCAGGTAGGTGTGTCTCAGGTCATTCACACCCACATGGACAATGACAGAGTCTTACTTGAACTTGTTGTGAAGTAACCTGAGTGCGTGTGTTATGTGTTGGATTCTGGCACCTGATAGACAGCTGACTGTTGCCTTGTCCTTATTCAGTCTAGTGAGTGGGACATCTGTGTTCCTCACTATTGAGCCATCTATGATTAGGCAAGGTGTTTAGCCTTAGGGGCTTAAGTTGAGGGGCACACTGTGGAGGTGAGCTATGTGTCCTGTGGTTCATGCTGTGTTGTGGTGGTCGAGTGTGTTTCTATCTTGGAGGTCTCTGCTGTTTGGGTAAATTTCTGTTGAGAGCCTCCATGAAGGTGGGTGTATGATTTGTGTTTTTATGTGAGAGATGTGATGGTGGGTGTTCTGAAAGCCTATGTGTTCCATGTGGTGTGGTGCAGGTGTTGGCCTTCTCCTGTTGACCATATAGTCCGGTCTTGGCTGGAGAGTGCATAGTTTCCAATTTGGTGATATAAGTGCATCACTCACAAGTCTGAGTGTTGGGAGGTAAGAGGAGAGGGTTGTCTGTATATATGAAGCAGTTGCTACACTGCCTCAGAATGCCCAGTGCACCAGGGTAACAGGTGAAAGCACAGGGAACTGCGCTTTAATCATGCCAGTAGGGATGGTAATAACTATTAAGTACTGGAGCTATTTCCATGAAGAACAACTAGTGCTGATGGCACTTAGGTGTGTTACAGTAATTGCTACAAAAACCTGTTGAAGTGCAAAACAATTAAGCTATTTGAAGTGCAAGAGAGAAAGAACTAGCAAGTTTCAAGGGAAAAACTAAAGAGCAGGCTTTCTGTCACCAGTAATAGTTTACCTCAGCTCGGCACTGCTAGGCGGAGCTTAAACAAGTGTCATCCCACACAAACATGGGCTTTTAAACCAGAAGGTTGAAAGGAATGGAAAAATTGCCCAAATGTCCAATAAACTACAATTTCTGGGCCAGAAACCACTCCTCTTGTGGTAGATAGACTATCTAGTGCTTACCACTGCCACTGATAAACTAGAAGGCTTCCCTCCAACACAGAAAGGCTTGGGGGCTCAGAAGCTTACAAACAGTCCTGGATATAGCAAATCTGTATCTGGACTACACTAGTTACAGGAAAGGTGTGAAATAAGTGCAAACACAGGCTTTTAAACAAGAAAGTTGAAAGGGATGGAAAAACTGCCCAAAAGGACAAATAAACTACAACTTCTGGGCCAGAAACCACTCCTCTTGTGGAAGATAGGCTACCTAGTGCTTACCACTCCCACAGATAAGCTAGAAGGCTTCACTCCAACACAGAAAGGCTTGGGGGGCTCCGAAGCTTACAAACAGTCCTGGATAAAGCAAATCTGTATCTAGACTACACTAGTTACAGGAAAGGTGGGAAATAAGTGCAAACCCAGGCTTTTAAATCATAAAGTCGAAAAGGATGGAAAAACTGCCCAAAATGGCAAATCAACTACAATTTCTGGGCCAGAAACCACTCTTCATGTGGAAGATAGAGCTACCTAGTGCTTACCACTCCCACTGATAAGCTAGTAGGCTTCCCTCTAACACAGAAAGGCTTGGGGGGACTTAGGAGCTTACAAACAGTCCTGGATACAGCAAATCTGTATCTGGGCCAGACTAGTTACAGAAAAGGCATGAAACAAGCTTAGAAGTTTTTTTTTTGTTTGTTTGTTTTTTTGTTTTTTACAGAAACGCTGCTAAAACAGCAGTAAAAATTCAAATGCAGGGCAAGCTTGCACACTTGAATGTGGAGCAATATTAAAGCAAATACAGTTTAAATAAATGCAATTAAATTAAAAAATGACTAAAAATAAGTTCAGAAAGCAGTAAGTACAAAAAAATCAAAATGGATTCACTTAGAGCATCTCTTTCCCATTCCTGGTGCTCTTGTAGTCTGCAGCACACCAAAAACTGGATCCATGGAGCTTAAACAAGTGCAAACACATGCAAATGTGGGCTTTTAAACCAGAAAGTTGAAAGGGATGGAAAGACTGCCCAAATGGCCAATAAACTATAATTTGTGGGCCAGAAACCACTCCTCTTCTGGAAGATAGACTACCTAGTGCTTACCACTCCCATTGATAAGCTAGGAGGCTTCCCTCCAACACAGAAAGTCTTGGAGGATCAGAAGCTCACAAACAGTCCTGGATACAGCAAATTTGTATCTGGACTAGACTAGTTACAGGAAAGGTGGAAAACAAGCACAAACATGGGCTTTTAAACCAGAAAGTTGAAAGTGATGGTGACACAAGTCCACTTTTTAATTTCAAAATGCCATAATGTCGAGATTCATAAACTCTAACTCAGAATCTCAACATTATAAAATTTCTAAATTAAGAAGTAAATAGAAAAAAAAAGCATGTAAAAGTATGTTTTTGCAGGGAGGCAAGCCACCCTGCACCCCCACACCCCCTGCAACTAAAATATTCTAACTCCAAGATCGCGCTACAGTAAAGAGAACAATAATGTCCCAGTTCCACACTACCTAGCAACCCCTATTACCATTCTCTTTGCCGCAGACTGATTTCGGAGTTAGTATATTTACGGTGGAGGGAGTGTAGGGGTGCAGGGGGGCTTGTCCCCTTTAAAAACATAGTTTTATATATTTTTTTCTTAATTTCGATATTACAAGATCTCAAGGTTCTCAGTTCGATATATAGAACTTTGGGATTTTATAATTTCGAACTTAAGAAGTGGACCCGGTGACACACATAGGTTTAACATTTTAGTTATGGAGATAGTGAGAATAAATGAATGGGGGAGTGACATAGAGAACTTAAAGGAAACATCTGAGACCACGTGGATAGTTAGGTTAACGGCAGATGCTGGAAGATGTTCAAATGACAAACTACCTTTGAACCCCATTTTAACAGCCAGAAATTTACGTAGGTGAAATGCATCCATAGTACTAGGTTTGTTTTTAAAAAATTGTATGTAATATAATTGTATTACTGTGATGTTTTAGTAGATGTTTTCAATTGGTATTTGTTATATGATGTTTTAGTAGATGTTTTCAATTGGTATTTGTTAT
The DNA here is from genome assembly GCF_019279795.1 of Protopterus annectens. Lineage (NCBI taxonomy): Eukaryota > Metazoa > Chordata > Ceratodontiformes > Protopteridae > Protopterus > Protopterus annectens. The sequence goes on from NC_056749.1 coordinate 791,239,258, forward strand.
ATTGAAATGTTGGTTTTGAATATTGTTCATAACCCTGAATTTCTCTTTTTTAAGAGTTAATTGCTGAGATGTGGTGATTGGTTATTGAGTGAGTGAAGATGCTATAAAATCCACAAAGTGTTTAGTTATTGTTTGTCTGAAGAAGCAGTTGTGAAATAACTGTGAAAATGCTTGCATACACATATTAAAGTTTTTTTTTTGTGAGTTCCCTTTGCTTTGATTCATTCTTTTATGTGTGTTTTGACTAGTTTTGTGCTTTTGAGTGAACTATTAGTCCTTCCCGCCATTATTTTAATTTTCATATTTGTGTTTCAAATTTATTTTAACTTGTATCAATAAAAACAGTGGATTTTACCATAACATTTTTAGAGCATCTTTTGGTTGCTCTTCTGTTCTGTGCCACACATACCTGGTTTTAGTGTTCTATTTGCTCTTTGCCTAACATTATTTATCTCACCAGTCCAGTCATTAATAAATGTGACAGAAGCTCTCCAAGTTGTGCCAATTGCACAAGTGCAGTCATCATCAGTAATTCACGTTTACTACTAATAATAGTAAGTAAATCATCCAACATTTGACATAAGGAACACAGATCACCACTCTTATCAGCTGTTACCTTTAAATATGCATAGCATTTATAGGTTCATAGGTTCATACTAGGCTATCTGCCCTAGGGCATTTATAAGCCTAGCCAGAGTTGTGTGGCTTTCACCACCCCTTAGGTTGAAGAATACTATACCCATTAGTTTGCGGTGCCTCTGTCCAGCAGTGATACAGAGATGATCCCCGGGGTAAACCTACGATCTCCCATCCACTGGTCAAGATTCCTCTTGAACAGAGCCAGCGAGGTGCTCTGTCTCACATGGACCGGGATTCTGTTCCACAGCATAGGGAGTCTCTTGGTGATGAATATGTCCCTCCTGCACGTCCTATTTATATCCGTGTTGAGGTTTAAGTCTCTTGCTCTTGTGGCTCTGATGGATTTGGATTTTTTGAGGTGGAGCATGTCCATTAATTCCGGGTTGGACATGGCCTTGTATGTCAGGCACAGGTCACCTCTGAGCAGACGGTATGCGACTGAATAGAGCTGGAGTTTCTTCAGTCGGGCAGCATATGGCATATTTTTGAGCCCCTTTATCCTTTTGGTGAGGAACTTTTTGGGGTCTTTCCAATTGCTGCAGGTGTCGGGTAAGATACATTCTGAATGGTGCATTGTACTCAATCATTGGTCTGATAAGTGAAGAGTACAGGGGAACAATGACCTCCCTTGATCTGGATGTGAATCCCTTCATAATCAGGTGGGCAATGTAGAAGGTCCTCCTAACCACTTTGGCAATGTGAGTGTCAAAAGAAAGGTTACTGGCAACTTGGGTCCCCAGGTCCCTGATAACCTCTTCTGTGCTTAATGGATTGCCACCTATGTGGTAACTTGGGGTTACCTTGTTTTTACCAAAGGGTATGACTATACATTTTTGGCATTTAGCTTAAGGCCATGGCTCTGGCACCAGTTATCCGTTTCTATGAGACCTCTCTGAAAGATATCTGTGTCTGATGGATTTTCAACTATGGCGCCCAGTTTGCAGTCATCTGCAAACTTTGTCAGCCACAATCCTCCTATGTTTGCCTGCACTTCTGAAAAGTAGATGCCGAACAAGAGGGGGCCCAGGACTGAGCCCTGTGGGACACCGCTTGTGACCAGCTTGGAGTCTGACATGGCACCAGCAACTCTAACCCTGTGGGTTCTGTCCTTGAGCCAGTTTGCAACCCATCTTGTGACATATGGGTTTACATTTAAGCTGGTGAGCTTTTCTATGATACCCGAGTGGGGTATTGTGTGAAAGCTTTTGCAAGGTCAAGGTAGGCTGTGTGAACTGCCTTACCCTCATCAATGGCCTTGGTGACTGTTTCAAAAAAGTCGACCAAGTTTAAGAGGCATGATCTGCCCTTGACAAAGCCGAATTGGGTAGGATCCAATGTCTGTAGGTCCCCTATGTCTTTATTTATGAGTTCCATTATGATCCTCTCCATAGCTTTGCAGACCAGGCTTGTTAAGCTTATGGGGCGGTAATTACCAGGGTCCGTAGAAGCACCGCCTTTGTGGAGTGGGACCACAGTTGCCGTATGCCACTCTTTGGGTACGTATCCTGTGGTAAGGCTAAGATTAAACAGCAGCCTTATGTGTGGGTTTAGTTCCTCATTGAGTTCGTGTAGCACACAGCTGGGGACACCATCTGGTCCCATTGATGCTGTGTTTTTAGCTTTAAAGAGAGCAGCTCTCACCTGGGCATTTGAGATGATTGGGAGGCTACACTCTGCTGGGATAGATATTTCTCCTTTTGGGGGTGAGGGAGGGGAGAAATTTTCACTGAACCTGTCTGCCAGTATGTTTGCAATGTCTGTGGGTTCAGTGATTTTTGTATAATTTTGGACTAATTCTGAGCATATCTGCGAGTTTCCACCCAGATTTCTAACATAGCGAAAGAAGGCCTTATGATTGTCTTTTGAGTCCTTGGCGATTTTTCTCTCAAAGTTGGCCTTGGATGATTTTATGAGTGATCGTAGTTTTTTACTAGTATTGATCAGAGATGTCTTCCCTTTTAGGGATTTTGCTCTATCTTGTAGTAGCTTTCTCCTCTTGTTGTAAAGTTTGTTTATGGCTGGGGTCCACCAGATCGGGCGCTTGCCTTTGGTGGAAAGGGTCTTGATTTTATTTGGGATTACTTGATCCATGCAATCCTGGAGGTGCTCGTAGAAAGCATTTGTAAGGGATTCAGCAGCGTGGGTTGTGGTTTCCAATGGCTCAGGGGCCTTGAAGGATACCACACCAGTCTTAAGAAGTGTAAAGTTGGCTTTTGAGAAGTTCTTCACTGTGGTCTTTTTTGTTGGGGGTGGGGGTGGGATGTGGATCTCCAGTGAGATTAGTTTATGGTCTGATCTCACCAATGAGGGATATACTTCCGGTGTGGAGCATTTTGTCCCCATGTTTGTGATGATCAGGTCTAGTATATTTTCACCTCTTGTGGGAATGGTGACAAGTTGTTCCATAGCATTTGAGTTTATGAACTCCAGGAACCTTTGGGCTAGGGTATTGGGGCTTGAATAATGTTCCCAGTCTATGTTTGGGTAGTTGAAGTCACCCAATATGATAGTGTTTGGAGAGACATTTATACTCTCCAGTGTCTTCAGGAAGGCTGTGTGGGGTTCCTGAGTTTGAGAGGGTGGCCTGTAACATGCTACAAACTGTAGAGCAGTTTTGCCTATGGTTAATTGCACCTGAATGGTCTCTGATGCTTCGTGAGTTGCCACCAGCCTGGAGGTGTGGGTATCCTTGATGAATATGGATACACCCCCTCCTTTTGTGGTACGGTCTGGGTTTTGGGGCCGGAACGCATGATATGAGGTAAAACCTGATAGTGCCGGGGTGCTCTCAGGAGCCTTGAACCAGGTTTCAGTCACAGCACAGACATCGATGTTCTCCATACTGAGGAGGGCTTGAGGCGTGCATCTTGAGATTTAGACTTCTGGCATTGAGCAGCATTACCCTTAGTTTTTTTCCATTATTGTTTTCTAGGGCGGTGGGTTTAGAATTTGTGCCTTGTCTAAAAAAGTCACTATGGGGGTGGCAAGAGCCTTTGCCAATATCCAGAAACCCAGGGGTGACAGGTGCAAGCCATCCCTTGTGAAGCAGCGTGGCTTGTCAAGCATGTCATTCCAGGCAGACAGACATTGGATCCCCTTAGAGTGACACCAGAAATTAAGCCAATTATTAAAACTGATCATTTTGTCTCTGTATTGTGGCATCATTCTTGGTGAAGGTAGGATACTGCTCAGGGTCAGGGTCATACCATCCTGGGCTACATAATCTGAGAGCTCCTTTATGTCTCTTTTCATGTAGTCCAGGGAGGTACGTCTCAGGTCATTCACACCGGCATGGACAATGACTGAGTCATACTTGTACTTGCTGTGGAGTGACCTGAGTGCTTGTGTTATGTGGCGGATTCTAGCGCCCGACAGGCAGCTTACTGTGACCCTCTCCTTGTTCAGTCTGGTGAGTGGGACGTCAGTGTGTCTGACTATGGAGTCACCTATGACAAGTGTGTCTGGCATTGTGTTTGGCCTTAAGGGCTGTGACTGATTTGCACACTGACTTTGTGATCTATGTGTTGCTTGTGTTATGTCATGAGGTGGCAGTTGTTTGGGTGTCTGCTTTGGAGGCCTCTGCTGTTTTGGTAGATTTTTAATCAGTGCCTCCGAGTATGTCTTTGTGTGATTATGTGTTTGATTTGTAGTTGTGATAGTTCTATGTGAGACTGGGTTTATGGTGTGTGTGGTTACCTTCTCCTCCTGTCTGGTTTTGCCAGTCCTGAGTTGAGAGAGCTCAGCCTCCAGTTTGGCTATATAGTTGCATCTCTCGCATGTATTTGTGCTTTATGGGAGGAGGAGAGGGTTGTCTGTGTACATGAGGCAATTGTAACATTGCCTCAATATTCCCAGATTCACCAGCTGAGCAGGAGAGGACGCTAGCAACTGACCCTTTGACATGCTAGAAGAAATGAAAAAGTTTGCTGTGTAACTGAGTCAGAAAGGACCTATAGGGAAGTGGGTACCCAAGGGGGTTTTAAGCTAGTGAAGTACTTTGTCAAATATAGAAGTGCTTTACCTGACTAAAAAATGCTTTAGGAACAAGTGCTGAGCTTTACTGATAGAGAATAGACTGTTTAGATTACAAGTAGAGCAGTTCTAAGGGAAAAAAATGAAGAGCAGACTTTACGGAGCCAGATATAGTTTAACCTTGTTTAACCGGCGCTGCCCGATGGTGCTCTAGTGGCAACTCCGCGCTAAATGCAGTAAAGGCAATATGTCAGTAGTACAGGCTAGCACACTTTAGTGGGCAGCCAAACAATTAAATTAAACAGCAAACAAACACTTTTCGACTTGAATTAGACTAATTTCGACTAAAATGTGCTTTTAAGTGCAGATAATAAAAAATGCAGTAAATAACTATGAAAACAGTTAAAGCTTGCTCTAGGTAAGCAGTAGAAGGTAAAACAAATATAAAAAACAGCAGGATACTTAATCAGGAAAGCAGTCGCTTTTTTTCAGTTCTCTGTAGCCAGGAAGACTCAACAGGACCACGTGGAGCTGTGTCTGAGCAATATGGCTTCAAAAAAATGCCAAACAATCCTATCTATTTATTATACTGTACAAGATATTTGTGCTTTAGCAAATCATTAATTGCATACTCATTTAAGGAATCCATATTCAGCTTCAAAGAATAAAATATTGTAAAAGAAAAGACCAATCAAAATCAGTAACTACAGAATTGAAACAGAACTTAAATCAACTTCTATGAGAAAAATCACACAAGCAATATACAACTACATACTAAAGTAAGGACAGGAGAGTTGTTGTTCAGACCGTATAAGTTCTGAAAGTCAGACATAAGCTGTAATTCCTTTACATCAGCTCTCTATCAATCATGGTCACACATCTTTTTTAACAGTAAAGATCAATATATCACAAACGAAGACAGGATTGCTTAGATAAGCTCTGGATTGTCCTCTCTGCAGTCTGTCTGATTTTAAAGCTTACTAGGCCCCTTAGGATGGCTAGAGCTTGCCTGTCTAAAACCTATCCCTTTCTAACAACCAAGAGTGAAAATTAAAGGTAAAATAACAAAATATAAATCAAAGTAAATCTTCTTGTGTACAAGCTATCCCTTTCTTCCTACAAATAGTGAAAAACAGTGGTAAAAAATAAAATATAATTAAAAAAAAAAATTCTCTTACCAGTCAATGTCACAGTAAATCACAAACCAAAATAGGATTGTTTAGATAAGCTCTGGATGTAGGACATAGACAATAACCATGCAGACAGCACAGGAGATACCATTGAAAGCTAACAAAAGGTGGCAGGGATGCAGCCTAAGGTATGGTCCACCATGCAAAAAAAAAAAAAATAGTGGACCAATATGCACAACAGCTTGCTGTGGTGTTGTCCACTGTGTTATCATCTTTTATAAGTGTATCACAGATAAGTGTATGTGATGGACAGCAACATCTATTCAAAAAGGACAACTCAGTACAAGCACTCGTATACCTGTAACGATGCCCTTGGTTGGCAGCTCTGGAAATGTTGGCATACGGCATATTCATTTGCAGATAACAAAGATCCACCCAAATGTAGGATTAGAGGAGCAGAGGTTAGTATATACCACCAAACATACAACTGTGAGGCAAACGTTTGATTACTAAGACACACAGCATTCCTGAATTCCACAGGAGAAATCACTATTGTCCTGTCAAGGCAGCAGCAAAACTTTCCCACAGCATAGAAGAGGCTTCACAGCCGAGGTACAATAGGTGTCACAAACAGGCTACTGAAATGACAGAGAACAACTTTGCCATTTGTGAATAACTGTTCTGCATGCAGCATGTGCAACATTCTCATTTGTGAAAGGCTGCATTCACTTGTCCTTCAGCAGCATATGCACAGGTATGGCTCTGTGCATTATACATATGGTCATGTGGACATACTTTAGCCACAGCACTATGGAACATCACAGACGTGATGACTCACTTATAAGGCCACAAAATCCGGATTATGTACATTGAAGAAAATGGAATCAAGTGCATGTGGGCTAAAAATATGCCTGTGTGGTGCAAACAAGTGTCAGCCACACACAGACATGTAAACTGCTGTACAGCACAATATTTCTCTAGAGCACAATACTACTGCAGACTGGTCATGGCACTGCCACAAAGACGTACAGTGAGACAAATGCCATGCATACTTGTAACATATGGGTAACAATGTCTATGTGGGAACCGCACTGCTCATGTACAGATCTCTCATATAATGCACAGATACCATCTCAGCGCTTCTGTGGATCACTAGTGATATCTGCATTGCTTACTGTACTTATTTCCTTGTTTCACTTGAAAGAAAGTTACTGTTTGTCATTTTTGCATTTAGTTACTTGTAACACCTTGCACTCAAGTTACCTGGCACTTGCTCACTAAAGCAATTATATAAGTCAGCACTAAAAATTAAAAGCACTACACCCTCACTCCCCACTGGCCCTTGTTTTCAATTAAGGATTTCCCAATATTATTCTAGCATGTCCAAAGGTCAGTTGTCAATCTCCTCTCCGGTCCAGCTGGTGAATCTGGGAATCTTGAGGCAATGTTATAACTGCCTCATGTACACAGACAACCCTCTCCTCCTCCCACATAACACAAATACTTGCGAGAGATGCAGCTATTTAGCCAAACTGGAGGCTGAGCTCTCTCAACTCAGGACTGGCAAGACCAGACAGGAGGAGAAGGCAACTACACACACCACAAAACCAGCCTCACATAATGCTACCACTCCACTGAATCAAACACATAAACACACAAAGACATACTCGGAGGCTCTGAGTAAAATTTACCTAAACAGCAGAGGCCTCCAAAGCAGACACCCAAACAACTGCTACCTCAAGACACCCCACAAGCAACACATAAACCACAAAAGCAGTGTGCAAAGCAGTCACAGCCCTTAAGGCCAAATACAACACCAAACATACTTGTCATAGGTGACTCCATAGTCAGACACACTGGCGTCCCACTCACCAGGCTGAACAAGGAGAGGGTCACAGTAAGCTGCCTATCGGGCGCTAGAATCCGCCACATAACACAAGCACTCGGGTCACTCCATGGCAAGTACAAATATGACACAGTCATTGTCCATGCTGGTGTGAGCGACCTGAGACGTACCTCCCTGGACTACATGAAAAGAGACATAGAGGAGCTCTCTGATTATGTAGCCCAGGCAGGTATGACCCTAACCCTGAGCAGTATCCTTCCTTCACCAAGAATGATGCCACAATATAGAGACAAGATGATCAGCTTTAACAATTGGCTTAATGTCTGGTGTCATTCAAAGGGGATCCAGTGTCTGTCTGCCTGGGATGACATGCTTGACAAGCCACGCTGCTTCAAGGGACGGCTTGCACCTGTCACCCTGGGATTCCGGATATTGGCTAAGGCTCTTGCCACCCCCATAGTGCCTTTTTAGGCAAGGCTCAAATTCTAAACCTACCACCCTAGAAAACAAAAATGGGAAGAAACTGAGGGTAATGCTGCTCAATGCCAGAAGTCTAAATCTCAAAATGCACGCACTCGAGGCCCTTCTCAGTATGGAGAACATCGATGTCTGTGCTGTAACTGAAACCTGGTTCAAGGCTCCTGAGAGCACCCGGCACTATTAGGTTTTACCTCATATCATGCGTTCCGCCCCAAAACCCGGACCACACCACAAAAGGAGGGTGTATCCATATTCATAAAGGATACTCACACCTCCAGGTTGGTGGCAACGCAAAGCTTCGGAAACCATCCAGGTGCAACTAACCATAGGCAAAACTGCTCTACAAATTGTAGCATGCTACAGGCCACCCTCTCAAACTCAGGAACCCCACACAGCCTTCCTGAAGACACTGGAGGGTATAAATGTATCTCCAAACACCATCATATTGGGTGACTTCAACTACTCGAATATAGACTGGGAACATTACTCAAGCCCTAACTTTCTAGCCCAACGGTTCCTGGAGTTCATAAATTCAAATGCCATGGAACAGCTAGTCACTGTTCCCACGAGAGGAGAAAATATACTAGATCTCATTGTCACAAACATGGGGACAAAATGCTCCACACTGGAAGTATATCCCTCATTGGTGAGATCTGATCATAAACTAATCTCACTGGAAATCCACACCCCCCCCACCCCAAGCAAAAAAGACCATAGTGAAGAACTTCTCTAAAGCAAACTTCACACTACTCAAGACTGGTGTGGTATCCTTTAAGGCCCCTGAGCCAGAGGAAACCACAACCCAAGCTGAGGAAGCCCTTACAAATGCCTTCTATGAACACCTCCAGGACTGCATGGATCAGGCAATCCCAAATAAAACCAAGACTCTTTCCACAAAGGGCAACGTCCAGTCTGGTGGACCCCAGCCATTAACAAACTTTACAATAAGAGGAGAAAGCTATTACATGATAGAACAAAATCCATAAAAGGAAGTCACCCCTCATCATTATTAGTAATAAATTACGAGCACTCATAAAATCAACTAAGGCCAATTTTGAGAGAAAAATTGCCATGGATTCAAAGGACAATCATAAGGCCTTTTTCAGCTATGTTAGGAACCTGGGTGGAAACTCCCAGATATGCTCAGAATTAGTCCAAAATGATACAAAAATCACTGAACCCACAGACATTGCCAACATACTGGCAGACAGGTTCAGTGCAAACTTCACCCCCCTCCCCCCCCCTAAAGGAGAGATAACTATCCCAGCCGACTGTAGCCTCCCGGACATCTCAAATGCGCAGGTGAAAGCTGCTCTCTCTAAAGCTAAAAACACAGCATCAATGGGACCGGATGGTGTCCCCGGCTGTGTGCTACACGAGCTAAATGAGGAATTAAACCCGCACATAAGGCAGCTGTTTAATCTCAGCCTTACCACAGGATACGTGCCCAAGGAGTGGCGTACGGCAACTGTGGTCCCACTCCACAAAGGCGGTGCCTCTACGGACCCTGGTAATTACCGCCCCATAAGCTTAACAAGTCTAGTCTGCAAAGCTATGGAGAGGATCATAATGGAGCTCATAAACAAAGATATAGGGGACTTGCAGACATTGGACCCGACCCAGTTTGGCTTTGTCAAGGGAAGATCATGCCTTTTGAACTTGGTTGACTTCTTCGAAACAGTCACCAAGGCCATTGATGAGGGAAAGGAAGTCCATACAGCCTACCTTGACCTTGCAAAGGCTTTCGACTCAATACCCCACTCGGGTATTGTAGAAAAACTTACCAGCTTAAATGTAAACCCATATGTCACAAGATGGGTTGCAAACTGGCTTAAGGACAGAACCCACAGGGTTAGAGTTGCTGGCGCTGTGTCAGACTCCAAGCCGGTCACAAGTGGTGTCCCACAGGGCTCGGTCCTTGGCTATTGTTTGGCATCTACTTCTCAGAAGTACAGGCCAACATGGGAGGACTTTGGCTGACAAAGTTTGCAGACGACTGCAAACTGGGCGCCATAGTGGAAAGTGCATCGGACACGGATATCCTTCAGAAGGGACTCACGGAAACAGATAGCTGGTGCCAGAGCCATGGCCTGAAGTTAAACGCCAAAAATGTATAGTCATACCCTTCGGGAAAAACAAGGTAACCCCAAGCTACCATATAGGTGGCAATCCACTAAGCACAGAAGAGGTTATCAGGGACCTGGGGACCCAGGTTGACAGTGGCCTTTCTTTTGACACTCACATTGCTAAAGTGGTTAGAAAGACCTTCTACATTGCCCACCTGATCATGAAGGGATTCACATCCAGATCTAGTGAGGTCATTGTTCCCCTGTACTCTTCACTTATCAGACCAGTGATCGAGTACAATGCCCCATTCGAGATGTATCTCACCCGACATCTGCAGCAATTGGAGAGACCCCAAAAGTTCCTCACCAAAAGGATAAAGGGACTCCAAAATCTGTCATATGCTGCCAGATTGAAGAAACTCCAGCTCTATTCAGTCGCATACCGTCTGCTCAGAGGTGACATGTGCCTGACATACAAGGCCATGTCCAACCCGGAATTAATGGACATGCTCCACCTCAAAAAATCCAAATCCACCAAAACTACTAGAGCAAGCGACTTAAACCTTAGCACGGATATAAATAGGACGTGCTGGAGGGATAGATTTATCACTCAGACACTCCCTATGCTGTGGAATAAAATCCCGGTCCATGTGAGGCAGAGCACCTCGCTGACTCTGTTCAAGAGAAATCTAGACCTGTGGATGGGAGATCGTAGGTTTACCCCAGGAATCATCTCTGTGTCACTGCTGGACAGAGGCACAACAAACTAATGGGCACAGTATTTTTTCATATAAGGGGTGGCGTAAGCCACAATAATTTGAGCTAGGCTTATAAATGCCTTAGGGCAGATAGCCTAGTATAAACCTATGAACCTATGAACCTATGAAGCATGCTTACAGCGAATAAGGAGTATTCTGTTTGCAGCAAAGTATCGCACATCCACATGTCCAGTAATACAGCACATGGTTAAACCACTGAGGAAAATCAGCTTTGTAGTGACACCTATGCTGCAGTAAGTGTATGTAAAATGTAAATCAGGCATATGTGTATACAACTAGATACACAACACATTAATGCATGATACAAATTATGCCAGTAACATACAGTAGGTGTATACACAAATCAAGACAGCAATATTTGATAATCCATATGTACTGTAACCTATGAAAACGTGTCACATCTGCAATACAGAAATAAAAAATCCCGTACATGAGCAGGAATGGAAAATTAGGAGTGCATGTGTATAAAAAATGACCCATCACAGTGTGGATGAGCATATATGTAAAGTAAACATACTTAGTAGAACATGGTGTTAGAAGGATATGCTATAAATGTGTGAGACGTGAATGTCTCATGTAGCAAAGTGACACTGTTGTGTGCTGATAAATGTAAACAGATTAAAGCTGCACTCAATAGATATTTACAGTGTGGCCCATAATAATGTACACAAATATCTGGAAGTGTGACAGCATTTTTTTACACACACACAACAGATGTGTGAAACAGAGAAGACACTTTTTGTAATACTACAACCCAAAAGTGGTGAATACAGCCATAGGCACAGTCATGCGAATCCGACATGCACTTGTAACATGGCACACAACAATGTGTCTGAACACCTGAAAATATAGACAATAAAAGGCAAGGTTAAGCACACCATGCAAGCACTAGTGATGCTAAACAAAGGAGACAGAGAAGAACATGCAAACACTGTTGATGCTAAACAAAGGTGACAGAGAAGAACATGCACAAACACAGTGGGGCGTGACAGTTGTACATACAGAGTGCACGTGTCTCTGTGGTACATAAAGTACCATGGTATTGCTATCACCCCATAATGTACATGACAGTCCCCACAGACACTCAGTGCAGGTAAGATAAGGAAAAAATCCCAAGTTAAGCACTGTCATTAACTCAGATGCATATGGAATTGTTGATTAACTACATGAAAGGGAAATATGTGAGAAAAACACATGCATGCCATACTCCAGCAGCAGTGCAACTTCACAGCTGCATGCACTCTATCACTATGACAGGAATGAGAGCACAGGCAGGAATTACGGGAGATAGTAGCTATATGTGGTCTCCTAAGACCATACAGCACACTAATGTACATAATAAGGAGATGCATAAATAGGTGGTATAACTGTGCTCCTGCAAGTATCAGTGGAAAGAACTACTTAAGTATGGTATACTCCTGATGGAGATGAATGCAGCTTAAGGTCATATGTTATGACTACAAAGGACAGTGTATGTTTCAGCAGACAATGGTTATGAACAACACTGTGAAATGTGCTGCACAGAACAAGGGTTTCCTGTTTTACTAGTAGTAATAGGCATCTGGTATGTTCAGTGAAAGGTGACATGTCAGAGGATATCATGGGGAGTAGTAAATGACACATTATAAGTCAACAACAGGAAAAGTACAACTGACATGAAGTAATGTGTGCAAATATGTGGAGTGACAATAATACTTACCAACTATGGTCAACACATGCTGGCTACATTACATGAAATGAGCACAAAGAATATACCTGCACCTAAGGTCACCTTCCAGGTTGGTTTTGAGCTCATACATAGTCTACATTGTCATTTTCAGGAACAAGATTGTACATGGTCTCTGCCATATCCAGAAAGAAGTTGCCCATCATGCTATGTATATGGGTGTGGAAGACATTGGTGACAACTTCCTGAAGCTGACCGCTAATGTTTTCCACTGCAGGTGGTGGAGATAATCATCACTGTCCTGCCAGTCAATTAGCAAATGTTGGTCGTAGCCTGTTTTTGTGCATATCTGCTCCTTCCGCTTCAGACTGGAATTATTCAGGCAAGGACTGACCATGTCCTTTTCAATACTGTATTGCAACAGTGGAGCTGTTCTGTCTTCCAGACTATAAAAAGTATTTAACTCAAGCTTTGTAAAACATCTCATTTACTTGTCATGTCATGACATTGCCATACTAATATGCAGTGTGATTGAATAATGCGGCTTTAATCCTGACACTGTCAATGATGCATGCGCATCACAAATATCATATAGTTTGTACACAAATGAGCAAAGATTAGAGCACATATGTGATACAACCCAGGTATTAATGACAGTTAACAATAGGTATACTCAGTAGATGCAGCTGTTTAATAGTATACACCATGAGGCCTATGATGTGAGGATACCAAGACACTACTATAACATAGCAAATAATCTATGAATTGTTGTCCTCTAAAATGTTATGTTAGTCTTGTTTCATACAGCAATGCAGAGAAAGAGCTATGGGCACTCAATATATGACTGAAGAGTGGATTGTACTCATTTAAGTCATCACGCATTTATGCATTACACACAGGATCTGTCCCAGTATCTGTATGCAGCACACATCTCCTCAAAAGCGGGTGTTGCCTCATGTCATATGTCCACATGGACGTAATATATACAGCCTGTCGATCATCATGGATATAGCCTGAGTACAGTACATACTACAATGGTGTGTGCATATCCAGTGATGAACTTTATATAATCTTAACATTACACACAAAGTTGATACACAGTAAAACCATGAATTATGACTGCACACATGCAGAAAAGATCAGCAGTATTCTGCAGTGTGCACATATCACACAATTATGCACACTCATGCAGGACCTGAAGCTATCATAGCACCACCTTAATGTACCATGACAAATGAAACAATATACAACAGTGAAATCCAGCTACAATTATTGCACCTCACTATATAAAAACTCATATATTAATAGCATACAGACCTGTGTGGGGCAATGACTAGACATATCACACTGAAATGTGAGAAACACTAAATCTGTGACACACAGCAACAGCAATGCTATGTTCATGTGAAACGTGACTGAATAATATGTCTGCTGTTTTAGACTTTATGGAAATAATGCCTAGATATATTGAGCCCTTCATATGGCAGCCTGTGCACTACTGAAAGTGAAATATTGACCTACACAAGTATATATAGAACACAGCTTGTCAGATACCCTTACGCATTGTGGGATACATGCCATTGACTTAGCAAATAATTAAACTGTATCTCTCCTGTATGCAAATACAGAAAATCAGAAAATGGTAGATAGTTGGTGTCATAACACATACCAGATATTAAGAAATGGCAGATAATGATCTGTACTGTACATACACACACATAGATACATGTTAAGTCTAAGCTATAGTGAAAACTAAACATTCACATCAAAGATGCAATCAATGCTTACACACACTGCGATGTCATGGCTATATCTGCAATCAGTGATGTCAGTGTAAAGTGTATTACCAAGATTTCACCAGCTACTTAACTATCTCGGTACTAAGACCGGCCAGAAGATGCTTTCTGCATAGTAAATCTTCACTTTGAATGGAGTATATGCTGCTGCATTATGGGTAGTGCATTCCATTCTGGCATACCAAGGGATGGCCAGCACAAGAAAATTCATTGTTGTGACATCATTATCAGAAAGTTTAAATGCAAGCAAAATACAAGTTGTTGTTGTTTGTCTTCTGGCTTTTTCCCAGTAAGGGGTCGCCACAGCGGAACTCCGGTCCGCTAATGACTGGCAGTAGATTTTTATGAAATGCCGAGGTGCCAGCTCGATGCCCAACCTTCAACGAAGGAATGCCCATTTACACACACATGTCTTTCAAATGCTACCCAACAGTGGGGAGGACATGCAGACTCCACACAGAAGGCACTCTCAAGCCAAGCCGAGAATCGAACGGGAGAACCTCTTGCTGTGAGGTAACAATGCTACCGCAAGTATGACATCAAAATAGATGCATACCATGCTAATATATATGTGAGTAAGCACAAATATGTAGAAGCATGTGTCATAAGTTGCATAACATGATGTATAAATCTATTTTTCATACAGACAAGAAAAAGTACCTACAGAGGTACACAAACAATATATAATGTTCATCATTCCCACTGCTATAGCAGCCCTTAGGCTATATGGGTTGTTTCCTATCTATGGAACAACAGCCACCTATCTTCAGAAAGCTCTACCCCCATTTGTTTTAGAAAGCTCTACCCCCATTCATTTTAGAAAGCTCTACCCCGATTCGTTTTAGAAAGCTCTACCCCCATTCGTTTGCTCTTAATGCTGATCATCCAATCGCAGGAGAGGAATCAGCAGTCAGATTGAAGCTTTTTCTTCAGTATTTTCTTACCATCTTAAGAAGAAGCATCTCTTGGGCTTCACAAAAGCAGCAATTGGCTAAGAGCTTTGTCTCTTGTAGATATGTGCCTGTTCGGGAATCCCTCCACTCAGAAATTATTGCCCTTTTAAGAAAAATAGCATCTTATCTATTTTTGACTAAAAGCAGTATTTTCCCTTTACGAAACCTGGCACTTTATTTACAAAATCAGAGGCATACCTCTCAACCATACCAAATTCCTGGGTATTTACTGGTTTTGAGGTCAAAATAATGTGGTGCCGCAAATTTCCAAGTGGCCCCTTTAATTCCCATTTTTTAAATTTTTTTTTTTTGAGTTTTCACTGATGTCACCACATGTGATGACAAGACAAACTGCAGCGTGTCAGAATAGGGCTTGGATTGTGTCTGTTATCTTTACTTTTTTTTTGTTGGACTTGTACATTGAATGGTAGTAGCAGCAGGCAGCAGCAGTGCATATCAAGTGGAGCAGAGGTGCTCCACCTTACATAATAAATATACTTTTATAACATTTTAGAGAGAAATCAGAATCAGTATTACATTTTAAGCATTTCTGTACTACATTACTGTGGATCAGCACACTGTATTCAAGTTTTTACTTGTTTAAGGTGTATATAAATGCTTTCTTGGTTCTTTTGTAAACTATGTTACTATAAGCTGTTTTATAGGAGTGGTACTAATTTTGTTTCTCATATTTACCGTTTTGCAGTTATTAAACCATATATTATTTTATGTGCTATTATTGTTGTTGTTTTTAAATGTTTTAGTAAAGAAATACTTTAAGAATGGATGCGGTGTAGTACAATATCGTGCCTTTTCTGGAAGCTAGTCTTCAGTTGCTGTAGTACTACAGACTTACAGAGAGACACTAGAAGGCATGAAATGATGGTCATTTGCAGTGCTTTCTGACTTCCTGGAGCCTGTGGCAATGCAGTAGTAAGGCAGATGTAAATGTTTAAAACTTGCATGGTGCCAATATTACATGATTGTGTCAAATGCTTGAAGATATTTTGTGAACTCGTGACCCTTCTGTAGTTCTTATTCACTCGTGCATGTACCGCTAATCACATAGAGAAAAAAATGATACGTTTCTCAAGTGGTACACTGTGGCAGAATGCAGAGACACATAGGAAGCTTTCCCCACCATGTTCATTGAAAGTCAAACTTGCTGGGGCTGGTTTTCAGACAGCAGAGGACCTACAAGATATTAGGCCTACTTACTTGAGTAAAGGTAAATAAGGGACATTTATCTGGCATTTCCACCTTTGTTGAGAGCTCTTATGAGGAGCAAACCAATTAGCAAGTTTTCTTTTGTCTGTTTTACATAAAATGTTGCATATGTCTTAGTGAAACAGAAATTTAGGGATTTGCTGCGATGCTAAGTGGTCCTCACTCAGTCCCTCAGTGTAAACAGCCTATTTGCTTCCAGAAGTGCTTTCAGATCTGTCATACAGTTCCACTGTCCTTGAGTTTGGCTTAATATTTTGCTATCTTTCATAAAATTGAGAAAAGCACAGATTAGTTATGAAATAATGAAAAGTCATTCATTGCAATTCCAGACATATATGTTTAATTACTTTCAGTTGCCACTGATTTTGATTGAATATTCTGTTGCTTCTTGCAAAATAAGTATTTTTTGAAAAAAAAATGGATTACAGTCACAAAAATAAAGATAGTCCTTATAGTTCCATACATCACAAAATGATCGTCGATTCAAGTCATTTTCCATCTTTGTAAGATAGTACTGAGTTTAGTTTTATATAAAGTAATTATGGTGAACTTCTGGATTTCTCAACACATTATGAGCCCCAACCCTATGTGAAGAACATACCTTGCAATCTGTCAGAGCAAGAAATCTGTACAAAGCCAAAAATATTGGTGGGACAGATTTTAAATATTTCTCCTTTAAACTCAGATAGTTGCTAGAATAACAGGTTTAAGTATTGCATTATTATGTATTTCCTGAGGGATATAAAGTATGAAATTAAAATGCCTGCCATTATTTATTATTATTTAGTGACCTTATGGTTGGTATCCCACAATTCCACTGGTATGGGCAGAATTACATGATTATGTATGCAAATTTTATGTTAATAATTGTCCCAATTTTGGCCAGTTTTACCTACTTTTCATGGGCCTTTGTCCAGATTGTTTATGTTTCCAGGTTGAGAAGTATGATCAGATGTTCCCTACCAGAGATCACTATTTTAATTTAAAGTGTTTTTTAAAGTATTTGGGGCTAATTTTGTGAGAAAATATGTACTTGTGTAAAGTTTGAATTTTGTGGTACAGAAAAGTTTATGGAGGAATGGGTGGGAACCTGTGTGTGTAGCAATAACGCTTATGCTCACTTTGTGACAACGTGCCTGCCATTTTGATTCAATGTGTGTGCCAGTGCTTGATGGTATTGAGGGGAGAATTCTGTTCTACTTTTACTTTTTATAACATAAGGGACTAGGGAAAGTATGAGTGTGAGCATGCTGCTTGTGAACACTCAGTGACAGCTTACCCTCTGACCGACTCACTCTGCCTATGCTTACCACTTTTTGAGCTTCTTCACTGCTTACACCATGGATGCTCACTCGAATATACCTTGCTCTTCTCCTGCAGTACTTAACCAGGAGTTCTTGTTGTCATTGTGAGCTCAGTCTAAGCCTCAGCCAATAGAAGATGAACTTACAGTGGCCGTGGGTTGTGCTTCAGACCACTCACTAACCACTCCAGCTTTCTCTGTTGTAGTCCTTTCAACAAGCATGAATCAGGGGTCAATCAGGTCTTCTTTGGCTGTTCCAGTGTCCTGATACAAGTATGGGAGAGCCATCTTCTCTGGGTCTGGGAGACACTCTGAGAGATTTTACTCCAGCTAACCAGGGCAAGAGGCCATTTCACTGAGAAGACCTCCCCTCTCCAAGACAGTCTTCTGCTAGAACTCCTATTAAGAAAAAGTAAAAAAAAGTTAGACATTTTTTCTAGTGATGAAGATATTACTTTTAAAAAAATAAGAGTTACTTACCTTGGCTAGACAAGCATTGTAGGCAGTAAATCCTAGTATGCAGAAATCTTTACAGATAGATGTTCCTTGTAAAATTATACCTGATGAAACAGAGTCTGATGATTCTGAATTTGACAGAGATGGGGCATTTTCTCCTGTACATTCACAAGGAAAATTTTAATTCTTATCCTGCTGCGGAGCAATTTTCTTTTATTCTGACCATTACAGGATGAATGGGGTACTTTTATGAGAACAGTTCCCATGAACTAAGGCGATATTACGATATGTTACAGATGGATATACCTCATTCCTCTCTCATCGCTCCTACAGTGCCAGTCCTTGAGTATGTGTTGAATGCTGCCTGTACTTATCCTGATGTCCAGTCATCAGTCCTTTAATCTGCTTAAGGCACCTCAGACTAATACATTTCTTTTCTCTTATCTTAGGTGAGACTCAGCTGACATTTTGACTGCGTTTCATACTGGCAACAGACTGGTGCTCAATACCAACCCTTCACTTGATGATAAGGAGAGCACGACCGGATAGGTAAGGGATGTCATCTTAGGAGAGTACAACCGGATAGGTAAGGGATGTCATCTTAGGAGAGTACAACCGGATAGGTAAGGGACTGTCATCTTAGGAGAGCACGACCGGATAGGTAAGGGATGTCATCTTAGGAGAGCACGACCGGATAGGTAAGGGATGTCATCTTAGGAGAGTACAACCGGATAGGTAAGGGATGTCATCTTAGGAGAGCACAACCGGATAGGTAAGGGATGTCATCTTAGGAGAGTACGACCGGATAGGTAAGGGATGTCATCTTAGGAGAGTACGACCGGATAGGTAAGGGATGTCATCTTAGGAGAGTACAACCGGATAGGTAAGGGATGTCATCTTAGGAGAGTACAACCGGATAGGTAAGGGATGTCATCTTAGGAGAGTACAACCGGATAGGTAAGGGATGTCATCTTAGGAGAGTACAACCGGATAGGTAAGGGATGTCATCTTAGGAGAGTACAACCGGATAGGTAAGGGATGTCATCTTAGGAGAGTACAACCGGATAGGTAAGGGATGTCATCTTAGGAGAGTACAACCGGATAGGTAAGGGATGTCATCTTAGGAGAGTACAATACAACCGGATAGGTAAGGGAATGTCATCTTAGGAGAGTACAACCGGATAGGTAAGGGATGTCATCTTAGGAGAGTACAACCGGATAGGTAAGGGATGTCATCTTAGGAGAGTACAACCGGATAGGTAAGGGACTGTCATCTTAGGAGAGCACGACCGGATAGGTAAGGGATGTCATCTTAGGAGAGTACAACCGGATAGGTAAGGGATGTCATCTTAGGAGAGTACAACCGGATAGGTAAGGGATGTCATCTTAGGAGAGTACGACCGGATAGGTAAGAGACTGTCATCTTCTTCCACTTTAGCCTTCAGAATTCCAAATTACCAGGCATATATGTGGAATTTTATGCTGCATCTGGATATGCAGTCTGAGTGAACTGGCTTTCACTCTTTGTACAATAGAACGCTGTTTTTTTTTTAACCAAAGTGTTTGTTACCCTTTCTCAGGTATCTAAATATGCTTTGAAGAGTGTGTATGATTGTGCAGATATTGTGTCTGTGGCCACGGTTACTTTTACAATGTTGAGAAGGTATGCTTGAGTATGCAACCAAATATTTGCTGATGAGGTAAAGTTTGAAATCTTTGGTTCAAATTTAGACAAGGAGGTATTATTTGGCCTTTCTACTACCCAGATTCTCAAACAGTATCATGTAAGAAGTTAATTAATTCAGGGAGCATCTAAGATATTTAATGTACCCCAATACAAATCTTACAGGCCTCACTCTTGCACAAAAAATCCAAATAAACAAAACCAGCTTTTTTATGACAAATAAACTGAAACAAAAGATGGTTTGAGAGTAAAATTAACAACAATAATAAAAATGTGTCTTTTCAGAAAAAGGGACAGACCAACAGTACAGAAAGATTATACCAGCTTTTCTTAACTTCCTCCCTCTGCCCAGCCAGTATGTCTACATAATTATCCCAAACTCTAGCCATTAAAATTCCCCTAAGGCAATAGATTTTTTGAACTCCTGGGTGTTAAAAATGGTGCAGCAGGGTAACAGACAGCATTGGATACAAAACTTTCTTTCACAGGAATACCTCCCTACCCTCCAAACCAAACAGGATGTTTTCTTCAGGTTCTCTACTCCTTCCACACCCAG
Source organism: Protopterus annectens (assembly GCF_019279795.1). Lineage (NCBI taxonomy): Eukaryota > Metazoa > Chordata > Ceratodontiformes > Protopteridae > Protopterus > Protopterus annectens. The sequence continues at coordinate 791,259,811 of NC_056749.1, forward strand.
GGAGGCATGGAACCAGGGTCTTTAAGTTAGGGGGCAAAGGCTTCTTTTCCAGAATGTTTTTGATACCAAAGAAAAATGCCTCTTGGAGACCTGTACTAGATCTTTCATTTGTAAATCTGTATGTGAAATTTCCAGAGTTCAAAATGTTTTCCATACAGAACCTCACATGAGCTACTTTGTAATCTTAGACTTAAAAGATGCTTAATAGTATATTCCCATAACCATATGCTTCAGAATAAAATTCTCTCTTTGTCAGTTATCTGCATGAACCTTTGGTTTATCCTTAGTTCCAATAGTATTTACAACATGTAATTTGTTGTATGCCCCAGTCATAGATTAATACACATTCAATTCATAGCTTTCCTTATTTAGACAAGTTGCTTATCTTTGTAGAGTCCTTGTCCAGATGCCAATTGTCAATAGAATGGGTTATGTCTCTTTTGTCCAACCTGGGCTTCCAAATTAATATTACAAAATCTTTCTTGACTCCAGAGCATCATAGGATCATAGGAAGTTACTAGGCTAATGGTGCTAGGGCCCTTAAAAGCCTAGCCAAGTTCTACCCTTATTTCCATGATCAACACCTTTGCTCCTGTCCAAGAGGAACATAGGTAGAACCCCCAGGGTGAATTTATGGTTACACATCCAATTGTTCAGAGTGCATATGAAGAGGGCTAACTCTGTTTGACATGAAGTGGGAGTCTGTTCCAAAGGTGTGGTTACCTCTAGGAGAAAAATCTGTCCCTCCAGCAGGTTCTAGTAATGTCACATACCAGGCTAAGGTCTTTAGAACGAGTAACCCATGTACCATTTGACTTAGGGATATGCGGCATTTCTAATAAAGCAGGGTCAGAGATTGCCTTATATGAAAAGCAGAGATTGCCTCTGAGAAGTCTGTATGAAACAGAATAAAGTGTCAGTGATTTCAGAAGATCCACAAAGGACAGATGCTGAAGACCTTGAATGTTCCTTGTGAGGAACCTTTGTGGTCTCTCCAATTGCTGCAGGTGCTTGGAAAGATACATACCAAAAGGGGCATTGTACTCAATTATTGGGCTGATGAGGGAAGAGTACTGGGAAGTTATAACTTCTTTTTTTTTCTGGAGGCAATGCCCTTACTTATGAAATGAGCAACATAGAATACCCTTCTTACCATTTGAGGGACATGGTGATCAAAGGTAAGGTTACTGTCAATCTGTGTGCCCAGGTCTCTCACCAGTAAGTACGCACTTAGGCTGTTGCTATTGATGTGGTAGTTAGCAGGAACATTGTTCTTACCAACAGGGATGATAATACAATTTTTGTATTGAGTTTAAGGCCATGACTCTGACACCAATCATTTGTTTGTGTAAGACCCTCATGTTGGATGTGGGCATCATTTGGTGATTTTATGACCACTCCCAGTTTGCAGTCATCAGAAAACTGTGTCAGCCACAGACCTTTAGTTTTTGCTTCTATTTTGCAAAAATAGATTCCAAACAGTAGAGGTCCCAGGACTGATCCCTGTGGAACACCACTAGTTACAGGTCGGCTGTTGGAGGTGAATTCCCCTATTTTGAGTATATGTGTTCTATCAGTGAGCTAGTTAGTGATCCATCTAATGATATAAGGGTTGATACCTAGCTGGGTGAGTTTGTCAATGATGCCTGAGTGGAGGATAGTGTAAAAAGCCTTGGCTAAGTCTAGGTGGGCTGTATGAACAGATTTCCCATCATCCAGGGTCTTGGTGACTGTCTTGAAGAAGTCCACCAGGTTTAACAAGCATGCTCTCCCTTTTACAAATCCAAAGTGAGTAGGGTCAAGTATTTGGCAATTACCTGTAGCTTTGTTGATAAGGTCCATGATGATTCCTTCCATGGCCTTGCAGATAAGACTAGTCAGTGTAATAGGTCTATAGTTTCTGTGGTCATCAGAAGCACCACCTTTGTGCAAGGGAGTAACAGTGGCCGTTTTCCATTCAGCTGGGATGAAGGTGGCGCTTAGACTATGATTGAAAGGAGTATCCAATGGTGTTGATAATTCTTGTTGGAGCCCATGTAGGACACTGCCTGGGATGTTATCAGGTCACATAGATGCTGTGGTTTTAGCTTTAGACAGATCATTTATGACCTGCTCTTTAGAGATACAAGGTAGGAGACAGGTGGTAAGGATGTGATGAGGTACGTGTGGTGGGGACAGGGAAATGAAGTTTTCACAGAACCTGTTGGCCAACAGGTTAGCTATGTCCACAGGCTCAGTATATGTGGTATTGTTAACTATCAGTTTGGCACACATCTGGGCCTTTTCTTTTAGGTTATGAATGTAACTAAAGAATGCCTTATGGTTGTTCTTAATTGAGGAAGCTAATTTGTATTTGTAGTTTGCTTTGGAGGACTTCATAAGAAGTCTTATTTGTTAGTTTAAGCTGAGCAGGTAATGTTTCCAGTTTAGGGTTCACTCCCTCTTACTCTTACAGCAATTTATTCCTCTTATTGCAAAGCCTGATAATGGCAGTTGTCCACTAGGCATGTTTGCTCTTCATTGAGGAGCTTGTTTTGGTCCTATCAGGTATGGCAAAGTCAATGCAGTTATACAGTTGTTTGTATAAAGCATTGGTTTAAAACAAGGCATAGTTGCCAGTTCAATCTGAGGGGGAGGTACAGTGAAGCTATTTATGCCATCCTGTAAGAGGTTATAATATGCTTTGGAGAAGTTTTTTAGTTTAGTTGCTGCTGGGGGGGGGGGGGGGGGTTCAGGTGTGATAGTTACTTTGAATGAGACTGATTGGTGGTCAGATCTCACCAGGGAAGACCTCACAGTGGAGTTGCTACAGTGGTACCCCATATTGGTAAGTACCAGATCCAGGATGTTGGCTCCCCTTGTGGATATGTCAACCAGCTGGTCCAGGGCACTGGAGTAACAAGGTTGAGATACTTTGGATAAGTGATTTTGAGCATGAGTAATTTAGCCAGTCAGTAGATGGGTAGTTAAATCACCCAAAACCATGGTGTTTGGATGTACCTTGATAAACTCAAGTAGATCCAAACATGCAGAGTGGGTATTCTGATTCATGGAAAGTGTCCTCTAGCTGGCAATGTCTTGAATAGGTGTTCTACCAACAGTTAATTGCATCTGAAATATCTCCAGAGAATTATGCTGTTTAACATATCTGGCAGTGTATTTATCTTTGATGAACATTAGTACACCACCTCCTTTAGTTTTAATGCCTCCATTTGTGGTCTGAACGTCTGGAAGGAGGTGTAACCCTGCATGCCTGGGGTGCTCTCCACAGCCTTGAACCAGGTCTCTGTGACTGGACAAATGTCTGTGTCTTCCAAACTGAGGATTGTTTCCAGTGAGTGCAGCTTTATGATAAGGCTCCTAGCATTTGGCAGCATAACTCTGAGGTTGTTTTTCTAGGATGACTTATAGATTATTCTCTTCAAAAGGCCTTTTTAACACAAGACAAGTCAAGGTGAATCTTTATCTAGAATTTTTTCTGAACATCTCCAATCAGTTGCATGCTTTTGCAAGAGAATTTCTCAGCACCCTAGAGTGCATGACTTATATGATTATCATGATACCTCTTGTCAGACTTCACATGAGAAAGATACAGTGGTTTCTAAACAACACATGAACCCAGCATTTTAATTCTCTGGAGCACCAAATTCCAGTTTTGGGCTTTGTAAAAAGGGATGTGTGTTGGTGGAAAGACCAAATTCACCTTAACCCAGGTCTTCCCTTCATTCCTCCAAACACAAACCAATCTGTGCCAGATTTTGTTTGGAGATCAGCTTCCAGAGGTGTAAAAGTGCAAGGCCTGTGGAATCCTTCAGACAGACTAAAACATATCAATGTAAAAGAGATGTTGGTCATGATCCATACTTTGAAGTCTCTCCATTACCTTTGGTCCTCAGGACCTCTTCAATGGATTACAGACAATATCACAGTGACATGGTATAGCAACAAGCAGGGAGGTCCAAGTCCTTACTTCCTGTGCAGGCTGGCAATGATAACTTGGGAGGTAATTCTTCAGCATTCCTCAACCCTCCAAGCATCTTACATTTTGCAAAGCAAAACATAGTGGCAGACAGCAGAGAAGGACAATGACAGATCCCCATAAATAGAAACTGAATAAGGGTGTCGTCTAGGGATTGATCCAGTCGTAGGAAACACCTCAAACAGACCTGGTTGCCTCCTTTCAAAACAGTCAACTAAACAAGTGTTGCCCCTGCAAGCTGGAAGATAAATACATTTGCATTCCCTTGGAAGGGAATGTTCCTTTGTGTGTTCCAGCCCTTTCTACTGACATTTGTTCTCCCTTCTTGTGGAATTGATCAAAGGCAATTAGAACAAACTTCCCCATAAACTGATCTACTCAAACAAGATGGGGAGAGTTTGGTACATCTCCCTGTACAAATCATCTTCAACTGACTGCCAGGTTGATTCAATTCAAGATCCTTTTAGGCACTTATTCCAAGAGAAAATTGCAAATAGTGATAATGGAGGCAAGAATGCCTGCTACTAGAAAATCCTATGTTGGTTTTCTAGTTGTTGCCTAAACCATAACCAAAGGTCAATCACCTATGTCCCTCTTGGATAAGGGCAGTCAATGCTGATCATAGACTTACACTGCAATTATAGACTATACAACTTGGTCAATAAGGGAACAGGGGTATAACATTGATAGGTTAAGGTGAACATACTAACCTATGAACCATTGTTATTATCGGTTGGTTATTTCAGGATTGTTAGGTTCTTTTCTCATTGTATGAGCAGGAAAGTCACAAAGAAAGCTCCACTCTGACTGCTGATTACCCTCCTTGGGATTAGACAATGAGCAGTCAGAGTGAAGGAGATGAGGATGTCATAGCTTTCTGAAGCTGGACAATTGTTGATCCCTAGATGGGAAGCATCCCATATGACCTGAGATCTACCACAGCAGTGAGGAATTAAAACATCTACTGTTATGGGTAAGTGCAAATTGCACAACTGTACTTTACATATGGCACTATATCAAAACCTTATCACTGAATATGGTGCTGTAGTGGTACTTCCCACAACATGCACCAAAGACCAGTAAGGCTACAGAAGGAAAAGTGTGGATCTCTTGGTATGTACAAATGGTAAGCCCACAATATGTACCAAAACTCAGTAAGGCTACACTAGGAACAGTGTGGATCTCTTGGTATGTACAAATGGTAAGCCCACAATATGTACCAAAACCCAGTAAGGCTACACTAGGAACAGTGTGGATCTCTTGGTATGTACAAATGGTAAACCCACAATATGCACCAAAACCCAGTAAGGCTACACTAGGAACAGTGTGGATCTCTTGGTATGTACAAATGGTAAACCCACAATATGTACCAAAACCCAGTAAGGCTACACTAGGAACAGTGTGGATCTCTTGGTATGTACAAATGGTAAACCCACAATATGTACCAAAACCCAGTAAGGCTACACTAGGAACAGTGTGGATCTCTTGGTATGTACAAATGGTGCACCCACAATATGTACCAAAACCCAGTATGGCTACAGTAGGAACAGTGTGGATCTCTTGGTATGTACAAATGGTAAACCCACAATATGTACCAAAACCCAGTAAGGCTACACTAGGAACAGTGTGGATCTCTTGGTATGTACAAATGGTAAACCCACAATATGTACCAAAACCCAGTAAGGCTACACTAGGAACAGTGTGGATCTCTTGGTATGTACAAATAGTACACCCCACACCATGTATAAAAACCAAAATAAGGCTACACAAGGAACAGTGTTGATCTCTTGGCATGTACAAACACATTCTGGCCCACATCACTAGGACTCCTGTATATATATATATATATATATATATATATATATATATATATATATACTGTACAGCTGATGCTGTGGGTTTTTAAAAGCAGTGATTATAGTGTAAGGTTATGACACTACAGAAAATATCAAACATCAAACAAAGTCACACACAGAACAGGAAATATACAACATTTGGCCAACATCACAAATATGTTTACCACATAATCTGTTGCAATGAATGATACATGTTACAGTTTTGCATGGCTGCTTTAATTTACATATGAAAATATGTGAATGTATGATGGGAGAGCACACACATTCATTATCATATGGATATACACTCAAGCTATTGCACATGCTTTGAAAAATATAAGACTCCTATGTGATATATACACCAAACCTAAAACCCATAGCTCTCTCTTATTGCCATTAGTACAGTGATGAATCCTCTCTACAATGTGATGCCTCCTCTCTATGATCATAGCATAGTTCTGAGCGATGTCTTCTTTACCTCTTTAGAGACACACAAAAAAAGGTTAGCACATAGATTTATTATCACAGGCCACCCATTTGTGTTCTGTGTTAAAAATATAGTTTAAAAATAAGTTCAATAGCTTTTTATATGTACGTGTCGTAAGTACGAAATACCAAAGTGCAAAGGCCTGTCAAGGTCATGCAGCCAACGCAGTCAAATACATTGTAGGCTTTTATTCTTGTACACCATGCAGCCATCAGTGGCATGTCACTCTGAATTCACAAAGTCAGTTTTCTTGCATTCTGCAGCCATAGTGAATCATGTTGCTCCACCGTACAAAAGCATACAGCACCCGCCTACAGTCTTCTAAACCACTGAATATATCTGAATCTATATATCAATCCCAAACCAAACCTACAGTAAGATTGAGAATGTTACTTGCTGTGTTACCCATACTATGTTAGCTAGTGATATAAGTAGAAACTATACATACCTATGGTATTGTCATATGTGAGAACATCCAAACATCTTATATGGATTACAAGCAATACAGCTACATAATAAGGTATCAAAGTTATACAATAGTTATAGAACATACAGTAGAGAATCAATTATCCAAATGTCAATTATCTAAAATGTCAATTATCTGAACGCAGCCTTCCAAAGATTTCTGGTAGGAAAAAATCATAAAGTTTGAACATGTAAACATTATACATATTTACTTCTGCATGCTTTTTGAGCTTGTAGCCTGCTCGTTTGTGAAAAATATTCTTTATTGTCCACTGGAATCACTAAATGGTTGAAAAGTGTATTTCCTGCATGCAGAAAAAGCCAGATTTTAGAAGATTTTTATCTGGTTCAATGTATGTTTGATTATCCTACCAGTCAGATTATTTGAACTACCCTAGGTCCCAATTAGTTCGGATAACCGACTCTCTACTGTATACATATGTGGACACGTCATCACTACTCAGATGGCAATGTAGAACATAGTGTCTACAAACATTTCAGAAGTTATGTCTATATATGCAAAAGCATACACAAACATGCACACACATAAACATGCACACAATGTATAAAGCTGAATTAACTGTAATACTGAGTGCTATGAGATAAGCATAGATTATTTCCTTTTTTTTGATCATTATGCTGAGTAATTTTAATTCTGCTCTTATGAAACAATAGGTATTCTATTAGCTCTTTCTATGCTGAATCAGAGTGTTGGATTGCATTCAGCTGTAATATTGCATTTGCTGTATTGCTAATAGCACCATTTGTAAGTCAGGAATAAGTTATATATATCTTATACTTTATTGTATATGTATCCTGTGGGTTCAATAAACTCTATGTAGGCTTAGCGTGAGGCCTACACAGAATTTACATGTTTGCAAGGTGAACAACAGTGCTAATTACATGCTGCATGCCGCATTTAAACGTAAAAAAGTATGGTTTCATGGCCAGCAACAGTGTTGTTGGTCACAAAACCATGTATGGCAACACGGACAGCATCAGTCATGTAAATCTGTTTATCTGCAGGCAAACTAGGTCTGAGGGATTGCAAGGAATGCTACAACGATTGCCAGGGTTATTAATAAAGCAAAGTATATAGTTGAAACACATTACATGAAAGTGTATACAGTGCAGAATGTTGTGGAAACCTGTGTCAGGTATACTAAATAAAAGTTGTGTAAATGATCACTAATGGTACATAGCCTGCATTATAAATAAATACTAAGTGGAAATGCGTATATTGGACAGAGACACACATATGAATAGTAGGAATGAACACAGGAAAGACAGGTAAAACATGGTAATGTACAGCAGATGAGGGTATGTCAATGAAGACAGTTGTAGCATGAACAGTAATCAGATATTGACATGATGCAGTATGGACTACACAGATATTGTATATTATATGACTGTCATACAAGGTGGCATAACAATGGAGTGGATACTTTGTGATATAAGCATCCTGCCATGAACAATGAACAGGACATCTATCAGGAATGGTATACACAATAGGGATTATGTGAATATTGTGAAGCTGTGCAAAACGAGTTGCCTGAATATGAAGGCAATGTCAACATAGATCTCAACCAAGTGGGAAACATAGTAACAGGCCCCTGGCAACAGTAAACAGAAGCACATACAATCAGGGACAATATCAGAATAATACCACCAGTGATCCCATGTGTTCGACATAACATATGTGATTGTGAGTGCTCATAGATGGTTCTGCAAGAACACACTTGAACAACTACTGTGATTAATCAGCAAATCTGAGGGGAATCAAGCACATCTCCCTCAAAATGCAACATCTGCCAGACATGTTTGGAGGGACACTGTTACACCTATGTAACAAATAACGAGCAATCTTGGCTAGTTGACAGGTGTGCATACCACATAGTCTAATCATAGGGGTGTGTTATTCATATTATACTTATCTTATGTATTTGCGTTCATAATGGAACTAATAACCCCATGAGTTTCCGTCCTCTACTATGTCCCCATGACGGTGCCAACAATCCATTATGTGTATTGATACTGTCTCTATATTATACCAGTACCACACTTGGATTCAATGATTGCCCACAATTTGCAGTCCTCCACAAAGCTGGTTGGAGAAAGGATGTTTAAGTCAGTTTTGATGTCTGACACATAAACAATGGACTGAAAAGGGCCTACCACAGAGCACTGAGGTATGAACCTGGTCACTGGACTCTAGATATAGATGACTTCACACACTGCAACATATTTATCTTTTATGTATGTCTTCCAGTTGTCTACCCACTTGTTGATGTAGGTGTTTATGGCCACTTGTGCCAGTTTCTCTGTAATGTCTAACTGCTGATTTTTGTCAAATGCCTTGACCAGGTCAAGTTACACAGGATGATAATGTTGTCATCATGCATGCCCTTAGTAACCTTCTTAAAGACAGCGAGCAGATGCAACAGACATGATATAACCTGAACAAATGGGTTTAGTACAGAGTCTGGATATTACCTATGTCCTTTTAGAGAAGGTCCATGATGACTCTTTGCCCTAGCTCAGAGATGACGAGAGTCAGTATGAGTCTATAACTCCATGCATCAGATGATGGTCCCCCTAAGTCAGAAGATTGAATTTTGCTGTACACCCTTCTATGGGAACATAGGCTATCTGGAGGCTGTGTTGACATATGGATCCAACTGTGTCTAGTAGGTCAGGTTTTAAGTCATGCTATAAGCAACCTATGATGTTGTCAGGGCCCATTGCTTCAGTGTTATTAGCCATAGACAGTGCACAGATGCGTTGCCCTGCTGAGAATAATAACTGAGTAATGTTTTCATGTATACTTTGGCAGATGGCCAGTGGTGACAGGGTGGTGACATGTGAGACAAACTATCAGATAGCAAATTGCCTATGTCCTCTCGGTGGTTATGTCTGCTAACATCCACACATAGATCTGGGTTTAGTTGTGTATTCTAATTAATATTTCATATGTATTGGAATACTTGATTTGTGACAAGCCCTCCATACAACCTTGGTCATTCATCACATTCCACTAACTATTGCTATGCATAAAGTCATACAACTGTACCAATATCACATAGTAGCATCACTTGCACAGCATATGTCTATACATGCTTCATGGGGCAAGTTGTGTTTGAGTGGCCTGATTGTCATATCAAGATGCATTAGAGATCTGTTATGAGTGGCTCATGCAGAACATTTCCTGACACAAATGCTAATAGTCACACAATGGTGCTGCTGACCACTTCAATAATACTTGGGTGTAGCAACACAATTGCACATACAATAAATTCCACAAGGTTGCAATTGCATCAAAACATGTGTATGCCACAGCATTATAACTATGTGTATGAAACAAGGCTTATGTGACTATGTAATCAATATGAATTGATATTGATATCAGTCAAAGAACATTTAATGATGGTATCTAGCCACATGCACACCTGTGCCATATGGCAAGTGTCACTGTGATGGCAGAATGTGAACTGTGTATAAGGATGATCTACACCACTACAAAAACACATGTCCTGATACGCCACCAATATACATAAGAATATCATACTGTGTCAACAGTTCTCAGGAGGCATATTACTACTGCTGTTATAGAAGGAACATGTACTGCAATGGCATCAATGGCCATAAATACATTAGCTCACATCATGGATTGTAAGACACATTTGTAGCCATACTGTACATCCACACCTCAATATGGTGCATGCCAATGACAGCAAGTCAGCAACATTGACAAGTCAGCCATTCATAGGGTCATAGGACATTATTAGGCTAAAGACCAATATCACATGGAATCCTAGCCATTATTATACCATGTAAAAACAAATCCCTATATCTATATTATGCACATAGAACGGTGCAGTGGTACAGTGGATGCATTGTTGCCTCACAGCAAGGTTCAGTTCTAGGCTGGAGTGCCTTCTGTGCAGAGTCTGCATGTCCTCCTTGCATTTGTATAGGTTTTCCCTGGGTACTCCTGTTTCTTCCCACATTACAAATACATGCGTCTGGAGGGTTTCTCCTCGGGCCTCCACTGAAAATTGGCTTTGTTCCAAGTCAGACATTCCCAGTAAACAAATGTTAAATAAAGAAATGTTAAATAAATAATAAATAAATAAATAAATATATTATGGAAGATAGTAAGACTATTTTCTGTATGCGTATATTTGTTGGATTGCATTACTTCCTGTCACTATCCATATGGGACATGTGTACCACACCATGACAGAATTAGCAATCAGACATGCAGTGGTCTGGAGATGGCTTGCAGAGGCTCATGGAATGACTTTGCTTCATGATGTCTATATGGATATTTGACATGAGGACATCCTCCACTCCTCTGCAGAAAGGATGTTATGTGGCCAGTGGAAAAGGAGGATGATGGATGCATGGGGCTACATGAAAGGTTTTCTAAGTGGTAATACAATGAATAACAATTCCAAAAATCATGCAATAGCCATAAAGTGCCACCGACCACACACACACAGAGCAGCTGGCTGGGTCTGATTTGAACTTTACACCTGTGCAGGTATAGAATATGAATGCCATGCAATGTCACAGCAACAACACCACATATATCTGAGAGTAACACTGTCATGTTGCACTTAAGGGAATATGATAGTATCATTGAAGGCTGAGGAGAACATGTTTGGAGGAGTGTAGGACATAGATGTGGAGTCACAGCCTTGTGTAAAATTGTCTCAAAATTGATAGGTGTATACACAGACATGCATGTTGTCTCCTTTCAGATTAGAACTCCTATATGTGTAGGCAAAGTAGTTTGCAAACACAGTAGTTATTGTTACTACCACAGCACAGGTTTGTCTTGAATACTGTCAGAGTGCATTTTATACAGGATGACATCATGAATGTATACTACAATGAGATGTTTGGAGTAGGTTTGACATAGCTGTGGAAGCACATATCATTCTAAAATTGTCACCATAGTGAGTGTTGACAGTAGACTGCAGTGAAGAACCCATATCTAACTATATACAAAGCACAGTACTTAATGCAAGCACCACAGAACAAGTCTGGTTTTTATAGTGTCCGACAACACTATATAGCTGATGTCATCAGCAAAGTCTGATGAGAAGAAAATTGTAATAGCGGCATCCCACATGCTGATGTAAAATAGTTTCCTGACTGTTAGCCAACTGAACAAACATACACAAACACACACACACACACACACACACACACACACACACACACACGCACGCACGCACGCACGCACACACACACACACACACACACACACACACACACACACACACCAATTAACTGCAGTCAGACGAGAACCCCTACCTACCTATTAAAACAGCACAGTATTTAACGCAAGCACCAGCACCATGGTACACGTCTGGCTTTTATACTGTCCAACAAAACTTTATAGCTGATAACATCATGAGTGTTGGGTGAGAGGAAGATAGTAATAACAGTGTCTGACATATTGGTGTAAAATGCTCTCGCAAATGTCAACCAAGTGAGCAATGCATACCAATTGACCATAGCGAGAAGAAAACCTCTACCTACCTATTCACAAGGTACAGTACTTTATGCATGTGCCACAGAAAAAAATCTGACTTTTGCAATGCTGCAGGACAATTCATAGTGGATGACATCACCACTGGATGTTTGAGGGTAGCTCTTGTGAGACATGCATTAAATTAACGCATAGGCATGTACAACTTTCAAAATATCGGTACTCTATAGGATTGTACTGATAACTGACAGATATACAGTTATCTGAATCTGAAAGGAAGGTCTGGTGAATCCTACAGCTGTGTTTACCAGATAAACAACCTGTGGGTGGAGAGACTACTGTTTATAGTGTTGACATAGATTCTAAAGTCCAGTATAAAGGCACTGTCCTCAGTGTGTGAATATGCTATAAACCAAGTGGGACACGTTCCTGTTTTGGATTAATGAATCTATGTGTTTAGGCATACAAATATAATATATATATATATATATATATATATATATATATATATATATATATATATATATGTAGATACACTTAATATATATATCTATCTATCTCCACACACACACACACACACACACACACACACACAATCATAATCTCCTGGTTTAACACTGCTGATGCTTTATCTCTGTCATTTCTTCTTAAATTCTGACACAGACAAGGATACTACACATCTGATCTGTTGGTATAGAACAACTTCTAATCAGGCATTCAACTTCTTTCTACAGACCCTGTTATAAACTAAGTATTCAATAAATTAAGAAGTGCTCATTTTACAGAAATGGATTATCACTGTTAGCAGTATATTTTCAAAACTTATTTGGCATAAATGTTGCTGTGCTTAATAAAATATATCACTGCTTCAAGATTTAGCCATGATGTATAAACAAATCATTATCAGACTCATTCCTTGGAGAATTGTTTTCCCTGCTTAGCTGCATTTATACCTGTTGCCAGATTGTCACTACAATTAATTCAAATCTTTTAAGAACTGCTGTAAGATTTAACCTCCATGTTCTCTCTCTGGGAAATATGCCAGGACTGCAGAGTCCTTTCTGATAACATTGCAATATTCTGACTAGTGAGAAATATCATTTGTATTCAAAATATGATAAGCAATGGAGAATAGTTTGCTATGATGACAGTAAATGACTTCAAACTAGCTAAAATGACCTACTGAGTAGAATATGTTTGCACATGAAAAGGGAAAATAAAGCCTTTAATCCACTATAATGTGTTACCTGAAGTATTTTCTACAGTTTTGAAATGGGTTTTGTTATGCTGTTTCACATTTAAATAATATACAATTTGCTTAATTTATTTAGCTGGGATACTATACTGCTATAACAGCCTATTGATTAACACATATATTGACAACCAAAACAACTTCACCAAGCAGCTGAATGGATCCCAAAAGCAAAAGTATATAAATTTCAACAGCAAAAATTCCAGGAATCAAACAACTGAAAACTTGAAGCCTTTGAATATAGATATTGGTACAGTGCGGATAAGGAAATGTACCATTTTCCTTAGTGTAGTGCCATCTTTGGGTTGGTATATGGGAGGTGCAGGGGAGCTTATTTTTTGTAGTTCAAAAAGTTGATCCTAAAGCATTTATTAATTAATTTAATAATTATCTTGAATTTCTTGATCTTAAATGGCAGATATATTTATGTGCTGACATTAAAATGAAACCATTTCATTTAAGAGTTTGTTAAAATATTAGTGTATAATGAAATAATAACACAAGCAGAATACACTCAGTGAAGTGAATGCCTCTCCACATGAAGAAATAAATGAACGTAATAAACAGCAAAATAGTGGCAGAGGCAACCATGCAACAATGAAGTAGAAGCTGTCGCTGATACAGTAAATTTCCAAACTTTAATGGTGTGCACAGGTAAGCGCTTTCACAATCGCTTCATCAGACCAAGAAACACCCTTCTCAGAACTCAGTCCTTATATAACCATTCTAAAACCATGACGTAATGGACTAATTAAAAAATAATTAATTAATAAATAATTGAATCATTTTAAATCGAGTTGCTTGCTACTGAGATTTGTCTGCATATATCAACTGGACATAAGCTGATTTAAGTATATTTTCTGCATTTTTTTGTGGTTTTATAATTTGGACTGATTCCTCAGATCTAGCTCTGTTGAAACTGTCTTGTGTGTGTCTCTGAAGCTCTGCACTAGTTGTTAGACTGCTTTGAAATTCCTTTAAGTGTTAATTAGCTTGGGGGGTTTCTGATAACATTAAAACCTGTGTTGGTTACATTTCTTGTAAATCATTTTAAATCGAGTTGCTTGCTACTGAGATTTGTCTGCATACATCAACTGGACATAAGCTGATTTAAGTATATTTTCTGCATTTTTTGTGGTTTTATAATTTGGACTGATTCCTCAGATCTAGCTCTGTTGAAACTGTCTTGTGTGTGTCTCTGAAGCTCTGCACTAGTTGTCAGACTGCTTTGAAATTCCTTTAAGTGTTAATTAGCTTGGGGGGTTTCTGATAACATTAAAACCTGTGTTGGTTACATTTCTTGTAATCATTTTAAATCGAGTTGCTTGCTACTGAGATTTGTCTGCATACATCAACTGGACATAAGCTGATTTAAGTATATTTTCTGCATTTTTTGTGGTTTTATAATTTGGACTGATTCCTCAGATCTAGCTCTGTTGAAACTGTCTTGTGTGTGTCTCTGAAGCTCTGCACTAGTTGTCAGACTGCTTTGAAATTCCTTTAAGTGTTAATTAGCTTGGGGGTTTCTGATAACATTAAAACCTGTGTTGGTTACATTTCTTGTAATCATTTTAAATCGAGTTGCTTGCTACTGAGATTTGTCTGCATACATCAACTGGACATAAGCTGATTTAAGTATATTTTCTGCATTTTTTGTGGTTTTATAATTTGGACTGATTCCTCAGATCTAGCTCTGTTGAAACTGTCTTGTGTGTCTCTGAAGCTCTGCAGTAGTTGTTAGACTGCTTTGAAATTCCTTTAAGTGTTAATTAGCTTGGGGGGTTTCTGATAACATTAAAACCTGTGTTGGTTACATTTCTTGTAATCATTTTAAATCGAGTTGCTTGCTACTGAGATTTGTCTGCATACATCAACTGGACATAAGCTGATTTAAGTATATTTTCTGCATTTTTTGTGGTTTTATAATTTGGACTGATTCCTCAGATCTAGCTCTGTTGAAACTGTCTTGTGTGTGTCTCTGAAGCAGCTCTGCACTAGTTGTTAGACTGCTTTGAAATTCCTTTAAGTGTTAATTAGCTTGGGGGTTTCTGATAACATTAAAACCTGTGTTGGTTACATTTCTTGTAATCATTTTAAATCGAGTTGCTTGCTACTGAGATTTGTCTGCATACATCAACTGGACATAAGCTGATTTAAGTATATTTTCTGCATTTTTTGTGGTTTTATAATTTGGACTGATTCCTCAGATCTAGCTCTGTTGAAACTGTCTTGTGTGTGTCTCTGAAGCTCTGCACTAGTTGTCAGACTGCTTTGAAATTCCTTTAAGTGTTAATTAGCTTAGGGGGTTTCTGATAACTTTAAAACCTGTGTTGGTTACATTTCTTGTAATCATTTTAAATCGAGTTGCTTGCTACTGAGATTTGGCTGCATACATCAACTGGACATAAGCTGATTTAAGTATATTTTCTGCATTTTTTTGTGGTTTTATAATTTTGACTGATTCCTCAGATCTAGCTCTGTTGAAACTGTCTTCCCCACCACCCTCCCTGTTCTTGGTTGTAGTTTAAATTTGGTGGCTTTTGCAGTGCCCGCCCCACTGTAGATTTGATCTAGGACACTCCCCCAGTCCCATCTCTTTACCGCATTCTATCTAATAAACCCTTTCTGCACTTGCTTTTAGTCCTTTTTAATTTAATTACATTTCTTTCAAACTGTGTGTGGACTAATATTGCTACATACTCAAGTGTGCCAGCTTACACTGCATGTGAATTGTTTTTACTACTGTTTTTGCTACTTTTCTGAAAAAAAAAAAATTATCTGCTTTTATTGTATTTGTGTTTCTTCCTAATTTATTTTGCTTTTGCGTCATCTTAAAAGTACTCAGTTTTATTTATTACTTCTTGGTGCAACTCATTCTAAGCCTTTTAGTTTAAGCACTTGAGCTTCAGACCAGTTGTTTTACATTAAGAAGGTTTGTGGTTTGCACTGTAGTGGCAGGACAGGTAGCTTACATCCTTCTAAGTTGGGAACTGCTGATTGAGGGCTCAGTGTCAGTTATTCTAAAAGTGTATTAATTCTGGTTTAAGCACTTGGGCTTCAGGCCAGTTATTTTACATTAAAAGGGTTCGTGGTCTGCACTCTTGTGGGAGGAGAGGCTGGACTCTGCCCTTCTGAGCTGGGAATTTCTGGTTAAAGGCTTATAGTGCCTTCATATTTGAACTGCTTCTTACTGAAATTGGTACACTTGTTTGCTGTAGCATAAACTAGATCCAGGCCTGCTGAATCTAGCTTTGTTTGTATAACTTGAGCACTAATCCAGGCATTCTTCAAAGTATTCAATTGTATTTATTACTGCTTGGTAGTAACTTGATTAAAGTGTAGCTATCATTCTAAGTCTTTTGGATTAAGCACTTGGGCTTCAGACCAGTTGTTTTACATTAGGAAGGTTTGTGGTCTGCACTGTGGTGGCAGGACAGGTGGCTTACATCCTTCTAAGTTGGGAACTGCTGATTGAGGGCTCAGTGTCTGTTATTCTAAAAGTGAATTAGTTCTGGTTTAAGCACTTGGGCTTCAGGCCAGTTATTTTACATTAAGAAGGTTCGTGGTCTGCACTCTTGTGGGAGGAGAGGCTGGACTCTGCCCTTCTGAGCTGGGAATTTCTGGTTAAAAGCTTATAGTGCCTGCATATTTCAACTGTTTCTTACTGAAATTGGTACACCTTGTTTGCTGTAGCATAGACTAGATCCAGGCCTGCTGAATCTAGCTCTGTTTGTATGCGTGTTGTTTGTTTGCTTGTTATTTCCCTGAAATGCTAATACCACCTAAAACGTGGCTTTTCAGCGCTTCTGTGGATCCCTAGTGATATCTGCATTGCTTACTGTACTCATTTCCTTGTTTCACTTAAAAGAAAGTTACTGTTTGTCATTTTTGCATTTAAGTTACCTGTAACGCATTGCATTTAAGTTACCTGGCACTTGCTCACTAAAAGCACTTGCTCACTAAAGCAATTATATAAGTCAGCACTAAAAAGTTAAAAGCACTACACTCTCACAAAGTCCTCTCGAGTACCTTGTTCCCCATTGGCCCATTTTTTTTCAATTATAAAGGAATTCCCAATACTATTCTAGCATGTCCAAAGGTCAGTTGTCAATCTTCTCTCCGGTTCAGCTGGTGAATCTGGGAATCTTGAGGCAATGTTACAACTGCCTCATGTACACAGACAACCCTCTCCTCCTCCCAATAAATTCCAACACATGTGAGAGATGCATCCATATAGCCAAACTGGAGGCTAAGCTCTCTCAACTCAGTACTGGCGTAACCAGTCAGGAGGAGAAGGAAACCACACTCAGTACAATTCCAGTCTCACATAGACCTACCATGACAGCAGACCAAGTACAAACACACAAAAACATACTCAGAGGCTCTAAATAAAAATCTGCCTAAGCAGCAGAGACCTCCAAAGCAGACACCCAAGCAACTGCTACCCCAAAACAAAACACGTGCAACACATAGCTCACAAAGCCAGTGTGCCGAACAGTCACAGCCCTTAAGGCTAAACAACACACCTGATACACTTGTAATAGGTGACTCTATCATCAGGCACACTGACGTCCCACTCACCAGGCTGAACAAGGAGAAGGTCATGGTGAGCTGCCTGTCGGGCGCTAGGATCCGCCACATAACACAAGCACTCAGGTCACTCCAAGGAAAGTATAAATATGACTCAGTCATTGTCCATGCTGGTGTGAATGACCTGAGACGTACCTCCCTGGACTACATGAAAAGAGACACAGAGGAGCTTTCTGAGCAGCTGGCCCAGGCCGGTATGACCCTGACCTTGAGTAGCATCTTACCCTCACCAAGAATGATGCCACAATATGAAGTCAAGATGATCAATTTCAACAATTGGCTTAATTATTGGTGTCATTCAAAGGGGATCCAATGCCTGTCAGCCTGGGATGACATGCTCGACAAGCCACGATGCTTCACTAGGGATGGCCTGCACCTGTCACCCCTGGGCTTTTGGATATTGGCAAAGGCTCTTGCTACCCCCATAGTGCCTTTTTTAGGCAAGGCTCAAAAGACAAACCCACCTCCATAGGTATCACAAGGGATAAGAAACTAAGAGTAATGCTACTCAACGGCAGAAGTCTAAACCTCAAGATGCACGCACTCGAAACTCTCCTTAGCATGGAGAAAATCGATATCTGTGCAGTAACAGAAACCTGGTTCAAGGCTCCCGAGAGCACCCCAGCACTACCAGGTTATACCTCATACCATGCTTTTCGGCCCCAAAACTTGGACCGACCCACAAAAGGAGGGGGAGCATCAATATTCGTCAAAGATACCCACACCACCAGGTTGGTGGCACAGCACGAAGCATCAGAGACTATCCATGTGCAACTAACAGTGGGTAAAACTGCCTTCCAATTTATACCCTGCTACAAACCACCCTCCCTATCCCAGGAACCCCACTCGGCCTTCATGAGAACACTGGAAAATATGAAGGTCTCTCCAAACACCATTATATTGGGCGACTTCAACTACCCAAACATAGACTGGGAGCATTACTCTAGCTCCAACACCCTAGCCCAAAGGTTCCTAGAATTTATAAACTCAAATGCTATGGAACAACTTGTTACCACTCCCACAAGAGGGGAAAACATACTGGACCTGATCATCACCAACATGGGGACTCTATGCTCCAGACCAGAAGTGTATCCCTCACTGGTAAGATCAGACCATAAACTAATCTCACTGGATGTTCACATCCCGACACCACCCCTGCCCAGAAAACCACAGTGAAAAACTTCTCTAAAGCAAATTTCACACTCCTCAAAACTGAGGTGGAATCCTTCAAAGCCCCCGGCCTGTGGAAAATACGGCCCAGACCGCAGAATCCTTTATAAACGCATTCTATGAACACCTTCAGGAATGCATGGATCATGCGATCCCAAATAAAACCAAGACCCAATCCTCCAAAGGCAGGCGTCCTGTCTGGTGGACCCCAGCCATAAACAAGCTATACAATAGAAGGAGGAAGCTACTAAATGATAGAGCAAAATTCCAAAAAGGGAAGGCATCTCTGATCAGTATTAGCAAAAAACTACGGGCACTCATAAAATCGTCTAAGGCTAGCTTTGAGAAAATTGCACAGGACACTAAGGATAATCACAAGGCTTTCTTTAGTTATGTTAGGAACCTGGGTGGGAATTCCCAGATATGCTCAGAATTAGTCCAAAATGACAAAAAATACACCGAACCCACAGACATTGCCAACATCCTAGCTGACAGGTTCAGCGCAAACTCCTCCCCACCAAAAGGGCAAATATCTATTCCAGCAGAGTGCTGCCCCCCTGACATCTCGGATGCTCAGGTAAGAGCCGCCCTCTCCAAAGCAAAAAACACAGCATCAATGGGACCAGACAGTGTCCCAGGCTGCGTCCTACATGAACTCCAAGAAGAGCTAAACCCAAACATAAAACTACTGTTCAATCTCAGCCTTACCACAGGATATGTACCCAAAGAGTGGTGTACAGCAACTGTGGTCCCTCTCCACAAAGGTGGTGCCTCAACAGATCCTGGAAACTATCGCCCCATAAGCCTGACTAGCTTGGTCTGCAAAGCTATGGAAAGGATAATCATGGACCTCATAAATAAAGATATTGGGGACCTACAGACACTGGATCCTACCCAGTTTGGCTTTGTTAAGGGCAGATCCTGCCTCTTAAACCTGGTTGATTTCTTTGAAACAGTCACCAAGGCCATTGACGAGGGGAAGGTGGTCCACACAGCCTACCTGGACCTCGCAAAAGCCTTCAATACAATACCCCACTCAGGCATTATAGATAAGCTCACCAGCTTAAATATAAACCCCTATGTCACTAGATGGGTTGCAAACTGGCTCAAGGACAGAACCCACATGGTTAGAATTGCTGGAGCCATGTCAGACTCCAAACCAGTTACAAGTGGCGTCCCACAAGGCTCAGTCCTGGGACCTCTCTTGTTCAGTATATATTTCTCGGAGGTACAGGCCAACAAGGAAGGACTGTGGCTGACCAAGTTCGCAGATGACTGCAAACTGGGCACCATAATCGACTCTCCAGCCGACACAAGCATCCTCCAAAAGGGCCTCATAGAAACAGACAACTGGTGGCAGAGCCATGGCCTCAAGCTAAACGCCAAAAAGTGTATAGTCATCCCCTTTGGCAAAAACAAAGTGCCCACAAATTACCACATAGGTGGTAATCCATTAAGTACAGAAGAAGTAATTAGGGACCTGGGGACCCAAGTTGATAGCAATCTCTCATTTGACAACCACGTGGCCAAAGTGGTTAGAAAAACATTTTATGTAGCCCACCAAATCATGAAGGGATTCACATCTAGATCAGGGGAGGTCATCATGCCTCTTTACTCATCCCTCATCAGGCCCATAATTGAGTACAATGCCCCTTTTGGGATGTACCTTACCAGACACCTGCAGCAACTGGAAAGACCCCAAAAGTACCTCACCAAGAGGCTCAAAGGGCTCAAACAGATGCCATATGCTGCCCGGTTAAAGAAACTCCAGCTCTGCTCAGTGGCATACCACCTGTTCAGAGGCGATCTGTGCCTGACCTATAAAGCCATGTCCAACCCGGAATTAATGGACATGCTGCACCTCAGAAAATCCAAATCCTATCGAGCTACACGCTTGAGAGACTTGAACCTCAGCACTGAAATAAATAGGACATGCTGGAGGGACAGATTCATAACCCAGAGGCTCCCTTCACTCTGGAATAAAATCCCAGTCCAGGTTAGGCAGAGTCCCTCATTGACTCTCTTCAAGAGGAATCTTGATGAGTGGATGGGAGATCGTAGGTTTACCCCGGGTATGACTTCTGTGTCACTGTTAGACAGAGGCACAGTATACTAACCTCAAAAAAAGGGCATAGCAAAATTAATTTAAAATGGGTGGCAAAAGCCAAACACATTCTGGCTAGGCTTATAAATGCCCTAAGGCAGATAGCCTAGTATGAACCTATGAACCTATGAACTATGAATAAAGCTGATATTATAAACATAGCATACAGAATACATATTTCTATTAAAATTTATATTCATCATATAAAAAACAGGATGCTATGTTTATAATATCAGCTTTATTCAATTATTTATTCTACTTCATTGTTGCATGGTTGCCTCTGCCGCTATTTTGCTGTTTAAAATATACATGTGTTTAATAAGTTTTGATGTATGTTGTGTAATATGATATTTTTTATTGTGGGTGATGATTAATTTATGCATGCTTAAGAATATTTTAGTGTTAATAGATTTCTGAGTTTTGAAATGGTCAGATGATTAATTGATGGTGTCATTTTCAAATGTGTTTAAATTGATGTGAGTTTTATGTGGACTTACTCTGATGAAGTTCTAAGAGCAAAAGAACAAAAGCACTTAAGTACTAGTTTGTGCTGAATTATTCAGTTTTCTTTTATACTGGCTCTAGTGCTGGCGGTTGTTGAGCTTTGTCATTTGCTTTTGTGGTTTATATGCCCTTTTCCTTCTTTTATATATAAATTTCAACAGCAAAAAAAAAAAAAACAGGAATCAAACAACTGAAAACTCGAAGCTTTTGAATGGAGATCATGGTACAGTGCAGATCTGGACATTTACCCTTTTTCTTAGTGTAGTGTGATCACAGGGTTGGTAAAATAGCTTCTCTACCTAATCTTTTAACTGTAACTGTTGTTGGAGGAAGTATTTTACATCCAAAATATAAGTTTGGTAAGCATTTAACGTCTAGATACTCTCTTCTCTCACATCCACACACGCATCCAGATGTACCTGAAAACAGCACTGACATCTAGGAACAAAATTCAAGCTATAAACCAATTTGCTCTTCCTGTCCTAACTTACTGTTTTGGAGTGACTGACTGGCCCCAAAATGTGCTGGACAGATTAGACAGGAAAACAAGAAGGATGCTTCATGCTCATCAAATGATTTATAAAATACAGCGTATACCAAGATTATATATTCCCCATTCTGAAGGAGGTATGGGCTTCCTTGAATTTGATTACATGTCTAGATCTGCAATCATAGGACTGCATACATATCTGCTGACCTCACAAAACCCAAACATAGTGAAAGTTTTGAAACATGAGGAGAATAAATCTAAGATATCTTCCCTTCTCAATCTAGCAGAAGCATATCAGCGTCAAGCGGGAATGGAAATCAAACCAGAAGTAGATAAAAATCAGGCAGCAACTGAATGTGCCAAAAAACAAAAGAAAGAATATAAGGTGAAGGATCAGATGAGAATGCAAGAAATGTGGAAAATGCATAAATATAGTAGCAATTATTGAAAACTCCTGGAAGAACCTCATGTTGATCAGGATCGAATTCAGGAATGGTTAAGGAGAGACGAATTCAAACCAAAAGATGAAGGGTTAATATTGAGAGTTCCACATAGTGGACTACGTACACATTGGTTTACAAAATCCATTGAACATATGGGAGAAACAGAGAAATGTAGGTTTTATGAAACAGAACTGGAAACAGTTGCACACCTTGTTGCTGGCTGTGATATACTAATGGCAGAATGACTGTATACTGAAAGGCATAATAATGTGTAAAGACTGTTGTACTGGGGATTGTACAAACATTATAATATTGAAAAATAGCTGAAAAACATTGGAAACATGATGCACAGAGCATCACAGAAAATGATGGAATACATCACATGGGATCATCCATTACCAATAGTTCAAATGACTGAGGGTTATGAGGGTTATGCTACTCAATGCCAGGAGTTTAAGTTTCAGAATGCACATGCTCAAAGCACTCCTCAGTATGGAGAACATCAACATCTGTGCAGTAACTGAAACCTGGTTCAAGGCTCCACAGAGCACCCCAGCACTAGTGGGCTACAACTCATACCACATATTTCAGCCACAGAACATGGACCAAAACACAAAAGCAGGGGGTGTATCCATATTCATCAAAGATACCTACACCTCCAGGTTAGTGACGCAGCATGATACCTCTGAGATCATCCATGTGCAACTAACATCGGGCAAATCAAATTGTGGCCTGCTACAGATCACCCTCCATGACCCAGGTGGAGACACTGGAAAACATAAAGGTCCTACTGAACACCCTGCTATTGGGCAATTTTAATTACCCTACCGTTAACAGGAAAAACTACACAAATACAAACTCCCAGGTCCAGCGCTTCCTGGAATTTATCAACTCAAATGCCCCAGATCAGCTGGTAAACTCCCCTACCAGAGGTGAAAACATATTGGACCTGGTCATCACCAACATGGGCAACAGGTGTTCTGCACCGGAGGTCAACCCGTCACTAGTTTGATCAGACCATAAACTAATCACTCTGGATGTCCACACCACACCACCACCCCCAACCATAGAAACCACAGTGAAAAACCTTTCTATAGCAAACTTCACCTTACTTAAGTCAGAGGTGGTAAGTTTCACAGTCCCCACCCTAAAGTCAAACAGTATTCAAGATGCAGGAACCTTTACAAATGCACTCTATGAGCACCTACAAGGATGCATGGATCATGCCATCCCTAGCAATGCCAAGACTCATTCCCCTAAGAGAAGGAAACCAGCCTGGTGGACCCCTGCCATAAACAGGCTATACAATAGAAGGAGGAAACTAGTTCAGAAAAAAAAGCAAATCCCAAGAAGGAAAGACATCCCTGATCAGTATCAGTAAGAAACTAAGGTCCCACATAAAATTATCCAAGGCTAACTTCGAAAGAAAAATAGCCAAGGATTCGAAAGCTAACCACAAAGCTTTCTTTAGCTATGTCAAGAATCTAAGTGGCAACTCGCAGATATGCTCTGAGCTAGTGCAAAATAGCACAAAATATACTGAACCTACTGATATTGCCAAAATCCTGGCAGATAGATTCACTGCAAACTTCATCCCCCTTTCACCCCCAAAAGGACCCACAACAATACCGGAAAAGTGTAGTGTCCTGGAAATCACAGAAGCACAGATGAAAATAGCCCTTTAAAAAGCCAAAAGCACAGCGTCAATGGGGCCAGATCGTGTCTCAGGCTGCATTTTGAACAAACTACAAAACAAGCTAACTCCCTACCTAAACACACTGTTCAACCTCAGCCTCTCCACAGGCTATGTGCCCATAGAATGGTGCACAGCAACGGTTAATCTGCTCCACAAAGGAGGGGCCACGACTGACCCTGGTAACTATTACCCCATAAGCCTGACTAGCCTGGTCTGCAAGGCTATGGAGCGCATCATCATGGAACTCATTAACAAAGACATTGGGAACCTCCAAACACTTGACCCGACCCAGTTCGGCTTTGTTAAGGGCAGATCATGCCTACTAAACCTGGTTGACTTCTTCGAGACAGTCACTAAGGCCATAGATGAGGGGAAGGTGATTCACACAGCCTACCTTGACCTCACCAAGGCTTTTGACACTATTCCCCACTCAGGAATTATAGAAAAACTCACCAGCCTGAACATAAACCCCTACATCACAAGATGGGTTGCCAAATGGCTTACAGACAGAACTCACACTGTAAGAATAGCGGGCTCCAGGTCCGACTCTAAACCAGTCACAAGTGGTGTCCCACAAGATTCGGTCCTGTGACCCTACTGTTCAGCATATACTTCTCAGAAATACAGGCAAACACAGGAGGACTATGGCTAACCAAGTTCGCTGTTGACTGCAAACTGGGAGCCATAACTGACTCTCCAGCTGACACAGACACTGTACAAAAGGGCCTTACTGAGATGGACACCTGGTGTCAAAGTCATGGTCTCAAGCTAAATGCCAAAAAATGCATAGTCATTCCATTTAGGAAAACAAAACCCCCATGAATTACCACATAGGTGGTATCCCCCTTAATACAGAAGAAGTAGTAAGAGATCTGGGAACCCAGGTAGATAGTAATCTCTCCTTTGACAATCATATTGCCAAAGTAGTTATGAAGTCCTTCTATGTAGCCCATCTAATTACTAAAGGGTTTGCATCTAGAAATAAAGAGGTTATAGTACCCCTCTAATCATCACTCATCAGACCCATCATAGAGTACAATGCCCCATTTGGGATGTACCTCACAAGACACTTCCAACAGCTGGAAAGACCACAAAAGTACCTCACCAAGAGGATTACTGGCCTCAAACATATGTCCTATGCAGACCGACTGGAAAAACTCCAGCTGTCCTCAGTGGCATATCGCTTACTCAGAGGTGATATCTGCCTGACTTACAAAGCAATGTCCAACTCAGAATTGATGGACATGCTCCCCCTAAAGAAATCCAAGTCACTGCGAGCCACGCACTCTAGTGAGCTAAACCTCGCCACAACAATAAATAGAACATGCTGGAGGGATAGATTCCTGTCACAGAGACTCCCCATGCTTTGGAACAAAATTCCTAACTACATTAGGCAGAACCCCTTACTAACACTCTTCAAGAGAAACCTTGACGAATAGATGGGTAGCAGAAAATACACCCCTGAGATCACTTTATTGGCTCTTCTTGATAGAGGCTCAGTTAATTAATCAATGGGGTGGCGAAAGCTGACACAGCCTGGCTAGGCTTATAGATGCCTTCGAGCAGATAGCCTAGTACCTACCTCTGAACCTATGATGCGAGAAAACCAGATATAGTGGTCCATGAAAAGAAGACAAATGTAGCACTGATCATTAAAATAACTACACCCAGTGACTACAGTATCTTGCATACAAAGTCATAAAATATCAAGATTTGCAGGCAGAAATGAGAGCAATATGGAAGAAGGATATCCAGAGAGTTCGAATAGTAGTAGGAGCAACAGATCTTATAAAAAATAATCTACATTCATATTCAGATATATCAACAATACACATAAGTCCATTTCAATTTCAGAAGGAGTCATTACTGGGCACTTTGCAGGTGCTGCAAAGAGAACTTTTGGCTGACATCAAATATTGAAACAATACTAATTTCATGAACTTTAATCCTACTTTGACTCAGGAATAGGGTCCATTCCCATCATGGTATTAGAAACCCAACAGACTTGGAGAAATTGCAAAACTACCTTTAAAAACAGACATGCATGCTCTTGGTTAACAGTGCAGCCATTCAAAGTTCCAGTCCAGATTTTTGCCTCATTTTTTTTTTGGTTTGTTCCTCAAAAATTTATGGTTTGATGGCAAATGGTTGGGGAGTGAAACTGCTAAATAATGAGCTACATTTGAGTTTCAGACTTTCATATACTTCAGAAAATGCATCTTAACATAATTCCTCTTATTATAACAACCTTCTGTTTTTATGACAGCAATATTTAAAATCTGTCCCTATTTTTAAGCCTTTGCATCACACTATTTTAGGCTTCGTCTGGATTTCTAGAGATAAGAGGTTAAGAGGTAGGCAGATCTCTTAATAACAAATGACTTGCATCCACTATTCAATCAATCTCCCTCTGTCTCACACAGACACACACGTGCACGCACACCCACACATACACACACACACACACACACACACACACACACACACACACACACACACACACACACACACACACACACACACACACACACACACACACACACACACACACACACACACACACACACACACACATGCATGCACGCATACACACATTTCTTCTTTCATGCATGCAAGCACCCATACACTTACACATGCAGACAGAAAGATAAACACACTCATACAACTGTTTTTTTTTTTATTCATAAATTTGTTTTAATTTTACACTTGTTAAACCTCAAAAGCTTTGTTTAGTGAGTGTAAAATAATATTGATCAATTTCACTCTCATTTTCATGCACGCGCACACACACACACACACACACACACACACACGCATGCACACACACATACATGCATGCACACACACACACGCACACACACACATGCGCGTGCCCATGCACATACACACACACACACACACACACACACACACACACACACACACACACAAGCACAAAGTTTTCTAGTTTATTTTTTTAATTTTTCATTCACTAAATAACAAAAGTGCTGTTTAGAATGCGTAAAATAATGGCAGGCATTATCTCTGTTAAGTCCAAGCTCCACAATAGTTTCCTATGCTGCCTTGAAGCGGCAGACTCATTTTTCAGTGGGCATTGAGTGATGATGTACAGGTTCCCCATTTTCTAAAGTCCGATAACCTGTTACCTTCTCTTTTACATCTAATGCCCCACCCCCATGAATCATTCTACATTTAAGGACTACTCTAGTGCAGCCATCTTATTGTTTTCCAGTAAACTAAATATGTTAAAAGTCACCCCCATACAACTTGAACCCCAGGCCAAAGTGCTACGTATACCTCTGAGTTCTACTCTTACTTAAACATCTATCTTAAGAACATCTGTTCCTTCAAATTCTTATATGAACAAACTTACCATATATAAGAAATCCTTCCTCCCACATCACAAAAGGATATAAAACAAGTTACTAAAAATGTCAGACATTCCATTAAAATATATAAAACTGCATCTGCTCCACCAAAAGCAACCAGAAATATCTCTTTAACTGTCTCAGGAAACTTATATAGAACAATCAATGTTTCTCCAAGCTGATATGTAATGGGACCACTTATTCTAACCGTGAGACCATCATCAACATACCCACTGACAGATGCAGCATTTGTTTCACCCCACCTATGCATCCTTCATTTCCCTCAGATTGTTTACCAAATTATATCACCCTCTCGAATATCTCTTAATCAAGTCCTGCACACACTATCAAATACTAACAGTTCTGCTTAAGGACAACATTCCTGGTTGTGTCTTGGTAAGAGGTAAATATACCTTTGCTGGTCCACTTTTCGACCTAGTTAACCTTAGACTGCTTATTGGTTATGTACTAGAAACTCGGAGAACTGCCATCGCAATAGCATTACACTAGGGTAGCTCACCACAGATCCAGCTATTACTGACCTGTAAGTTTTTATCTGTAAAGTCATGGGTGTATCATAGTTAAGCTTATAAGCAAAGATATAGAACACATTCAACCCCTTGATACCAGTCAGTTTGGTTTTGTCACTGGTAGAGTTTGTCTACTCATTCCACTAGATTTCTTCAACATAGTCACATAAGCCATGGATATGGGCTATACTGTCCACAGTGCTTTAACTTGTCCTAACTAAACCCTTTGAGAGAACCTGCCATGTGTGCATTACTGCCCAACACACCCAGCTCAACATTAAGCCCTACATTGTTTGCTGGATAGTTAAATAGCTCATTGACATGTTCACAGTAAGACTTGAAGGTACTTGTTTTACACACACACACACACACACACACACACACACACACACACACACACACACACACACGCACATTCGCACATGAACACATGCACAACCGCACAAAAACAGACACACACACACACACATGCAAACATGGTTAGCCATAGTCCATCCTTTTTGGCCTGGGCATCAGAGAAATAAATGTCGAAAACAACAGAATCATTTTCTTTATGTTAAATTACTGAATATGGACTATTGTAAATAGTTATTTTGTGTGAATTTTATATATTATGGTTTCTTTTTGTAATTGATTATATTTTTAAAATTTTAAAAATAATTAAAAAAGGAAATGCCTCCCATGACAGATTTCTAACCCAATACATCCCCTACTTATGGGATAGAATTCCACTACATGTCAAGCAAAAAAAAAAAAAAAAACGATTAGATACCTTTAAGATCAGTCTTGATGCTTGACTGGGTACTTGTAAATTTACCCCTGGGATCTGTAGTATGAATTTCCTACATCAAATGTATGAAATCAAATTCCATAGCCAAATTATGGAACTCTCTCCCACCCACAATTACCTCCATACCATCATGCACCCACTTCAAAACTTTACTAAAAGCGCACCTAAAAACATGCTGGCTATGCCCTTGCAACTCCCACTCTTAATATCACCCACCCCATCCAACCACTACCTTTCTTCACTAACTACCTTGATTATAGCAAGCTCAGATGCTCATAAGCCTAGTACTTATTATACAGCAGGAACTTCTTATTGTAACATTTGTTAATGACTGTTATGTACTTCACAGATAAAGATTTTAGTTGTCTACTGATGTACTATGTTCTTCATCTGTAAATATGTTGTAAGTAATTGCTGTGTTAAATTGTTAATTGCTATGTAACCTAATGTAACTGCTGTCTGTTTATTTTAACTGTGGAGCTTTTCTCCCCGGGCCTCCGCTGAAAATGGACCTACGTCCAATTGGACACTCCCGGTCAACAAATGTAAATAAATAAAAATCAAGCAGCTAATACTTATTAAACATGTTACACTTGCAAAGGCTAGGCTACTAAGATGTCATCTAGACCCCATGCCTAGATTATATCTTTGAACTTATCTGTTAGTACTTGGTACATTCCTGTTTGTTAACTGCAGCTGCTGTTAGAAATTGGTACATTCCTCTTTGTTAACTGCAACTGCTATCTGTTAGTACTTGGTATAGTCATGTTTGTTAACTACAGCTGAGCTGCTATCTGTGAGAACTTGGTACATTCCTGTTTGTTCATAGGTTCATAGGTAGGTACTAGGCTATCGGCCCTGGGACCTATTACACGCCCAGCCAAAAAGGTACCCTGACTTTTGCCACCCAAGAAAATTATTTTCCTGTGCCACTGTCGAGCAGAGCCACAGAAGTGATCCCCGGGGTTAATCTCCTATTTCCCATCCAATCATCAAGATTTTTCTTGAAGAGTGCTATGTTTGATATAGATAGGTAGTTTATTCCAGAGTATGGGAAGTCTCTGGGACAGGAATCTATCCCTCCGGCATGTTCTGTTTACTGTGGTGACAAGGTTTAGGTCCCTAGAGCATGTAGCTCGGAGGGATTGGGATTTCTTTAAGTGGAGCATGTCCAACAGCTCTGGGTTTGACATAGCTTTGTATGTTAGGCAGAGATCACCTCTGAGAAGGCGATATGCGACGGTGTAAAGCTGGAGTTTTTTGAGACGGTCTGCATAGGGCATCTGTTTGAGGCCAGCAATCCTCTTTGTGAGGTATTTCTGTGGCCTTTCCAGTTGTTGTAGATATCTTGTGAGGTACATACCAAAAGGGGCGTTGTACTCTATAATGGGTCTAATGAGAGATGAGTAGAGGGGAACAATGACCTCTTTTTTTCTGGATGAAAAACCTTTTGTGATGAGGTGTGCCACATAGAAGGATTTTCTGACTACTGTGGCGATGTGATTATCAAAGGAGAGACTACTGTCCACCTGTGTCCCAAGGTCTCTTATCACATTTTCGGTGTTAAGTATACTACCGCCTATGTTGTAGTTTATGGGTACAGAGTTTTTACCAAAGGGGATTACAATGCACTTTTTAGCATTGAGCTTGAGGCCATGGCTTTGACACCAGGCATCTGTCTCAGTGAGGCCCTTTTGTAGGATGACCATATTGTTAGGAGTTTCGATTATGTCTCCTAGTTTGCAGTCATCTGCGAACTTCATTAGCCAAAGACCTTCTGTGTTAGCCTGTACTTTAGAGAAGTAGATACCAAACAGGAGAGGACCCAGGAGTGAACCCCGTGGTACTTCACTTGTCACTGGTCTGAAGTCGGATTTGGAGTATGCAACCTTCACAGTGTGGGTTCTGTACATGAGCCAGTTGGCAATCCATCTTGTGACATAGGGATTTATACCTAGTTTAGTGAGTTTAGCTGTAATTCCAGAGTGGGGGATGGTGTTGAAAGCCTTGGCAAGATCTAGATAGGCTGTGTGAGCCACCTTACCCTCAACTACGGCTTTGGTGACTGCTTCAAAGAAGTCTATCAGATTTAGGAGACATGATCTACCTTTTACAAGCCCGAGCTGGGTGGGGTTCAGAGTTTGGAGATTACCAATATATTTGTTTATAAGTTCCATGATGATACATTCCATGGCCTTGCAGACCAGGCTCGTCAGGCTAATGGGGTGGTAGTTCCTGGGGTCCGTGGTGACTCCCCCCTTGTGGAGTGGGATAACCGTCACTGTGTGCCATTCAGCAGGCACAAAGCCTGAGGTGAGGCTATGATTGAGCATGGTACTTAAGTGGTGTGCCAGTTCATTCTGTAGTTCATGCAGAACGCAGCCTGGGATGTTGTTTGCAGCTGTTCTCACTTGCTGTGTCATTCTGTCTCACTAAGTAAAGTATTATTGATTAATTATTATTACTGCAGTCTCTTTCTCAAGCTCTCCCTCTCTTTTGCTTTCGCTTTATGTGAATAAAATGCATTTCTGCAGTTTCTTGCCAACTGCTTCCCTCCTTCACATCCCCTCTCTCTTTCTCTAACCATTGCACATTTTAAGTGGCTGTTGCTACTTCTCACTGTCTGTCAATAAATAGAGTACACTATTACCTGTTTGTTACAAATAATGCAGTCTCATTCTTTGTATCATCCTCTCCAAGATTCTCTTTTAATAAAGTATTTTGTTTACTAATTTTCACTGTCTCTGCTTTAGTGACCATTTTGCCTATTACTTGTTACTAATGTTACTGATGTTTGCTGTCCATCTCCTGTATGACAAACCTTGATCAGTTACTGGACAGAATATTACTGTTTAAACTAAATTAATTCCATTCATTGTCTGACAAGTGTTGCTCTGTATGGGTATAACATATGTTACAGTGAAATGAGGCTGATCTTGAATCTTCATACAGTCTGTCGATCCATTTTCAGTTGCTGTGTTAATTGAATTCAAGCTCAAAGTGATTAGGAACATATCCAGGTAAGAAAAGGGCATAGGGAAAAAATCAGTTATGGACAGAAAGGATTCCTATCTGCTGCAGAACCGAGGCATATTCACTTGCACAATGTAAACACATCTAGGAATACTTTAAAGGATTGTCCTTTTACTTTCCGTCATAGCTAATGGCATGTTGTGGTAACTTTGAGACCTAGGAGAGAACCCACTTGGCCTCTAGAGGACATCAAACAATGAACAGAAGATGCCTTTGCTGGCAATGAAATGTTGAGCCAAACACAATTCACAAAGCTTACCATCTACACCACTCTTACTGCTTTTGAATTCAGGTAGTTGCAGTGACACAGTGTTTAGGTAACTCCATTCTGTTAGTAGAACAACATCTACTTATAACTTACTCTGACACAACTTTAATGCGTAGAACATTGGTGCATTGACAAAACACTCTGTCTACCCTTAACTTAAAAAAATACAAAACTAGTTTCACTGGTCATTACTCCCTTAATATGTCGTGCTTCACAATACTCTCTCATGCTTCAGCATTTGAGTTGAGTTTTAGTTAAAATTTTTGTTTGATTTTTTTCAAACAAACTTTACTGCTATAGTACACTTCATATATAAACAAATATAATACATGCAAGAGACGATACTATTATTTCTGTCTTTATTCAGACTTGATCCGGTGTCTTAATAAATTAAACTTGCTACTTGTTATTTACAATTTTTTTCTATCTTTTAATTGAAACAGCGACCAGAGAAAACTATCAAAGAGAAAATCTAGACTAATACGCAGAATATAGCACAACGTAAAAGTGTTGCAATCAATTATCAAAATAAATTAAATGCACCTCTACCCACATAATAAATAGTTGTGTAATGCACATCAGATGTGGATTAACAAAACAGTCACCCCCTACATCCTTTATCTGCTTGTAGCTTCAGAATCCATTTATTCTCCTCTTTCTCAGTGTAATTCCTGATGATCCCTAGTCTGATGTTATTTGTAATAAGCTCTATCACTAAGAAGACAAACTTATGAGTCAAATCATGATTTATAATATGCTTTGCTAATGCATTATGTCCATCTTCTCTATGGATGGCATATAAGTTTCTCTGAAACCTTTCCTAGTTGATAGACCACTTGTTCATTGAATATATTGTTGCTAAAAAATGCACATAAAAAGTACTTTATAAGAGTTTATTTTATATATATATATATATATATATATATATATATATATATATATATATATATTGTTCTTTATATATACAGTTAGTAATTATTTAAATATAGTCATTTTTATATTTATATATATATGAATATGTACCCTAATAATTAATTTAGTTGTACCCCCCTTTTTTGAGTTAGTAGATAGGGGTTGATGGAATATTCTTACAATATATTTTAGATACAAGTCTGAATTTTATTTCACACTATTGAGTATGTTTCACATTGATTTATTTGATACTGGGGCTATCCACAACTTTTTATGCTGGTCTATGTCTTTTAGTACTTTTAAGGTGATATACTGCCATCTAGTGATATTTTATATGCATTGTTTTTATAGAAAGTTATAAGTGATTTTAATTCTCCTATTCTTATTAGTACAAATTTTATAAATATATGTCATCACAACTGGAGGTTTTTGAAATATATTATTATTAATATTGTAATATTGGTATATGAGCTATGTAAGTTATGGAGTTGCTTTAAGTAGATAGTAGGAAGGCTATCTGTTGCTGAAACACTCAATGCCATAACTATTAGTTTTTTTGAAAACCAAACTGCTATCTGATTGGCTAAACAATTATTTAAGATGTATTTAAATGGTTGTTTCTTTGATGAAGTTATTATGTCTGAAGAAGCGTTCTTAGGGACGCAAAAGTGCTCACTCATTCATATTTGGTCCTGTTTTTATGTGAATAAAGTCTCCTTCACTGTGTATGGTGTTGCCTCTAGATTTCTTCATAAGAATAAGTCATATTTACTATGGTCAGTACTTGCTATCACTAGAAAATGCATCATTAGAAGATGGAAAACTAGCTGCCCACCCTCTGCTGAGAATTTCTTGTCTTCAGTGAAAGACCTGGCAATCAAAGAAACTAAGACCAAAGAACTTAGAATCTATCCAAACTCATTTGTTAATAATCCTTGGACAAAAGTTTTAGCACTTATTGAGACTTTACAAATGGACTACAACTCTTTCTGAATTGATACGTATACTAAACAACTTGTGTATTTTAACTGTGATCTGCAGTTTTGCTTCAGGCCTATGTATATATTGTAAATAGTTTTTACCTTGTTTGTTAATAATTTACCTTAGAATGAGAATACTGTTGTCATTTGTTGTCTTTTACTTTGCATGGAAAACTAAAAAAAAAAAAAAAACAAATAATATTCACTACTTCAAGTATGGTTAGATTAGACTTTGGTATCCATTTTCTAGTAGTTGCTTTTTTGGCACCCATCTTAACTCATTGTTCAACCCATCAGGTCCTGAGGACTTGTTTTTCAGCTTGTTTGTGCCTGCTCCCTAGATGTCCTCTTTGTGTAAGGGTTTTTCCAGTAGCAAAATATGTTTTTAAGACAGTGCTACCAAATTGCATAAAGATAAAAAATTGATTTACTCTTGTTTCATCCTTCTTATTCTGTTTGGGGTTTCAAATATAGTTGTTTATAAAAGGGAGTAAATTCTGCAGTGATATAGTCTACTTTATTTATAATCTTTCCTGTACCCTGTGGCTATTACCACTGGATTTTTTTTTTGTCCCAAGAATGTATTGATCCTTCTCTGAGCCCACAAACTGTCAGCATACAAATACGCATTCGCTTTTTGTCTGAGTAGCTTGTGTAAATTGAAATGCATTGTTTTATGTTCTCTTAAATTCTTCTTAATTCTGAAAGAGGCCTTTCATCAATTTGCACATGCTTCCTAAAATTTCCTTTCCAACTTTCAGCAGCATTAGTTTATCCGACTAAATTCCTTAGACGCCTTACCTTTGCTGCTTTGCATAGTGCTTGCATCTTTAATTTAAACAATTCCCATGATATCATAATCGGATAGCATCTTAATGGAATCTACTTCAAATGTTGCTTACCTGCTTCCCTTTATATCCTGCAATGCACGTAGAACTTTTATTAGTAGGTCCATTCAACGTATTCTGTTTGCCATTCTTCCCTTCATCTCAGCATTTATGCTGACTGCCCTGTGGATTACTGCACATACAGGGAGAAGCACCACGGTTTAGACAGATGGTACACATGCCACTTAGACTGGAGCAAATAATCGCACCTACTAGAGTTATGAGCAATTGTGACTGCAAAGGCACATTTAACATTAGCTGACAGTTTAATTTCTCCAAGTCTGTTGGGTTTCTAATACCATGACAGGTATGGAACCCATTCCTAAGTCAAAGTAGGATGAAATTAGTATGGTTTCAGTCTTTGATGTTAGCCAAAAGTGCTCTCTGCATCACCCACAATGTGTCCAAAGGTGACCCCTTCTGCAATTCAAACAGAGTTACATGTATCAGTAGCATATCTAAATACAACTGTAAATTCATTTTCACGAGGTGCATTGCATCAACTACTATGGGAACTGTCTGGGTATTCGTCTTCC
Organism: Protopterus annectens; assembly: GCF_019279795.1. Lineage (NCBI taxonomy): Eukaryota > Metazoa > Chordata > Ceratodontiformes > Protopteridae > Protopterus > Protopterus annectens. Next base: position 791,295,630 of record NC_056749.1, read on the forward strand.
ACATTGTCTTTGTTTCTACCTAAAAATCCTAGTAGTTTATGACTTTGTGTCTCTCTGTATGTTGTTGTTGTTGTGTCTTTAGGCTTTTCCCGGTTAGGGGTCACCACAGCGGAACTCCGGTCCGCTAATGATTGGCAGTAGATTTTTTATGTACTGAGTTGCCAGCTCTGATGCACAACCTTCAACGAAGGCATGCCCATTCACGCATGTCTCCGCACAGAAGACGCTTTAGCTGATAATCGAACAGGACAACATCTTACTGTGAGGCGACAATGCTACCACAGCACCACCACCGCAGTACTGTGTTTCTGTATGTAAGACACTAAAATAACTGTATGTAGCAGTTTCAGTGATCAATGCTGATTTTGTCTTCTTTACAAGGACTACTATATCTGGTTTTCTTGTATTTGTTAATAACGGGTGATCCCACATGATATAAACACCACCATTGTTTATAATGCTTTGTGGCTCAGGTTTCCATTACTTCTTAGTTACTTCAACATTGTAATGTTTGCACAATCTTCAGTGCAACGGTCTTGCCACATTATTACGCCTTTCAATATACAGGCCATCTGCCATTAGTTTATCACACCCAGCAACAACATATGTGAATGTTTCTAGTTCTGTTTTACAGAACCTGCATTTCTTTATTTTTCTCACATTTTCAATGGACTTTGTAAACCAACATGTACATAGTCCGCTATCATTGGCCACCAATATTAACCTTTCATCTTTTGATTTAAATTCATCTCTCCTTAATCATTCCTTCAGCAGATCCTGACAGATATGAGGTTGTTGCAAAGTTCTATGTGCTTGCAGCTACTTTCTTGCCTTTTCCATATTTTTCGCCTTCCCATCTGATCTTTGTCTTTATATTCTTTTTTGTTTTTTGGCGCATTCAGTTCCTGTCTGATTTTTTTCTACTTCTGGTTTGATTTCCATTCACACTTGATGGTAAATGAAGTAGGGAAGTCAATTTAGACTTGTTCTGCTCATGTTTTAAAACTTTCACTACGTTTGGATCTTGTGAGGTCAGCAGATATGTATGCAGTCCTTTAACTGCATGTAATTAGTTTCAATGAGACTCATACCTCCTTCACAATGCAGAATATATAATCTTAGTATACACTGATTTTTATAATTATAAATCATTTCAAGTGTGGAACATTTTTTTTTGTTTCTCTGCCCAACTGGCCCAATACCTTTTTGGGTAAATCCTTCACCCCAAAACTGTACATTTGAACAGAAAGAGCAAATTGATTTATAGCTTGGACTTTGTTCCTAGATGTTAGGATTGTTTTCAGTATTAATTTTAGTCTTCTAAAATATTCCTTTCAGAGTTTTATTTATATTTGTTCATGTTTCATTGTTGTTCCTTCATCAGATCACAAATATTTATACACTCCCTTCTCGTCAAGTTCCTTTATATCATATTCCTGCCCCAGACTGATATTTTCTTGAGGCTGCAACTTTCCTACGTTAACGGTTGTTTTTGCACATCTATCAAGACCAAATGCATTCTTCTATCATCTGACAAAGTTTTGTCCACATACAGTTGTGATTTCAGCTCCCATCTGATGAACTATACAGGTTTAAATCATCCACAGAAAGTTAGAAGTCTTCACACTTGTTGTTTCTAAGTGTTTTTGTTTATCTGTACCCTCTTCTAACAGTGACATTTCTTGTTTTAATTGCTTTATAACTTTCTCTTTTGATACTTCCACGATGGCATCTGGTTTCTTCCCTTCCTTTCCTTTAATGCTCTGTGTGTTTGAGGTTTGACTTCCTCTGTTGCTTAGTTATCTACACAGTAATATATCACATTCATTTCTGTTATATCACATGAATGTATGTTATTAGTCTTGATTTCTGTGTTCATTTGTTTTATCTACTTCTAACATTTTGGGTTTTACTGACTTTCTGTAATCTATTTTTTCACTGATGTTAATATGTCTAGCCATCTCTTCTATTAAATCGAACAGCTCTTCACTTAGATCATTTTATTCTAAGCTGAGGTCACATTCTTTGTTCTCCATTTCATGCGGGCATTCTACAGAAAGTTCTAGAACATCTTACCGTGACATATTCTCTTCAGCTGCATCCTCTGTCATCCATTGCTCTTTTGTATGGGAACTCACTGGCCTATCACTCCACAACATCGACTGAGTCAGAGTTGTCACTGTTTTCTGCTTCATCCCTTGATGTGCAACTCCAAGTGAACGTTTGTGCTGGTTTCCTACTGAGGGCTGTAGAGTATCTTCATGTGGCAAGTGATCAGATGCTTTCAGTTCCACCTGTTTCTCCTTAATTTGGAGACTCACTGTTCCATCATGCTGTGATGTTACCAGAGTTGGATTTTTCAACACTAAGTCATTCACTTTGCAGGCAAGCCATAACTTCAGTTTCTATTTCTTTAACTTCTCCATTAGTAATCACCTTTTCTACTTTCTTCCTTTGTTTTCTTTTTCATTCTTTCATTTGTTTTTTTAATTGTGAAATGTCCCATATTCGGATACCTTTGCCTGTACTTCTCTACAAATACCTTTGGTGCTCCTTTTTTGTATTGATTAGTTTTGCTTTCTCCTTTGCATAAATATTGCACTTTATTAAATCACTTTTTCTTTCCCATGTCCATATTTCTTCATCAGACGTCTCCTGATCCTCCTGTTTCTCCTTACTTTGGGGACTCATTGTTTTATCATGCTGTGATATGACCTGTGTTAGAGTTTCTATACTAAATCCTTTACAGGTATTCCATAACTTCCGCTTCTATTTGTTTAACTTTTACTTTACTAATATTCTGTTTTATGCACCCCATTGTGATCTTATTTTTTGTATTGTGAAATTTTCCATCTCTGGGTACCTTTGTACATATTTCTCTTCAAATATCTTTGGAGAGGGTCTGTATTAGAACACTAAACATTCAAAATGTTGAGTGTTCTAATATCGAACCCTACCAATCGAAAATACTAAACATCGAACATTCAGAACAGCAAATTTTTTCCTAGGGAAAAAATTCACTATTCCAAAACACATACACACAACACAAGCATACCAAACAAATAGCAATCCACACACATACACCTAAACTCTTACACCTAACCGTACACTAAACTATACACACACCACTAACTATCCACTTACCTTAACCCAAACCCTAACCCTAAGGTCCGTCACTCTCACACACTCACTCACCTGCGCCCTAACCCTAGCTCACTTACCCCGCCCTAACCCTCACATCCACACAATCGCACACTTACCTGACCTGCACCCTAACCCTAACTCACCTAACCCGCCCTAACCCTCACGTCCACACAATCGCACACATACCTAACCCACACCCTAACCCTAACTAACCTAACCTGCACTCAGCCACACACTTACCTGAACCTGACCCGTAACTTTCCACCAGAGCGCTGAAAATACCGAAGCAACAGAAACGGACAACCAAATTCTTTCCCTGGGAAAAAATTTGGTTTTCTGTTTCTTCCATATTTCCAGCGTTTGCTGAAAACGGGTCGATATTAGAACACTCGACATTTTAAATGTTCAGTGTTCTAATATAGACCCTTTGGAGATTGTTCTTTTGTATTAATTAGTTATATTAATTAGTTTGGCTTTCTCCTTTGTATAACTATTGCACCACATCAGATTTCTCTTTTTTTCCCATGTCCATGTTTCTTTTTTATACTTTTTAACAATCTCTATGTTCTGTTCTTTATATCTTTGCACTCCATCTATCTCTTCTTTTCCCAAATTGCCCTGGTCTCTTGAATCTGTTGTATTAATGAACACAGATTTGCATCGATGCTTTTGATTTTTTTTTCTTGTTTGTGCACGCACTTTACTTTCCTTTAATTTCTCTCTTAATCTTTTTGAATATCATATATCTGGAAATTCCGGGCTTCATACATAATAGTAACAATAGATAACTTGTATTTCTTATTCTCAGTAGTCAACTCTATCACCTTTATGACTCTTTTTGGCCTGTAAACCTTTATAGCTTCTGTGAACTACTACTTCCTTTTACAACAGGTGGCAGGGGTATATAGCATGACATATGCCACCTAAGGTATCAAAGGTCTGATTTATGAGCATCTGTGATTATGAAGGTACATTTAATGTCCGCTGGCTATATAACATGCCATATGCCACGTAAGATAGCCAACATCTACTTTATGATTGCTTGTGCATTGTATGGATTTTAGCTTTGAGGGATATTCAATGTGAAAATGGAACTATTATTACATTAAAATCTCCTTGATTTAGCTTTTGGACTGGACAATACAAAGACTTTCATTTTTTTAAAGAAATTCTGAAATACATTCTTCACAGGTAACTTTCTTCTGTTGTACACACCCTAAAGATATGGCCCCTTCTGAGTATGAACATATACTCATGTAGAATCAAATATAACTTATACTGTCTTTTTATTAACCTTTTTATTAAAGTGTATATCTTAAATCAGGTATTACCTCCCACAACATTGAATGAAATAAATTAAACCAGTCTTAGACAGAACAACATGTAATTATAAGACAGAAAAAAAGCAGCAGAGGTTAGAACATCGGGTTTCACAGGAGCCTTTAGAAAGAGACATTTTCTTATTCCCAGAAGCAAACTCTGTGAGGAAATGCTGACAATTTAACCCAGTCATCAGAAACTCCAGTCAGTTTAGCAAAGAAATGAAGCTATATTTGTTTCAATCATTTTCTTTAACATTATTTTTAGGTTTATACTTCCTTCATTTTATTAAAGTGTATCAGCTTCTCTATACTTTTTGATCCCTAGTGAGCGTAGAGAGCCATTTGGGTCTATCCTTTGTGTTGGGGCTTTGTCCAGTTGGTTGTGGAGCCCATACGATTTACTTCCTTTTCTATCCCTGCCAAGACCTCAAAGCATTTCGCTATGCTTACATTCTTGCTGAATAACTGACTTACAGGTATTTCCTTCACTTCTGCGTACTCATTTCCTGTTATGTTGCTATGTTATCCATCTCCATGGAGACGGAGAGATGCATGTTAGAGGATGCTGAAGGAACTGCTGTGAACTTCCATGGGACTGCTGAGTTTTGGGTCTGTTGGTGTCTAACTGCATATTGGCTTTATGGGCACATTTGGGTTTCAGAAATGTATTTTCCATAGTTTTGTCTGTGAGGTTTCCTTGCAGTAGGTTTACGGTGTCTTAATTGGAATGAAAGATTTTGGAGTGTCTGTTATATTTAATGTTTTACTAGATAATGCTGCAGGTCTAGGATGCTGTTTTTAATGCACAGGTCTCAGTTCAAAAAGGGACTTCTTTTCTTTGCTGTACTTAATGTAAAGTCTTGACAGAACTAAAAGGGTTTCACTTGTTTAATCGGAGATAAGTATGTCTATTTATCCATGTAATCATGACAACATATAATAAATTGCCTTGCTAGGCATCCATTTTATACTAGATGTCTGGATATATTGTGCATTCTTTGTATAACTAAAGATTATTAAAGTGTGACTTTTACGTCTTTTGTGTGTTTTTTCTAGAAAGCTATATTTTTTCTGACTTTGTTCTTTGGTATCCTTTTTAATCATAAGCTGTTTCTCACTGTCTTTTTTCCATATTTTGAGTTTGGTTTGCATTCTTTTTATATCTTTCATATCTGTCTATTCACTTTGCATGTTCTTGCATATTACGTGATAGAAGATTTATAGTTGGTTGCAAAAAAAAAATCTGCTACTCAATGCCATTCTTCAGTTCCCTGTTGATGTAATGAGTTTTTCCGCCTGATGTTCTCTGTGTCATCCACTACCAGGCTACTAGATGAGAAAGATTATCCAGCTTGGTCACTAAGTTGCATGTGACCCAGACCACCTATATTGCTTGTTTCAACAACATAACCATCTATGCAGACAGAGACGTATAGAATGCTGAATTCTTTTTTTTCTTCTGATCCTCTTTCTACTGATACTCGTAAATAAAAGTATCCAAGAAATACAGAGATTTAGATTTTTAGAGTATTACCTATGAAATTAGAGTTTTTGCTAACTGAAGTTTCTCTGTCCACATATCACTCTTGCATGATAGAGTACCAAGCTTTGCAAACAGTAATAAGAACTATGTTCCAATAGTAGTAGAAGCAGGAGGAATGATAAAAATAATTTGCAATTTTACTTAAATATGGTAAAAATAAATGAAGTCCTATATGGACTGATGAAGGAAACAATTCTGTGAACATTGTGGGCATTGACAGCAGCACACGTTTCAATCTTCAAACACTAAAACCGTACTAATCTCTTAAACTGTAATCATACCTTGACTTAGGAACTGGGCCTGTTCATGTCACAGTATTAGAAACTCAAAACATTTGTAGAAATTAATGGATAGACTTTATATTTTACTTTGCTCATGTCTAGCATTTGCATATTATGACAACACTAATATATTGGGGGGTTTTTTCATCATTTAGCAAATAAACACACTAGCACTGAACAGATGCTATAAGTCATTCAAACAGGTTGTAGCGGCTTGGCTTTTAAATTTGTTTTACATTAACCACTCAGAACAATAATTTGATTAAACATTTGTGACAGTTTAATTGATATAATTGTCACATTTCTAAATTTACTCTACAGTACTTTATATTAGTAAATTTATTTCAACAATACAAATTGTTTTTTTTTTAAGTGAAATATCCTTTTTTTCTAGTTAAGAGAAATCCTAATGCTGTCTTTTGTGCTTTTGTCTGTAAGGCTGGGTATGGAAATAACGTCATGCAGATTGTATTTGTACTGCAGGAGGCAAAGAAAGCAAGTCCTATTAAATGAGATATTGCAGTATATTAGAAGAGGACATACTGCCCATATCAAATAGTCCCGAGTCAAATTCATTTTGTAATCGGATTATCAGTGTATTTCCTTTGAAGCTTGTCTGTCATTCTGAGAAGATAATGGAAAAATATGAAATTCTCTACTTTCATATTCAAAATCACTTCTCTGCCAGCACGTCTCAAGTTAATTGCTTTCGGATCAATTAATTTATTTTATTTATATTTTGAAGACTGGATTGATCACTGAGTTGAGTCCCATTTTTAATGAAAACCTAAGGAGAAAAACTCTGTGTTTTATAACAATAATTATGTGACACAGCAGAAAAGAACTAAAAATACTCAATATGCAAGTATAGTTGCATGACTGCAACAAATGTAATGTAACATAAAAATAGTAAATCAAAGCAGGTGTAATGTTATATCTGTGCATTACAGAAAGGGTTAACACAAAGGAATTTCCTGCATTTCTAGATACAATAATTAAAGAATTATGGAAACTTTTGCCTAACCATTCCCTCATAGCTGAAATAATCACATAATTGGCAGAAGATCAGACTCAGAAATATGTCAGCACATGCGAATTGCATTTAGTTCATTCTAGACATGAGTATGGAGCTTAAAGTATAGCTGGAGAAACACAGGCTACATTTTGCAATAGTATCATCTCAAATTTATGGAAGAATATTCTGGTGACTTGAGGTGATGACATAAATTATTTTTTTATTTTACATTTGTTGACCGGGCTAGTCCAACTGGATACATGCCCATTTTCAGCAGAGGCCCAGGGAGATAAGCTCCATGCAAAAAAAAAAATAGCAAAAAAACATTTTTACAAACAATGTTGTTACAGGTTAATACAGACATTATCATAGAGGTCTAAGTACCTCCCATTTTAAAATTTGGGTACAATACTAAAAATAGGTCTAATATTATACTATAGTCTGGGAGAAATAGATCTGGGATAACAGGAAATGAAACCTTTATATTTACAAAGAACATTAGAAGTTAGGCTGGAAAAATCAAAGAGGACAGAAATACATCACAGTGCCAAAGGCAGGTACAGTGGAAAAAATACAGAGAGGACAGAAATACTTTGCAATGCAGTAGGCAGGTACAGTTCAGATTACAGGTAGAATACAGAAAGTCAAAATAAAAGAGGCATAAGTGTGTCTTTTATATAAATAAAAGAATTTTCACACTATGAGTAAGCTTAGGGGATGAAAAGAAGGGTAAGGGATAGCAAAAAGGTAAAGTGGCAAGAAGGAAGGTAGAGCTAGTTATAGGGAAGTAGTGGGTAGGCCGTACCTGTTATGAGTAGAAAAAGTAGAAAAATGATCAGTCAGGTTTAGTACAGGGGCATAGCCAGTGTGTTCTTAGGAAAAGTTTCTGTTTGTTTTTGAAAAGAGACGTGGAGGAAACTGAGGAAAGTTCACTGGGGAGAAGGTTCCAGGATTTTCCAACAGTATTACTGAAAAGAGAGTCCCCAGCCCTGTTATTAGATTTAGAGGTGTTTACAAGAAGTTTGTGTGATGAGCACAAGAATTTCAGATTCTTATAGGGATAGATGAGGTTAGTTAATAAAGAGGCAGAATTTCTCAAACGATTTTCAGAATAGGGTATTTATGTGTGTATTGAATATCGTGACACATTAGTGGTAAATGATGAACGGCAAAAAACACTGACAAACTAAAAAACAACAAAGGCAAGGCTTCACTCCAAACCACTGCTTTATAAAACAAATAAGGTTAGCGCTTTCATACGCACTCAATATGTGAACTTCTTCAGACAAAGAACAGGCTGTAAATGGTCAAATAAATAGCCAAACTCCCATTATGACATCATCACCCTAATTAAAATGTAAAAAGCCAGTGCTGATATCATATCATTCGTACAATTTAAAACAGGTAAGAAAGAAACACATAAATATAGCAAAAAGCAAATCACGTAAAAATAAGTATTTAAAAACATAAACAATATCACCATAATAAATACATTTGTAAACAACAAGTCACCTCTCTAAAGACTTCATTTTCAATACACTTTTTATACAGCAAAGGTCATTTAGTCCTGGGTAAACAAAAGCATTGAGTCTATGTTGCCAAGAGAGTTCTCTCTCTTCTAATAATAACTGCCAGGGTCCACCCCGAGGCCCTTTCTTTACTTGATCAATAGCAAAATACAAAAAATGGTGCCCGACATTTTCCATAACATGCTTAGCTAAAGCATTACTTATATTTTGCCTATTGATATCGTACTGGTGTTCATAAACTCTCTGCTTAAAGTGTCTCTCGGTTTTCCCTTTATAGAAGCCAGGGTACACTTGGCATTTAGCAACACAGACCACTCCAATGCTATCATAATTAAATCTACCCTTGATTTTATAGTTATTGTCATCAAGAAAAAATGAACTAGGGAAAAACATGAATTTACAAAAATTACACCTACCACATTTCCACATGCCAGAATTAAAATGGTAACTATGTGGTTTACTCTCTACGATTGCTTTTAAATTCTTGCCATGCCTAAAAATAATCCCCAGTTTGTCGGGTACCCTTAGTCGGTTATGGGATCCTCCATTAATGTTTCCCAATATGTTCCCATGATGTCTCTCAAGGGGTAGGCATCCAGGGAGAATGTGGTAGTAAATTTTAAAGGGAAGGAACCTAGGTCTTTCTTTCTTTTTCAGCATTAATGGTGTTAGATAAAGAATGACAATCAACACCCTCTAATACTTCACCAGGGGAACATGTAATCCCCCCAGTTCCACTTAGAATGGGCTTAAACCATCCAGTATTCCTCTTAGTAATAACTTCAGTCAGAATTTCATCAACCAAACTAACAGGGTAGTCTCTTTTGATAAACATTCCTCTCAAGGTCTCACATTCAGCTATGAAGTCTGATTCAAGACTTACCATTACTGGTAAATGTATGGGACAAAATGTGAAACTTTGCTGATAATGCTAATGCATGACCGATCTACAAACTAGAGATAGAAAAGAAGGAAAATAATCCCTGGGAAGGACTGGAATATATTATTTCTTATAAGGAAACGGAGTGGGAAGTAAACAAAGCAAAGAGATCTGAGGACACAGTCAGAAAGAATATAATACAAGAAAAAAAACAGAGCTGTTAACAGCACACATAAATATTCAAAAAGCATGTACTCTTCAAAAAAACAAAGAGAAACAGATTACATCTCCTCTGAAAAATGGTGTATCTCTGGCCATACATCATGAATGTAGTGCAGAAACTGATAAAAGGAAGCCTTCCTTGCATGCTGGTAGTGCTGACAGAACACGTATAATGGACAAAGGGAATGCAGATTTACAGCAGTTATGTGCTGTATCAGTGCAAAGGGTGAGATGAAGAAATGTAAGGTCTGACAGGGGCTTAGGAAAGGAGGCCTGACTCTGATACACAGGATGAATAACACTGGAGTTCCAAGAGACGGATTCAAACACTGGATTACTGTGGCTCAGTTGTGGATTCCAGCCATGTTAGCAAACTACAACACCAGAAAGGGAAAGAGAAGGACTTCAATTCGTGAGAACTGAAGATGTTAATGTATTAATAGAATATTCAACAACAGTACAGCTCGCGATGGTAAGGACCATGATCATTTTGAGTATATACAGCAGCTACAGATTCCCTAAAATGAAGACTACATGATTCTCAAATGTATTTAAGTGTTTTGAATTTTAAAACCATGTTATTTTCTTATTAAAGGTTTAAGTGTTAAAATCAGTGGACTTCATTCTTGAGGGCTTCTTCTGAAGACTATATTTGACAAAAGGCTTTATATCAGGTACATAATGCACCTGTTCTTTTGTGAAACTGCATTAGTCTTGAATGTTTAGAAGAGTATTGGGCTGTTTATATGTTGAACATAATGATGTCAGAGTACAGGGCTTTGCCCTATGACTTCATTACAATGTTCCGCATCTGCTTCTTTATGCAAACAGGTATTGAATTTGCTTTATATGTTCATAGTTGCAAGTTGCTAAATATAATGGTATCGTTTCAGGGTTCATATTATATGATCGAAGACGCAATCCTTTGAATGTGTCTTGACCGAACCTGAAAGCACAAAACAGCAAAATAGCAAAATGGCATTTAAGTGATTTGTTTCCCTGGGAAAGAAATCGCTTGTCCGCCTCCCTTACTTTGCCGTTTTCATCACTGTAGTGCAATCTCGGACTTGGTATATTTAAGTAGGGGGGTGAGGGGGCACAGCCCCCCCACATCGGGGGGTGTGGGGGGGAAGTGCCCCACTTTATGTAATGTTTTGATGTTTTTATTTTTATTTTTATTTTATGAAACAGTGATTTTTTTCCCTGGGAAAGAAATCGCTGTTCCAAGTGTTCTAGATTGTAAGCTTTCACTTATATGGGGTTGATAAATCAGCATTAATTTTTTAAGCGTTCGCTGATTTAATATAGCTCCTCATTCCATACTGCTAATATGATTTGTTTGAAATATTTTCTAGGAAGCAGCCTAGAATGTTGTTATAGCTATAGAGCTATATAATACACACATTATTGTTTGAATGTAATGACTGTTTTTATGAGTCATGGGAAGGCCAGAATAACCTGTCACATCTTCAAATACTTTAATAAGTGACCTTACCAGATTAGAGAAAGACTAACTGATGTAAAATTAATGGTTATCAGCAAGTACTTATTAAAGTAGCTACAGTGAATTATACTGCAGAACCACTATCATTACGAAATAATGAGAAAAGGAGTGCCCCCTGGGCAATATAATTAAGAGAGAGTGAGAAAAGGCATGGCCCTTAGGTGATGTCATTAAGAAATAGGGAGAAAAGGAATGGCCTTGGATGATATCTTTGAAAAATGAGAAAAGGAAGAGTGGCCCCTGGGTGATATCATTAAGAAATAGTGATAAAATTAGTGCCCTTGGGTAATAACATTAAGAAATAGTGAGACGAGAAGTAGCCCATGAATGATATCATTAAAAATAGTGAGACAATGAGTGCCCCTTGGGTAATAACATTAAGAAATAGTGAGAAAAGGAAGAGTGGCCCCTGGGTGATATCATTAAATAATAGTGAGACAATGAGTGCCCCTTGGGTTACATTATTAAGAAAAAATGAGAAAAGGAGTGGCTCTAAGACTGATGCTAGCTTTCCTGTTTCAGATAGTTATCTGTAAAGACTTGAAAGGCTCTATACTGTAAGTCATTTTTGAACCATCATATTTTGCTTTCAGCAAAAGTTGAATTTCTGTCATTTTTGTAATATAAGGCTATAGTTAACAGTCTCAAAGATTCAAGTCATATCAACAAATACCCCTGCAGTGATTAAACCATCATTAATGTTACTATAGACGTTATCTGTAACTGACAGTAGAGCAGTCTGAGTAATAAGAGAGATTCTGAATCTGTGTAGTTGATTGCAAAGTAGCTGATAACTATGTGTATGCTTACAGAGTTATTGGTAAATCAGTTTCTCAAAAACTGCAATAATGGGGCAGAGCTCAATTATTGGTCTATAGCTCTTCAGTTTTGCGGGTGAATACACTTCATGTCTGGGAATAATTATACCATGTCTGAATTTAGGAAAGGCTATGTCAGTTGTTAGTGAGAAATTGAAAATAAATGGGAGTGGTTTTGCAATTTTTGCTGCATCTAAATTTTGGAATGTGGAATGCGCTTTACTAAAAGCTTAAGAGGCTACTGATGAAGTAAAAGAGCATATCTGTAGGCTTATTCTGAGACTATAGAGCATTCCAGTCTATATCTTTCAAGTAACTGTCTAATTGCAGATGTGTGCTTTGAGGGAGGGGTCTACCAGTAATTATATTTTTTTCTTAGCTGATTTTGAAAGACATTTTGCAATTATTAGGTAGTAATCAATGATGAAATTAGAAAGAACACGAGTGTTAAGTCACCTTGGTTAAATGTTAATTATAATAAGATCAAGTGTTGTATGGTTTCCAAATTCTCATGTTTCTTCTTGTAGCTTGTTTTACTAATTTAAACCAGCATAGTTAAGATTTTGCATAGCTTTGAGCCACCTGAACTGATGATGTTGATATTAGAGACACCTAGAATGATGCAGGTTTTGTTTATATTGGAACAGAACATATCACAAATTGTTTTTCTTTTTTGAATAATCTTGATTGCAGATGGTGCTGGGATGTATACCAGTCTTATATAAAGATTTAAATGGTCACCTTGTGTTATATGGGTAAGAATCCAGTTAGGAATGTTATCAGACTGATATGCAGCAGTGGTATGCTTAATGATTTTTATGGATTGGGCGCTGTTTAATTAATATCATGGTCCCACTTCCATATTTGCTACCAAGTCTATTATTTTGGATGATGTTATAATTTTGCATTATGTATGGTGAGGGCAGAAGTCATCTTTAGTCCTGATTTCTGTAAGGACAATGATGTTTAGTAAATGAAAGCAAATTAAGGCTTCAAGAAATGACCAGTTGCAATTAATATACTGCATGGATTTAGGCTAGTTATTTTTACATGCTTATAGTTAGTGATTATTTGCTCAGGTACTAGAGTGAAGTTGTTATTCATTTTCTGGCTCTGCCAAGTCTGCTCTTCAAATTTTCCCTTAAGAAAGCTCTACTCTTATAATAATCAGTCTACTCGCTTATTATAAGCCTAGCACTTGTTCTCAAAACCTCTCTTCTAAGTAAGCACTCTCAAACTAAAGTAAGCACTACATCCACCTACCACCCCTGTGAGTACCCACTTCCCTTAAAGGCACAGCACTCCCTTATAATATTCTAGCATGTCGAGTGGTAGATTACTAGCATCCTCTCCGGTTCAGCTGGTTAATCTGGGAATCTTGAGACAATGCTACAATTGTCTCATGTACACAGACAACCCTCTCCTCCTCCCAACAAACACAAATACATGTGAGAGATGCAACTATATAGCCAAACTGGAGGCTGAACTCTCTCAACTCAAGACTGGCAAGACCAGACAGGAGGAGAAGGTAACCACACACACAGCAAACCCAGTCTCACATAGACCTACCACAACTGCAAACCAAACACATAATAACACAAAGACATACTCGGAGGCTCTAACAAAAAACTTACCAAAACAACAGAAGCTCCCAAAGCAGACACACAAAAATCTACCACCTCAAAACATAACACATGCAACACATACTTCAATAAATCAGTGTGTCAAACAATCACAGCCCTTAAGGCCAAACACCATGCCTGGTACACTAGTAATAGGTGGCTCTATAGTCAGACACACTGACGTTCCATTTACCAGGCTGAACAAGGAGAGGGTAACAGCGAGCTGCCTATCGGGAGCTAGGATCCACCACATAACACATGCACTCAGGTCACTGCAAAGCAAGTACAAATATGACTCCGTCATTGTCCATGCCGGCATGAATGACCTGAGACGTACCTCCCTGGACTACATGAAAAGAGACATAGAGGAGCTCTCTGATTATGTAGCCCAGGCTGGTATGACCCTGACCCTGAGCAGCATCTTGCCCTCACCAAGAATGATGCCACAATACAAAGACAAGATGATCAGCTTTAATAATTGGCTCAATTACTGGTGTCATTCTACGGGGATCCAATGTCTGTCTGCTTGGGATGACATGCTGGACAAGCCACGCTGCTTCGCAAGGGACAGCTTGCATCTGTCACCACTGGGCTTCCGGATATTGGCTAAGGCTCTTGCCACCCCCATAGTGCCTTTTTTAGGCAAGGCTCAAAAGACAAACCCACCTCCTTAGAAAACAAAAATGGAAAAAAATTAAGGGTAATGCTGTTCAATGCCAGAAGTCTAAATCTCAAGATGCAGGCTCTCGAAGCACTCCTCAGTATGGAGAACATCGATATGTTCTCTGTGCAGTAACTGAAGCCTGGTTCAAGGCTCCTGAGAGCACCCCAGCACTTCCAGGCTATACCTCGTATCATGCTTTTCAGCCCCAAAACTTGGGCCAAACCAAAAAGGGAGGAGTAGTGTCCATATTCATCAAGGACACCCACAGCTCCAGGTTAGTGGCAACACATGAAGCATCAGAGACCATCCACGTGCAACTAACCGTAGGCAAAACTGCTATGCAACTGGTAGCATGTTACAGACCACCCTCCCAATCTCAGGAACCCCATTCAGCCTTCCTGAAGACATTGGAGGATATGAATGTCTCACCAAACACCATCATATTGGGAGACTTCAACTACCCTAACATAGACTGGGTGCCTTATTCTAGCCTTAACACCCTAGCCCAAAGGTTCCTGGAATTCATAAATTCAAATGCAATGGAACAGCTAGTCACTTCTCCCACAAGGGGAGATAATATACTAGACCTGATCATCACAAACATGGGGACAAAGTGCTCCACACCGGAAGTATACCCTTCACTAGTGAGATCTGACCACAAACTAATCACCCTGGATATATATATCCCACCTCCACCCCAACACAAAAGACTACAGTGAAAAACTTCTCAAAAGCCGACTTTACACTTCTTAAGACTGAGATGGTATCCTTTAAGCCCACTGGGCCAGTGGAAACCACATCCCACAATGCTGAATCCTTCAGAAATGCTTTCTACGGACATCTCCAAGAAGGCATGGATCATGCAATCCCAAATAAAACCAAGACCCTCTCCACCAAGGGCAGGTGTCCTGTCTGGTGGACCCCAGCCATAAACAAATTGTATAACAAAAGAAGGAAGCTACTGCACGACAGAGCAAAATCCCATAAAGAGAATGCATCTCTGATCAGCACTAGTAGAAAGCTACGTTCTCTCATAAAAACATCCAAGGCCAACTTTGAGAGAAAAATCGCTATGGACACTAAAGATAACCACAAGGCCTTCTTCTGCTATGTTAGAAACCTGAGCGGAAACCCTCAGATATGCTCAGAGTTAGTTCACAATGACAAAAAATACACTGAACCCACAGATATTGCCAACATTCTGGCAGACAGGTTCAGTGCACATTTCTCCCCTCCCTCACCCCCAAAAGAAGAAATACTTATACCAGCTGAATGTAACCTCACGGTCATCTCAGATGTCCAGGTGAGAACCGCCCTCAGCAAAGCTAAAAACACAGCATCAATGGGACCTGACGGTATCCCGGGTTGCATGCTACGTGAACTCCAAGAGGAGCTAAACCCGCACATAAAAATGCTATTTAACCTTAGCCTTACTACAGGATATGTACCTGAACACTGGCGTACAGCAACAGTGGTCCCACTCCACAAAGGAGGCACCTCTACAGATCCTGGTAACTACCGCTCCATAAGCTTAACCAGCCTGGTCTGCAAAGCTATGGAAAGAATCATTATGGAACTCATAAACAGAGACATTGGGGACCTACAGACACTTGATCCCACCCAGTTCGGCTTTGTAAAGGGCAGATCCTGCCTTTTGAACCTGGTTGACTTTTTCGAAACAGTCACTAGAGCCATTGACGAGGGAAAAGCAGTCCATACAGCCTACCTGGACTTGGCTAAAGCTTTCGACACAATACCCCACTCAGGCATCATAGACAAGCTCAACAGCTTAAATGTAAATCCATATGTCACAAGATGGGTTGCAAACTGGCTAAAGGATAGAACCCATAAAGTCAAAATCGCTGGAGCCATGTCAGACTCAAAGCCAGTCACAAGTGGTGTCCCACAGGGCTCTGTCCTGGGACCCCTCTTGTTCGGCATTTATTTCTCAGATGTGAAAGCAAACATGGGAGGGTTGTGGCTGACAAAGTTCGCAGATGACTGCAAACTGGGTGCCATAGTCGATACACCAGCTGACATATACATCCTACAGAAAGGCCTCACTGAAACGGACAACTGGTGCCGAAGTCATGGCCTTAAACTAAATGCCAAAAAATGTATAGTCATCCCCTTTGGGAAAAACAAAGTACCCACAAATTATCACATAGACAGTAACCCACTGAGTACAGAAAAAGTAATCAGAGACCTGGGGACCCAAGTCGATAGTGACCTCTCATTTGACACCCACATTGCCAAAGTGGTTAGAAAGACTTTCTACCTTGCCCACCTTATCATGAAGGGATTCACATCCAGATCAAAGGAGGTCATTGTACCCCTATACTCCTCCCTTATCAGGCCCATGATTGAGTACAATGCCCCATTTGGTATGTACCTCACCCGGCACTTGCAACAGCTGGAGAGACCCCAAAAGTACCTCACCAAGAGGATCAAGGGTCTCCAACATATGTCATATGCTGACAGACTAAAGAAACTCCAGCTCTATTCAGTAGCATACCACCTACTCAGAGGTGATCTGTGCCTGACGTACAAGGCCATGTCCAATCAGGAATTGATGGACATGCTCCACCTCAAAAAATCCAAATCCATCAGAACCATGAGAGCTAAAGATTTAAACCTCAGCACAAATATGAATAGGACATGCTGGAGGGACAGATTCATAACTCAGAGGCTTCCCATACTCTGGAACAGAATCCCAGTTCATGTTAGGCAGAGCCCCTCACTGACTCTCTTCAAGAGAAATTTTGACGAGTGGATGGGAGATCATAGGTTTACCCCAGGGGTCATCTCTGTGTCACTACTAGACAGAGGCACAGTAAACTAATTCTATTATGTAAGGGGGTCTTCACTGTGTCACTACTAGACAGAGGCACAGTATTCTAAATCTATTCTGTACACTTTTGTACCATTACATGGGGTGGTGAAAGCCGCTTCACTATGGCTAGGCTTATAAATGTCCCAGGGCAAATAGCCTAGTACAAAACTATGAAACTATGAAACTATGAAACTATGAAAGGTCCAGGGTTGAGATGTACACCCCAGACCAATTTCAGCTTCTGTGCTAGAGAAAATAATTTATAAAGGAGGCTGTTTGTTTTGTGCAGAGATGACTTGAGGTTTTTCAGAAGGTAAAGTTGTAAAACACATTGTTTGTTTATGAGGCAAGCTAAAACTCCTAGACAATCTCTATATATTGTATAAATAAGTATTTATATATGGGTTATTGTGTTATTAGTAATATAAATTAATAAAACACCGCATACACCAACTGGAACCATAACTTGGATCCATTAAAAAAGTTGCAAAGCACAAAAAATACAAAAAAGGATCCAAGGATGACCAAAGAACTCCAAAATAAACCCATCTTTAATGAATGTAGAATAAAAGTAGGAGCATAAGAGCTTTTGTAGCAAAGCTACTTTGTCAGATACATATAACAACTAAGAGTTCGGCTCATTAAATAGATTAATTAAAAAGTTTATAATCTCCATGTAATCTAACTATCCATTTGGCTTCAAACTGCTCAGTTGAGATTATGGACATGGCCTGAATAACAGTGTATTTCTGAGACCTAAACTTAAAGCCAGACTATTGAATAGAAGATAGTTTGGGTTTTATTTATTTTAGGTTTTTATTATTTTATTGATATATGTCTATATTTTTACATAGAATTTTGAATGTTTTTTACACACAAGTATATGCATAAGTTGTTTATGATTATTTAATATTGTTGTTTTTATGACTTTTGTCTTTAAGAATGCATGTTTCTTAGTCATGTGACTTTTTAATTAATGTATTTAATGAGTTGAACTCTCAGTTGTGATATGCATCTGATGAAGTAGCTTTCCTACGAAAGCTCTTATGCTCCTACTTTTATTCTACATTCATTAAAGACGGATTTATTTTGGCGTTCTTTGGTCATCCTTGGATACTTTTTTGTATTTTTTGTTATTAGTAATATATTTATTGGTACACTGGGAGATGTCATAGAGATAAGTAAGAAAGGTAAGGCATGGTATGAGAGAAATTATTAAAGTAGTTGTAAGTGATGTCATGTTCCTTTATTTTTCTTTTATGGAGTGGGAGAGGGATTAGGACATATGGAAAGGACACTGATGAGTTAAATGGATGGATAACAGATACTACTGTGGTGATGCAAAGGAGTGGGACTGGGTACTTTGAAATGATGGTGTGGCTATGTAAAAATCAATGTTTTAATATTGGGGAGGGTGAGAATGGGGGTAGGGTGAGAGTGAAACAAAGCTTCTAGTAACATACTAGAGTGAAGCAGGGCTATCACCTCTAAAACTCTCCAAAATAATCAGGGAGTATACATTCAGGCTAACCCAGGAAGAAACAGCAACAACTAGTTAAGGGGTAACAGCAACAGTTGGGAGTAGTTAAAGATTTAGGCAGAAAGGGAATACAGGTAATGTTCACTATCAAGAGATAAAGGTGTAGATGAATATGGCAGAGTGGCTTTATCAGTTACTCTTAAGACTTTAATGTTAGGGTGAGAAACAATACAAAATTCAAACTGTATTTGGAATAATTTGTTCAAACCTACAGGAAAAAAATGAAAATGCATAGTAGAGCCAGCTTATCTAGAATGCAGTCCCTCTAACCCTTCCATTTCATAGACTCGCTTCAAGAGTCGATTGCTGGGTGTGCAATTCTTTTTTTTTTTTTCAATGTAGGTTGAAGTTTCATCCTCTTTTTAGAATCTGTATACTGTTTATAGGCAAGACCTCAAATACCATCCCATTAAAAGTAAAACAGCAGTGTTAGACAGAATTAAGCTATAGCATCAGACAAGAGTTTAGTTATAGTGGCAAATCAAACAATTAGAAGTTATTCTGCTTAGTTTACAAATCAAATAGCTTATGTTTTAAAAATTTTAAGCAGTTGTAGCTTCCAGTGGATTGGTTCCTTATACAGCTTCTGTTGGACTCCCAAATATTGGGTATTTAATATAATAACCCTCCTGCTTGTGCGCTATAATTACTGAGTGATCTTAGTTCAGAAATTAATTTAGTCCAAGTTCATCTATTAACTAAATCAAAATAGTCCAAATTATTAATTTAAGTGTGGCTCACTCATTAACTAAGTCATATTAACAAGGGAATCACCAGTTCAGGACATTAACAATGGAGTGACTGATGTTGAATAAGGGCTGCTGTAATGGCAGAAAGGGCTATAACTGGGCCAGAGAAATAGAGTTGGTATAATGAGAATGTACTTTTGATATCATTGTCTCAAGTCAACTCAAATTAATATTCAGGATTAAACCAGGTAAGAATAGGAAATATAATAAAATAACTGGCCCCAACGAGCAACAAATGTATGAAGTCAACTGCATTTAAAGGCATGGTAGTGCTTTTATGGTTCCTTGAGAAAAGGGAGAGTGGATGAATATATTATTAAACTCTGTATTAATCCATAGTGTCTGCAGGAATAGTTAGCTGCTAAATCTGCGGTAGCTGCACCATTCAAATTCTAGCCCAGAAGGAATTCAAATGAAGGTAGGTGACAACATGAATAATTAAAATGGAACCATATCTATCTATCTATCTATCTATCTATCTATCTATCTATCTATCTATCTATCTATCTATCTATCTATCTATCTATCTATCCATCCATCTATCTATCTATCTATCTATCTATCTATCTATCTATCTATCTATCTATCTATCCATATCTTTTAAGCTATGTTTGATAAGCAGGTATGGTTTTATTTTTTTTTCTATAAGCAAATTGCATTGGCTTAGTTGGAGGATTTTAACATTAAAATATGCGGTACGGAGGTTCCACCTTAACCTGGTCACAAAAGTGAGCACAGAATTTGAATATAAGAGCATGCATAAGTAAATACTGCTATTTTAAAGTAGTTCCCAAATGTAAACCTTGTTGCGACCAAAAGCAAAATAGAATTTTTTCTTTCTTATATTTATGTACCTCCTTCAGATAGGCTTTTGTATATAGCAATAGCAACATATAACAAAAGTACTATCATTGCAACAAGAAACAAAATAATGGCATCAAATCTGAGGAATAATTTTGAAGCAAAAATGTATAGCATCATTTTTAAACATTATATTCTTATGTATCTTCTACAGTGTTCTGTAACAATCCCAAGATTGTTGAATATAATTTGCAAATCTACCCCAGTTAACAAGTCTGAAAAAAAAAATAGAAAACTATAGGTGTCACTCAGGGCATGGTTAGAGAGAAACTAATTATTTTTAATCTAATGCTACTACAGCTTATAATGCATTTGGAAAGGGAGTGTACTGCCCATAGCTGATCCCTGACCAGCATAGTTTAGAATGGAAAAGCCAAAATCACTACCAGAAGATCATTTGCTTGCAAGAAGAAGGAGCAACAATCATGGGTTAACCTCCTTTGATCAATATAACATTTTTGAAAATGTAACTTTTGACATTTACCCTGGACAAAATTAGATTATAGCAAGGACAACAGACCTTATAGCTGTTCTTATTAAGCTAAAAAATGGTGATCTGATTGGAAATTTAGGGCATGTACTACTCTGTCTGCTCCTACTTAACAGCTAATAAAATAACCATAAATTCCTCTGCCAGTTTTGTAAGACTTAAATTCTTGAATTTCTAGCCTAATTGGGATATTAGACCTGTGTCACCGAGCCATACTGATGAGAGGACTGTGATATGTTACAAGTACTGGGATATTAGACCTGCATCACCAAGCCGTACTGACGAGAGGACTGTGATATGTTACAAGTACTGGGATATTAGACCTGCATCACGGAGCCATACTGATGAGAGGACTGTAATATGTTACAAGTACTGGGATATTAGACCTGCATCATGGAGCCATACGGATGAGAGGACTGTGATATGTTACATGTACTGGGATATTAGACCTGCATCATGGAGCCATACTGATGAGAGGACTGTGATATGTTACATGCACTGGGATATTAGACCCGTATCACCGAGCAGTACTGAAGAGAGGACTGTGATATGTTACAAGTACTGGGATATTAGACCTGTATCACCGAGCCATACTGATAAGAGGACTGTGATATGTTACAAGTACTGGGATATTAGACCTGTATCATGGAGCCATACTGATGAGAGGACTGTGATATGTTACATGTAGTGGGATATTAGACCTGTATCACTGAGCCATACTGATGAGAGGACTGTAATATGTTACAAGTACTGGGATATTAGACCTGTATCACCGAGCCATACTGATGAGAGGACTGTGATATGTTACAAGTACTGGGATATTAGACCTGCATCATGGAGACATACTGATGAGAGAACTGTGATATGTTACATGTACTGGGATATTAGACCTGTATCACCGAGCCTTACTGATGAGAAGACTGTGATATGTTACAAGTACTGGGATATTAGACCTGTATCACCCAGCCATACTGATGAGAGGACTGTGATATGTTACATGTACTGGGATATTAGACCTGTATCACCGAGCCGTACTGACGAAAGGACTATGATATATTACATGAACTGGGATATTAGACCTGTATCACCGAGCAGTATTGATGAGAGGACTGTGATATGTTACATGTACTGCGATATTAGACCTGTATCACTGAGCCGTACTGATGAGAGGACTGTGATATGTTACATGTACTGGGATATTAGACCTGTATCACAGAGCCATACTGATGAGAGGACTGTGATATGTTACAAGTACTGGGATATTAGACTTGTAATACCAAGCCATACTGAAGAGAGAACTGTGATATGTTACATGTACTGTGATATTAGACCTGTATCACAGAGCCATACTGATGAGAGGACTGTGATATGTTACATATACTGGGATATTAGACCTGTATTACAGAGCCATACTGATGAGAGGACTGTGATATGTTACAAGTTCTGGGATATTAGATTTGTAATACCAAGCCATACTGAAGAGAGGACTGTGATATGTTACAAGTACTGGGATATTAGACCTGTATCACAGAGCCATACTGATGAGAAGACTGTGATATGTTACATAGGTTCATAGGTTCATAGGTTCATACCAGGCTATCTGCCCGAGGGCATTTACAAGCCTAGCCCATCGTTTTGTGGCTTATGCCACCCCTTTAGTATGGGGACTACTACATTATTTTTTTTGCTGTGCTGCTAGTGCAGACACTGAGGTATAATCTGGGTATATATCTGATCTCCCATCCCATTGGTCAAAGATTTCTCTTGAACAAGGCCAGCGAGGTGCTCTGCTCACACATGTACGATTTTGTTCCACAGCCACAGGAGTCTTTCTTTGGTGTCCTATCCCTCCAGCGCCTCTATTAATAGCGTGTGTTGAGGGTTTAAGTCTCCGCCTGCCTCTGGCTCTGATGGATCTTTTTTTTTTTTTTGAGGATTCATCTCAATCTGGGTTTTGACATGGCCTTGTATGTTGTTAGGTTAGGGTAGCAGCAGTGGTGTTTAGTGACGAACAGAGCTGGAGTTCTTTCAGTCGGGCAGCATAGGACAGATTTTTGAGACCCTTTATCCTTTTGGTGAGGAACTTTTGTGGCTTCTCCAGCTGCTGCATGTACTGGGAGTTCAGACCTGTATCACAGAGCCATACTGATGAGAGGACTGAGATATGTTACATGTACTGGGATTTTAGACCTGTATCACGGAGCCATACTGATGAGAGGACTGTGATATGTTACAAGTTCTGGGATATTAGACTTGTAATACCAATGCCTTACTGAAGAGAGAACTGTGATATGTTACAAGTAGTGGGATATTAGACCTGTATCACCGAGCCGTACTGATGAGATGACTGTGATATGTTATATGTACTGGGATATTAGACCTGTATCATGGAGTCGTACTGACGAGAGGACTGTGATATGTTATATGTACTGGGATATTAGACCTGTATCGTGGAGTCGCACTGATGAGAGGACTGTGATATGTTACATGTACTGGGATATTATACCTGTAATACCAAGCCATACTGAAGAGAGGACTGTGATATGTTACATGTACTGGGATATTAGACCAGTATCACCTAGCCGTACTGACGAGAGGACTGTGATATGTTACATGTACTGGGATATTAGACCTGTATCACCGAGCTACACTGGTGAGAGCACTGTGATATGTTACAAGTACTGGGATATTATACCTGTATCACCGAGCCATACTGACGAGAGAACTGTGATATGTTACATGTACTGGGATATTAGGCCTGTATCACTGAGCTATACTGATGAGAGGACTATGATATGTTACATGTACTGGGATATTAGACCTGTATCACCGAGCCGTACTGGTTTGAGGACCGTGATATGTTACAAGTACTGAGTTACAGAGCTCCACTTTCTAGATTTATTGACTTTTTTGGATTTACTTGCTCTAACTTGCACTATTTACTCAAGACTCTGAGAATCAAACTTGAACTGTGAGATTTTTCATCAGAAAGGGATTATTATTTCAATTTTCCTATCATGTTTTAATTGAACTTCAGCTCACCTGTTACTCGATACTGTTTTTGCACCCTTAAACTAATTTGTTTTTTAATGTAAAAAGTTATTTGTTTACAATTTCTTCTTGGTCTAGTGCCATAGTCATATAGTTGCATTCAAAATAGTGTGAGAATAGTGATATACTGTAGGAACTGTACCTCATTTATACATTCATTTATCATTCATTGCGTGTTTGCCATAACTGCATTTACTTGGATTTCTGCTCAGCCATGTGCCATAGTTGTGTAGTTTTATTTTACAATGGTGGCAGTATTGTGAGTTTTGCTGCTGGATCTGTGACAATAAAAACTGTTTACACTCAAATTCTGTAAATAAATGCATATTCTGTTTATTTGCCTGTTTAAACTGCACTTGCATAGCTCTCTAGTTGTTATAACTGCTCATTCCCTACTCTTTGCTTGTTACCTTGCTCCACCCTTACCTCTTTGCTTGTTACATTGTCACATCCTCTCTGCCCCTCCACTGTTACATTAAGTGCTGCTCGCTCTGATGCTAACTCCTGGTTGCTACAGTAACCACAGGTTCCTATGCCCTCAGTGTGAAAGATAAACTCCTGAGTGTCAAGCCTCTCTGTGATATTAGACCAGCAACAATATTAGACCTCAACATACAAACATATTGGTGAGAGAAAAGAGATACAAGTTCTGAGTCACAGAGCTCCATTGTCTGGATTTATTGGCTTTTGTAGATCGGATCCTATCTTGTCTCCCATAATCTGCACTGAGTTAAGCTTGCCCAGGGTCTTTTACTCACGTATCTGAGAACTGTGGAATGCCTTGAACTGTCAAATGTTTCATCAAAAATGAAACAACAAAAGCTGAGTTAAGCTGTGCTCAGCACACTTTTGCCACTGAATTCACTCTGTAGTGGGTTGTCTGTGCAAAAGCCATTTTCTTTTTATGAAGCCTTCCTAATCCATACATTTGCAATCTAATTGTGAGACTCAATGCTCATTGATAGGTCTACCTAAATTAACCCCTGCATCTCAACACCAACCCAGCTGATGTAGTTATAGTTCCTCTACCCACAAATCCTTCCTGTTTAAGCCATGGAACAGCACATCACCACAATTTCTGTTGCTAGCCTGAGATGGATATTTAAGACAATGCAATAATTGTTTCATGCTTTCTGTAGCTTACCTAACACTCAAACAGCACAACACATTGTGTAACCGATGTATATATATATAATGGCATTGGAGGCTAAAATCTCACACACAAATAAATTAGCAGGATCATCAGTGTTACACCACACTCCACACATCATACTGCACACTATGCATTGCAAAGCACATAACACACATTACACACCATACACCACACTGCACACTGTTCACTGCACAACACACAGCACCCACTACACACCACACACTACACTGCACACAGTTCACTGCACACCACACAACACACACTAAACACCACACTGCACACTGTGCACTGCACAACACAACACACTGCACACCACACTGCACACTGTTCACTGCATAGCACACAATACACACTACACACCACATATCAAACCTCACCACACAACACACACCACTCCTCACACCACACACCATGCCTCACCACACACCACATACCACATAGCACACACCACACACCTCACCTCACCACACACCACATACCAGACCTCACCTCACCACACACCACACACTGCACTTCATACCACACACCATACCTCACACTACACACCACACAACACACACCACACTGCACACTGTGCACTGCACACCACATACCACACACTACACACCATACACCAGACCTCATCACATACCGCACACCACACCTCATCGCATACCACATACCACAACACATGCCACACACACCACACACCATGCACCAAACACCACACCATGCACCAAACTCCACACCCCACCACACACCATACACTACACACCAAACCTTACCACATACCATACACTACATCTCACACCATACACCACACCACACACCACATACTACACACAACACCTCACCACATACCACACACCACACTTCATACCACACACTGCACTTCACCATAACTATCATATTACACAAAATCCTCCATTTGCTGAGGTTTTAAAGATTAACCTGACTAAAGATCAAGGACCTCCAAAATCCAACACAGGCACAATGAACCCTCAGCAACACTGTCCATATGTTAAGCCTATCACCTCACATAATACAAGAAGCCCCAGAGTCATGGATGCTAAGCCTGTAAGGCAGGCATCCACTAAACCAAGCAATGTAGTTATGGGTGACTCTACTGTAATTACATACAACTGAACATCTTACCGGGCTGAACAAGGAAAAGTGAGAGTTAGCTGTTTGTCCAGGGCCAGGATCCATCAGATCATGCACATACGCAAGTCCTTAAACAATGAGTAGCAGTATGACTCTAGTATATGTGGAAGTCAATGACATGACCTGTACCGCCTTGGACTACATGAAGATGGTCATGACGCAGCTCTCAGAATATTTGTCCCAGGCAGATATGAGCCTAGCATTGAGCAGCATTCTACCTTTTCCAAGGATGATGTGGTAATATCAGCAAAAATAATTGGCTTGAATAAATGCCTTGTTTTGGGTGTAATTTGAAGGGGGTTCAATATTTGTCAGCCTATAAAGACAAAATCAACAGACCACACTGCTTCACCCAGAATGGCTTGCACCTGTTCCCTCTAGGCTTTCAGATATTGGAAAAAAAAACATTAGCCACCCCATAGTGCCTTGGTTCAGAATGCCAATCAGATATACTTGCTGATATGATGAAACCAGCTAAGGAAATTATAAAAGTGTTACTGATCAATACTAGGAGCCTTAGAAAGAAGGTCAATACCCTCCACATCCGGGAGGAAGTCGACATCTCTGTAGTGACTGAGACATGTTTTCCAAAATGATGAAAAGTACTCCAGCTGTGCAAAGTTATAATGCCTTTCATGCTTTTAGACTTGTGACTGTGCAGAAGGGGTAATAAAAATAGATGGAGGTGTCTCAGTTCTCATTCAGAAGACACTGATATCAAGGCTGGTTAAGTAGTATGCTGCAATGGAACGTCTTCATGTCCAAACAGCACTAAGAAAGGCCTTGTACCATATATTAGCTAGTTATATAACTCTTTCTATGACCCAAGAAGCCCAAAATTGCTATCTGCAAGAGCTATAGTCATTCAATATTAAACCCAGTACCATTTTCAGGGGTGATCTAAACTATCCAACTATAAACCATACCACCAGTAGTACACAAGCACAGAGATTCCTGGTATTTGTCAATATAAACACCCTGAAGCAATTAGCTAGAGTACCCGCTCTGGGAAATCTCTGTCTCAGCCTCTTAGCACAAGAATTCTGGACAAAGCCAAAAATAATAAGGGGAGGATAAAGGCCCTAAACCAGACATGTATTTTAAATATTGTTCTTATAACTTTAGAAAGTTGCTAGAGTAAAAGGTTTGCATTAGCATGCATTCCTCTGAATGAAAGGAAGTCAGAAACTCAAATGTATGTCACTATTGATTGGTTCAAACCGCAATGATTTTCCTGAAAATTCAATATTTTATGGAGAACATACCAAAATAAAAAGCTAAAATCTGGATATTCTGCAAAATTATGAACAGTTGACAGGTATAAGGGGAAGAACATCTTAAATATTGTCCTTACTAATATGAGGATATCTTACCCCATCCCTTGTGTACCTTCATTACTTGTTAGGTCTGACCATAAAGCCATCTTCTTTGAAATAAAATTGAATCTAAGGACCACTTCCGCTGCTGGTACCTTTAAAAAGATCTCCAAGACAAACCATTTACTGCTAAATGATTCACTGGCAAGCTTCAGATCCCCACCATACCCAGGTACCTTTGTAGAATATGTGGATGCATACACCACAAAACTATATAGTAGCATGAAAACAGCTGCACTGGTGTGGCTATATCTGGTAGAAACAAATGAAAGGTGTACCAAAAAAATGCCCCCAGGTGGAACTTTAATATCAATAATTATTACAATACAAGGAAGAGGTTATTGGTTAAAACTAAGAACAGCAATACATAGAATGATAAAGCCCACATCATTAAATCATTGGTGCTTAGTAAAATCTATCAAACCAAGCTTGAGGCAAAAATAGTCACCCAAGCAAAGGACAATAACAAGGCCTTTTTGGCAGTGTTCTCAATTTATCAATCAGAGTAGCACAATGCAGCAATATGCCGAGCTGATTCTAAATGGTGTTACCTGCATAAAAGCTAAAGACAGAGCTATCCTACTGGCTGATACATTCATTTAAAACATAAGCCTTCTTTCCCTATCGATCTTAGATGAAATCTGGAAGCAACCCACCACCAAAAATCCTACATCAAGTCCTGAAAGCACTATTAAAAGTAAAATAATACTGTATCAATGGTTCCTGATAATATCCCAGGAAGTGTCATGAATAGCATGAAGCATATGGATTCTATTCAGAAGATTAACTCAATGGAAATTCAAACATCACATGATCGAGAAAATATGCTTGACTTTCCAAAGGCTGAACGATAGAAAACAACAAAAATCAACATTTTTGCATTGGGCAAGCCCCCTGGAACCCCCCATATGGGGGAATGTGCCCCCATACCCCCTGCACATTATATATACCAACTCTGAGATCACACTACTGTGGGGAAAGGAGCAAATGTCCTGATCCTAACTGTACTGCAATCTCCATTCAAAAGCTTCTACAGTTTGGAAAGTTGATGACATGGTCTTGACCATATGAACTTCGACTTTCCATTAAGTTGATCTTCTGAATAGGACGTATATATATATATATATATATATATATATATATATATATATATCAATACACATATATATCTATATCTATATCTATATCTATATATATATATATATATATATATATATATATATATATATATATATATATGTGTGTGTGTGTGTGTGTATCTGAATAGCTCCCATCTGAAATATCAGCACTCAAGATGCCCAGTGCTGACAAGCCAAAAAAAAAAGAGGAAAAGAGGGACTCTCAATAATCATTCTCTTCTCCTTAAAACATCTTTTTGCAGGGGGGCAGCTCCACATATACCCACCCTTGTAGGCCCACAGCCCCAGAACTTATATACCAACTTTCAGATTGCCATATCTCAGAGAAATGGTAATATTCCAAGAAATGGCATCCGAGCATACCTCTCATCTGTACCAAATTCCTCAGCATTTACCGGTCTTGAGGTCCAAATAATGGGGTGCCAAGAATTCCTGAGTGGCCACCTTTATTCCCAAATTTCCAGGCTTTTTTTTAAATTTTCAGGTGTGCACGATAACGCCAGCAACCCCAACCCTTTCACAGGCAGTAGCAGAATTTCCCCGGCTCCTCCGGGGAAGGAAAAAAGGGACGATTAAGATCAAAGTAACTTTAGCTCATTTTCCTTCTGGTCCACAGTCATCTTCAAGTAAGTGTGAGTGTGTGTGTGTGTGTGTGTGTGTGTGTGTGTGTGTGTGTGTGTGTGTGTGTGTGTATATATGTGTGTGTGTGTGTGTGTGTGTGTGTGTGTGTGTGTGTGTGTGTGTGTGTGTGTGTGTGTGTGTGAATATATATGTGTGTGTGTGTGTGTGTGTGTGTGTGTGTGTGTGTGTGTGTGTGTGTGTGTGTGTGTGTGTGAATATATATATGCGTGTGTGTGTGTGTGTGTGTGTGTGTGTGTGTGTGTGTGTGTGTGAATATATATATATATATATATATGTGTGTGCATGTGTGTGCATGTGTGTATGCATGTGTGAGCATGTGTGTGTGTGTGTGTGTGTGTGTGTACTTTTACATTTAAGCTTTTTTTCCTTCCGGTTCACAGTCATCTTCAGTTGAAGTAAGTGTGAGTTTGTTGACATTTAAGCTAAAACTGTGCTGGAAACAAATGTCTTTTGCATAGCTGAAACTGTACTCAGTTTAAGTAATAGTATGTACATTTAAGCTGGTCGTTCAGTTGAATTCAGTGTGTACTGGCAGAAGAAACAAACATCTATTGCATAGCTGAAACTGTGCTGGAAACAAATGCCTTTTGCATTTAAGCTGAAGCTGTGGTGGTCTTTGCATTTAGCTGAAACTGTGGTCTTTTGCATATATTTAATGTGTGCTTTTACATGTAAGCTGGCCATTCAGTTGAATTGAGTGTGTGCTGGAAATGAATGTCTTTTTCATTTAAGCTGAAACTGTGCTGGTCTTTGCAATTAGCTGAAACTATGGTCTTTTGCATTTATTTAGTGTGTGTGCTTTTACATTTAAGCTGGCCATTCAGTTGAATTCAGTGTGTGCTGGAAATGAATGTCTTTTGCATAGCTGGAAACAAATGTTTTTGCATTTATATGTGTACAGTGTGCTGGAAATGAATGTCTTTTGCATAGCTGGAAACAAATGTTTTTGCATTTATTTAGTGTGTGTTTTTATATTTAAGCTGGCCATTCTACTGAAGCTGGAAACAAAAGTATTTTGCATAGCTGAAACTGCTGGAAATGAATGTCTTTTGCATTTAAATTGAAACTGTGCTGGCCTTTGCATTTAGCTTTTTCACTGGTGGAACACTCGTCTTTAAAAATGAATACACTTGATGCTCTATTAGTAAAACCATAACAAAAATAAGCAGTTGCTACCCTAAACCAGCACGGTGTTTTTATAACCAGTCTTTGCTTAAGTATGTGAATTATTGGCAATACCCAAACTGCCATCATTTTGTGGATGTGTTCAGAAGGAAAAACTAAGTCAACAGTGAAACTAAAACATCAAAAAATTTGTATAATCTTTCATTTGTTTTCAAGCAACTTGCAGCTTTAACATCAGGGTCTATCCAGAAATGAAATTAACTGTAAAATACAGGTAGACAAGAAGTGTAATTATACATTTTAAGCAATGAGTAAGTGACCTGTACTAAGCATAACATTATTGTCTTATTAACTTTTTAGGCATTAGATGTTTTTGAAGAACATGCTGTTATTAGTAAATGGAAATATGATATGAGGTAAGATGAGGGGTGGGGGACTACAAGTGTAATAGTAGAGGAGTCATATGGTTGACAGATGTTTTATTACATGGATCAGCGGAGTGGGCAGTTGATTAAGATATGAACCAATTAGAGTGGATAGCAGAGGACCATGTGGATAGTACCAAAAACACTTGTTAAAATAATATGAAAGAAACCATAAAATAAGTCCACAGCACCATAGCAAACACTTTCTTCCCATATCTTCTAGCTCCTTGGCTTGTCATAGCCTTAAAAAAAGCCTTCAGAAAGTATAAATTTTATTTATAAACAACGCCATTTATAGTACCATAACCTCTCACCAATAACACGATATAATGACATAATTTGAATAAATGAGTAACCGAAAAATGTTAACATGTAGAGAGCTAAAATAGTTTAAAGTAACATAGGCAAATTATTCTTCAAGGGCAACAGGCATTTTATTTGTAGATGAAACCATAAAATATAAAGTTGTTTGCTAGCAGCAACCTCTTAATTAGTTACAGATCACTTTAATGTGGAATTATTTAGATGACTTTTGCATTTTCGTTGAATGTGAATTTCAATATTGTTTCAATGAATGTGAGATTCAATGGCAGAGAAGTTTTAATGCTAAGTCTATTTTCATTGTGAGACTTTATTTATTTATTTATTTTATTTTACATTTGTTAACCGGGATAGTCCGACTGGGCACAGATCCATTTTCAGCAGAGGCCCGGGGACAAAAGCTCCACATGTGGATAGTTACATAAGAGTTAAACAGTACCAGTTTTATACAGTCACATATAGATACCAGTATAGAATTATAGGATTATATGCATACATGGAATACATACATACTTAAACTTAACAATGTAGTTTTCTTATTCGAACTTAGACATTCTTAGTGGTACAAGGCTAAAAAAGGTGTAGCATGTCATTCAGTAGTACAATACATATGAGAATGAGACTAAGTCTAAAACATTGACTATTTTACAGATAGCCAGGTAGTAAAGAGAGTGGTAAGCTGATTAGTCAGGGCTGGTACAGGGGCACAGCCAGTGACTTTTTAGGAATTGTTTGAGGGATGTTTTAAACTGGTTAATAGTCTGGTTTGCTGTAAGTTCAGCAGGCGCCGATTCCAGATTGTTCCAACAGATTTGCAAAACAATGAGTCACCTGCTGAGTTTTTAGATTTAACAGTTTGTGCCAGCATTTTCTCAGAAGACCGGAGAGTTTTTAGGTTACTGTAAGGGGTAATTATATTTTTGAGTATGGGTGTGCTTGGAGATGGAGGACTTTGTGGGCTATTATTAATTGATTATACTGGATTTGAGAGAGAAACTCTAGCCAGCCTAGAGATCATAGGTTAATACAGTGGTGGGTTCTATATGCTGAGCCTGTGGCAAATCTGGCTATGGTGTTGTAGCAGCTATTGAGTTTATTGAGGTCAGATTTACTCAGGTTTGTATAGATTAGGGAGGCATAAAGAAGGGTTGAAAGTAAATGTGTTCGGGCAATCACTGTCCTAGCAGTTGGGGTTAGAAATGCCTTAATTCTATATAGAGATCCTAGCTTTTTGTTGACTGTTTTAATGGTTTTGTCGATGTGAGCATCAAACTCAAGGTTATTGTCAACAATTACACCTAATAGTTTTGTATTACTTTCTGGGGAAATTATTGTGCCATTATTAGATGTTATGGTAAATCATGGGAGTGTAGCTTTCCAGGTGGTGGTGAAGAGTAGCAGTTTTGTTTTATTTGGATTCAATAGAAGACACTTGTCAGTGAGCCAGTTTTCTACTACATTGAAAGTATTTTGGGTTAAGGTCTGCAGGTCTAATGGGGAGATGGCAGAACAGATTAGGGTAGAGTCACCTGCATATTGAATGCATGTTACTTTGAGGATGACTGTATGAAGATCATTAATGAAGATGAAAAATAGGAGAGGTCCTAGTATAGACCCTTGAGGAGCACCAATGCTATCCTTCCATAGCACAGTTTGTTGTCTGCCACTTAGGTAGGACTGAAACCAGCGTATTACTAGGCTGTCAATGGCAAGAGGTTTTAGTGTTTGAATGAGTAGCTGGTGGTTTACCATATCAAATGCCTTAGATAGGTCAAGAAAGACAGCAGAGGAGGGTGTATTATTATTACAGATTTGATTTATTGTCTGAGAGAAGGATATAAGGGCTGTGGTGATACTATGGTGGGGTCTAAATCCATGCTGGGAGGGAGCTAGGAGATTGTGCAAATTGAGGTAATGAAGAAGTTGCTTGTGGATACATTTTTCCATAATTTTAACCAGAGGGGACAAAATGACGATGGGCCGGTAATTTGATAGATCAGTGGAGTTACCCCCTTTATGGAGAGGAATTACGTGGGAAATTTTCCAGATGGAGGGGATATATGCTTCAGAGATGGTTCTGTTCATTAATATTGAGATGGGATATGCTATTGCATTTGCAGCCTTTTGAAGATATTCAGCCAGGACTAGGTCTGCTGAAAGGGTGGTGGGTTTCAGTTTCTTGATTAAGGATCAGATAAATGCTGTTGGTACAGGTTGAAAGTTAAAGGATGGGTGGGTATTGGATATGGGGTTAATAGGGTCTAGGTTGTTGGGGCCCTAGTTGGTTGGCAAGGGATTGTATAGTTTCTGTAAAGAAGGTGTTGAAGGTATTGGCAATATTTTCTGGAGATTTTTGGAGGATAGACGCAAGGGTAGGAGTAGTAGTATTACCTGAATGGAGAAGATTGTTTAAGCTGGACCAAAATTTTTGTGGTTGATTTTGATGTTTATGTTGCAGGTTACAGTAATAGTCTTTTTTGTCTAAAATTACAGACTTCTTAGTATCATTTCTTAGCTGTTTATATATTAGTTGATCATTATGGTTTGTATTGGTTTTCCAAGATGACCAGGCTTTATTTCTATTCATGATTTTTTTGTCTAGTTTCTTTGGACAGCCACGGTGCTACTTTTTTCTTTGTTCTGATGGTCCGGGTGGGTGCATGATTGTTAAGGGTTGTAAGAAATGTGGAGTTAAAGTGTGATACTGCCTCATCTAGTGGGAGTAGTTTTAGTCTATTCCAGTTACATGTTTGAAGTTCTAATTGGAATTTGGTTTGATTGAAGCTCTTATTGTTCCTGATAGTTCTGAAGCAGGTGTTTGAGGGATATCATTTTTTGTCTGAGTATATATGTTAGGAGGTGATCACTTATTACCTCAGGTTGGGTGCCTGCCTTGTACATTTGGGGAGGGTTATTAATGAGAATCCAATCTAGTATGATTTCTTTGTTATTGGGCTTACTACTTCTGGTGGTGGAGGTTATGACTTGGGTGAAACGATATAGAGTTATGTGGGTAGTAGGGAAGTCAGAGGAGCAGGTGTTCCAGTCTATATTAAAGTCATCTAAACCAATAGTTTCTTGTGGGGAATTTATGGACAGCCACTGCAGAATGTCTTCAAGGATATTGGTGTTGTTGCCAGGTGGGATTTAAATGCAGCCGATGTTTATAAATTTATGCTGGTTAATTTGTAGTTTTGTAAAGAGTATTTCAGCTTTATCAGCTTGAGGAACTTGTGGAAAGTTGGAAATAGTTACATTAATTGAAGATTTATATAAGACAGCTACCCCGCCTCCTTTCTTTGAGGTGCGGTCCAGTCATATTATATTGTAACCTGGAGGAGTAACTTCATTGTCAGTGGTGGATGGCTTAAGCCAGGTTTCTGTAAGACATAGTATATCTGGGGAGTGTACTGCTAAGAGTGCATGCAGGTAGTGGATTTTATTATTTAGGCTTCTGATGTTTAGGTGGCAGATGAGGAGAGAGGTAGAGGAGATGTTTAAGTTTTGCAGGCTAGAGGGGATATTATATATTGGGTTGCATGCTTCTGATGGGGTTGGTCCTGGGTTGAGGTGGATGTCCACATCCATTGTGAGGTTAATTTGAAAATAGATTATTAGTTTTTGAAGTTTGAATAATAGTTTGTAGTAGTGTTTAGTTCTTGGGTTAACATAACTGACTTGAATGAGCTATTGGGTTATTGCAATATGGGAGTTGGAAGGGAGGGGGAGTAGTGGGTGATTAAAGTTATGTGAAAGAGCATGAGTATTGGTCTGTGATCTGGGGTAGTGGGAGCCTGGAAGGGAGAGATGTTCATAAGCTGTGATAAAATACGTAATTATCAGCATGGGTAAAAGGTAGTAGGAGGGCTTTGAATTGAAAGGTGGGGTTGAGGCTTGTAGAGGCATTGAAGAGGTTTTGCAACTTACAATTGTTTCAGAATGGGGGTGGGAGGGTAGTAGATGAGGGTAGAGTAGAGAAATAGGGAGGGTGTTGTGGTTAGGGTGG
This sequence comes from Protopterus annectens, assembly GCF_019279795.1. Taxonomy (NCBI): domain Eukaryota; kingdom Metazoa; phylum Chordata; order Ceratodontiformes; family Protopteridae; genus Protopterus; species Protopterus annectens. The sequence continues at coordinate 791,331,028 of NC_056749.1, forward strand.
GTCTAACAATTGCTGATTGGTTCTATAATTAAGGGAGTGGCAGTTGTGGCTATAAATTTAGCACATCTAGGGGTGGGAGAGATTTGGGGGCAGGGTGGGGTGCAGAGCGAGCCCGAGTGGAGCGGGGCCAATGCAAAGAAACCAGCTACCACTGGGAAACTATCAACACATTAAGTACAATGAGGCTTTTTTTATTTGTTTGTTTTAAATACTTTCTTACCCTTGTTTTTGCCTTCAGTATACAATTTTTATGTAGTATACTGTTAGTAATCACTTTTTGCAGCCTTTTCTCACATTAAGCTTTCTTCTGCCAATTGTCTGCTATTTTTGTACAGAGCTCAAGAGTTTAAACCCCTGCTTCAAGTTTATGCTATGTAATTTCTAGTTTTGTATGTTTTGTGCAGGGAGCTCAACTGTTTTTTCTTAGTTAGTATGATTAAGCTCAGTTTCTGACTGCTAAAATCTAAGGCAGACAGCTGGGCTACAGAGCCTACAGTAAAAAGGAGCTTTGTTCTGTGTGTCTGAATTAATTTATGCTAGTAATATACCTAGAAATGTAGATATGTTCACTAGGTAATCCTTAGATATAGAAGTAACCCAGTTTAGTATTTTAGGGTTGATTGTGGGGCTTTGAGGGATTACTGGTAGTGCTGTAGACCCGGTATGGCTAATCAATATAGTACATACAGACAGGATAAGATAATATTAACCTTGGCAGATCTTTTCAGAGTCGAGGGACAGTGCAGGAAAGTTTCCAGTTAGGTTTCAGCAGAGAAGGTGTCCTTCTGGCATTCAAGCCTTTCAGGGATCTAGCAGATAGAGGGGGGTAGAACCTGATGATAGATACATATTTTAGGATATGTGCTAAGTAGCAGATCCTTCAGCCAGTAGAATATAGGACTGATAAGAATATTTATTGCTTTGTTTAGCAGATGTCTATTAGTGTTTGTGCGATAAAATGTAAAATAAAAGTTTTAACTGAAATCCAAATCACTGTAGAAGTAAAGCAGTATGCACATTCCAGTATTTATGGTATATGGGGTGAAATAGCCAAGTAATAGGACATTGGAATGGCTACAGGGGGGAGAGCTGTGTATGGGACCGCATTCAACCATGATTTTGTGAGTGTGGAAGGGCAAAGACATCCCTGGGCAGTACAAACTGTAGCTACACCACTGATCAGTAGGCCACGGATAATGACTTTTGGAGGTCCTAGCAAACTATAATATTTTTTTGCCAAGACTAGAATATTGCCTACCATTAAATGCCCTATATTTACCACAAAACCCACATACTGCAAGTCACCAAAAACAAAATCCTAAGGCTAATTATCTTCCCCCTTCCCAGTGAACATCATTGCTACACATTTAAAAGAATGGTTAACATTTACTACAGTGTCTGGGGCCATAGTTTGGTTGCGTGTTCTTCAATTTGCGTTTGAAAGTTGGTATCCCACAATTACATTGAAGTGGGCATGGTTACATAACTATGTATGCAGATTTTATGTTAATCAGTATACAGATTTGTATCTATTTTTCATGGACCTTTGTCCAGATTTTTGATGTTTCCAGGTTGAGAGGCATGCATTTTGCGTATATATGAGGCAGATCTTTTGGTTATTTAGCATCTATATTTCAGGGCTCACTCTAGCAGGTCCTGACATTTCAAATTACTAACATAGAAAAACAGTAAAATTGTAGACCAAGCTGGGTGCTTTGATTTATTATAGTTAAAACACACTTGTTAGCATGTACATATGCAACATGACACCAGTTTTCCAAAATCTTCAATGTTTTGACAAAATCTTACACAATGCGACTCAATAGTTTGGACTAATTAAAGGAGTACACTAGATTTAATATGAACATTTGCAACATTTGTTTTTCATATAAAACATGGGATCTCAGATCAATGTTTGGTATTTTACCCCAACTATCCGTGAGCTCATCTGGTATACAGATAACAGAGAGAGATGAAAATGTCCTTATCAAATCTACTGCGCTATTCTAATTACTCCAAATCATGGAGTAGTTTACTACATGAACTTTTGGAATCTCACACTCAGTGTGTCTGTGAATCTTACCATTAGCCCACTTGCATGTAAATACATCTAAAAGTAATACTTAGCAGAAAGGAGTGTTTATCTCAGTTTAAATGGTATAACCAAATTCACATATTTTTCTTCCTCAGACAGTCATGCATATGTTTAAAATTGCAAAGAGTGTTCTTAACAGTATTAGCTTATGTGACTTATATTGTAAGATGGATTATCCAAAGATGTCAATCTGAAAATGTTGCGTGAAAATCTCAAAGCAATATGCATTTACTAATTTTTGTATGTTAAGTCAAATTCGGGTTAGACTATCCATCAAAAACTGACAACCCTAACTTCACAAAACTTTCTATTTAAAGTAAAATACATTCATCAATTAGAGTCACATAGTAAGGCTACTAAAGGCATAAATATATAATGATATTATGACCTCATGACTTTGAAATGTTCTATTATAAATTATACTAACAATGTTGCTTAAAATTCTGTATGCAGCTTCCGTTCAAGTAGATACATGTTCTAATAACTTGACCTGAGAATTTTATGAGGAAACACCAAACAGTTTTAGAGAAACGGCTAATCACTCACAGAGCAAAACAGGTGAACACAGTAAGTTATGGACAATCCTTCTGAAAATGGTCAGACTTAATGAGGTTAATGAAACTGTGCCATTTCCTCTAAGAGAAGAAAATGTTTACACATCTTGGATGAAGGACCCACTTTACAGTAGCTAAAGATGACAAACTGTACAAAATGCACATTGATATAAATAGCTCCCAAGTCATTATGCTTCTATTTCAAAGCAACATCTATCAGCCAAAATTGCTGTGAGGGGTGCACCATTTCTGTAGCAGGACTGAAAGCATTATCACTTATACTTAAAAGCTAAACAAGCTAACTGAATAAGTGATGAAGGAAGATACATGAGAAGCCTATTGAAAAATGGAGAAGTGAAATTATTGTCGGCGCCTTTCCGATGCCTTTACATTTACTACTAATGGTGACTGACAACATCTTATTCAGCAAATTAAGATGAAAATTTGCAATTAATTTCCTCTTTATGTATATTATAATTAGCATGATTGCTTTCCAGGAGTGAATGTGTTCACTCTGCCATTCTAATGAAATTTTAATCGATACTTTACAAAGATAAAGAAACAGAAAACCTCAGGTCACTAAGGATAATGCAGAAACTGGCCCTTCCGACATATACAACATTTATCAAATCTCTTTCTGGAATCCATTACTTCTTGTGCCTTGTCCTTATTAACAGCACAAAGAAAACGAAATGACTGACGCGTGATTCCACCGTGTCATCTTTTTATGTGTAAATGTATAAACCTTATATGTCCACTTCACCTGCATATGCAAAAGATAAGCTGTGGAGACATTTTATTATCTTTTCCAATATTTTGACCTATCGTATTTTTAAGATTTTATTTTATATTCTCATTGTTTGCATTTTGTTACTAGAGTATAGTTTCCTGCTGTGATAAACCCTGGTTAGGGAATAGATGTCTTAAGGCAGCTAAAGGAACACAACCAGTTATTTGTGTACTTGACCAGTATACCCTACAAAGCACATGTGCACTTAGCCTGCTTGTTTTCTGCCTACAATCACAGCCCTGCTATTTGTTGTATCCTATCTAGACTACATGGTTGTATCAGTGAAATGTATAACATGTATTTTTATGTTGTACTTGCATGTGAGATTGAATTAATATCTGTATTTGTACATTGTATACATATCTTATGGTTGTTTATAAATGTGGAGCTTTTTCTCCCCTGGCCTCTGGTGAAAAAGAACATTTTTATCCAGCTGGACTTTCCCTGTAAACAAATGTAAAATAAAATAAATACATAAATAAAGTCACAGTACAGGATTTGTTACTGTTCCTGGATAAATTAGACAAAGGCAGACATTTTCCTAAGAAAATGAACATTTGATAATAATATTTTATACATTTAATCTTATTACTGATAATGTTACATTATCTAATAATTTTTAATATAAATATTTCAATTGCTATCTTCTCATGCAATGGAAGTTAATTAGTCAGCTTATATTTTGCATATGATTATTTTACAATATTTCTTATATAACTCAATAGATTAAATACATGATTGATACTGAGTATAGTGCCTAATGCAGTAGCTTCATATCAAGGTTGAGGTAATTAAATACAATTAAAAATGCACTGTAATAAAAAAATTAATAGTCAATCTCAGGCAGTATTGCAGAAACCTCTGTTTCACTGATAACAGGTTTGTGGAGGCTAGTTTAAATAGGGAAAATCTGTAATGGTATATTGGAAACCAATTTACAGACATAATGATTAGGCATCATACTGGGAAGAGTACAGCCTTTGGTATACAGGACAGAGTTGTCTTAGCATCCCCTTACAGAATTATTTTATTACTCACAGTGCTGCCGAGTAATTTATAACTGAAATTGCTTCTGCCACCTACATGAATGCTATTTGAACTGCTTCATGGAACTACATAGGTTCATAGGTGTGTACTAGGCAAATGGCCCTGGGGCCTTTACAAGCCTAGCCATAGGATTACCCTGGCATAGTGCCACCCAACCTTAGTTCCCAGTGCCTCTGTCAAGTAGAGCCACTGATGTTATCCCTGGGGTGAATTTTCTGTTTCCCATCCATGCATCAAGATTTCTCTTGAAGAGGGTCAGCGAGGTGCTCTGCTTGACATGTATGCAAAGTCTGTTCCATAGCATGGGCAGTCTCTGGGTTATGAACCTGTCCCTCCAGCATGTTCTGTTAGTTGTGGTAATGAGGTTGAGGTGTCTGGAGCGTGTGGCGAGGAGGGATTGGGATTTCTTTAGATGTAGCTTATCTAGCAGATCTGGGTCAGACATGGCTTTGTGAGTCAAGCAGAGATCGCCTGTAAGTAGGCGATATGAGACAGAGAATAGTTGGAGTTTTTTGAGTCTGTCCATGCAGGACAAGTGTTTAAGGCCTAGCATCCTCTTTGTGAGGTACTTTTGTGGACTGTCCAGTTGTTGCAGGTGTCTAGTGAGGTACATGCCAAATGTGGCATTGTACTCGATGATTGGCCTAATGAGGGAAGAGCAGAGGGAGACAATGACCTCTTTCTTCCTGGATGCAAAACCCTTGGTATGTGCCACATAGAAGGACTTTCTGATCACAGTGGTAATGAGGTTGTCAAAAGAGAGGTTGCTGTCAACCTGTGTTCCCAGATCTGTTGTAACGCCTTCCGTGTTTAGTGGACTACCATCAATGTGGTAATTCATGGGAACCAGGTTTTTCCAAAAGGGGATGACGACACATTTTTTTGGCATTGTGCTTAAGGCCATGGTTCTAACACCAGTCGTTGGATAGACATGAGACCATTCTGTAGGAGGTCAACATCACTTGGGGAGTTAATAATAGCTCCCAACTTGCAATTGTGTATGAACTTTGTCAGCCAGAGTCCCTTTGTGTTGGCCTGGAACTTCAGAGAAGTAGATACCAAACAGGAGAGGACCCAGGACCAAACCCTGTGGGACTTCACTGGTGACTAATCGGCAGTCTGATTTGCTTGGAGTCAGCTACTTTCACACTGTGGGTTCTATTTATGAGCCAGTTTGCAACCTACTTAATGATATAGGGGTTGATGCCAAGCTAAGTGAGTTTTTCTATAATTCCTTAGTGGGGAATAGTATCAAAAGCCTTGGCCAGATCAAGCTAGACTGTATGAATCACCTTGCCTTTATCCACAGCTCTGGTGACTGACTCAAAGAAGTTGACCAGGTTGAGCAGGCATGATCTGCCCTTCACAAAACCAAACTGTGTGTGATCCAGGGTTTGGAGAGTTCCTATATCGTTGGTTATTAGGTCCATGATGATGCGTTCCATAGCTTTGTATATCAGACTCAACAGGCTAATGGGATGATAGTTACCAGGGTCTGTAGTCGCTCCTCCTTTGTGGAGAGGGATGACTGTAGCAGTGTGCCATTTGGTAGGGATAAAGCCTGAGGTGAGGCTATGATTGAACAGAGCACACAGGTGAGGTGCCAGTTCACTCTGTAGCTCATGTAGAACACAACCAGGGATATTGTCAGGTCCCATAGAAGCTGTATTATTGGCTTTGGACAGTGCTGTTTTAACATGTGCAGCAGTAATACTGGGCGCCTGGAAATCTACTGGTATTGTGATTGGTCCTTTGGGGGATAGGGGGGCAAAGTTGCCACTGAATCTGTCAGTCAGTATACTGGCAATATCTGTTGGCTTGGTATAGGAGGTACCATTGTGTAGTAGCTCAGAACAAATCTGGGTATTGCCATGGATATGTTTTACATAACTATAGAAAGCCTTGTAGTTGTCTTTACTATCTTCTGCAATTCTGTTTTCATACCTAGCTTTTTAGGATTTGATGAAGGATCTCAACTTTTTGTTGAGGCAGATAAGGGAGTTTTTCCAGTCTTGAGACTTCACCTTATTCCGCATCAGTTTCCTCCTTCTGTTGCAGAGTTTGTTTATGGCAGGAAACCACCAGATTGGCTTCATTTTTTTGGAGGAGAGTGTCTTAGTTCTATTGGGTATGACGAGATCCAGGCATTTGTGTACGTGTTCATACAGTGCATTGGTGTATGATTCTGCAGTCATGCAACTATTCTCCATTTGCATGGATGCCATGAAGTTAGCCACCTCTGTTTTTAGGATCCCAAAGTTAGCTTTGGAGAAGTTTTTTCATGGTGTAAGAGTTTCATAAATAAGCAATAACATATTTTCTGCTGGGGCTATGAAGACAGAAAACAGAAGAGAAACATTGCCTCCACTATAGCAGTGACCTCATATCACCCATCACCTGCACTAAACATATGTCTGACAATTCTGGACCTAAGATTTTGAATTGCAAAGTGTTTCTGTACTATAGAGGGAGCTCTATCATCTCTATCTTACATTGCATAAGAGTAGAGCAGCTGCAATGCTGTATTTCTGAATACATCCCTGATTTGTGCCATGCCTCCTCAACACTGATAAAAGGGTAACTTGCAGAGCCCATTGTTTTATAAGATGTTGCACTGAAGGTGTTAGACAACAAGCAGAATACAAACACTAATGACACTGATAAAAGGGTAACTTGCAGAGCCCATTGTTTTATACGATGTTGCACGGAAGGTGTTAGACAACAAACACAATACAAACACTAATGACACTGATAAAAGGGTAACTTGCAGAGCCCATTGTTTTATACGATGTTGCACGGAAGGTGTTAGACAACAAACACAATACAAACACTAATGACACTGATAAAAGGGTAACTTGCAGAGCCCATTGTTTTATAAGATGTTGCACTGAAGGTGTTAGACAACAAGCAGAATACAAACACTAATGACACCATGGCAACAGCCACAATATAAACAACAGGGAGTCCATGAGAGCAAAAATATTAGTGACACCATGACAGCAACCATATACAAATACTAGGGATTCAATAATAACGACCGCAATACAAACACTATGGACACCTTGACAGCAACCACAAACTAGGAATTCAATGACAACAACCACAATACAAGCACTAAACACTCCAAGAAAACAACTATAATACAAACACTAGAGACTCCATGACAACAACCATAACACAAACATTGAGGACTCCATGACAACAACCTCAATACAAGCACTAGATGTTCAAAGACAACAACCAAAAGACAAACACAAGGGACTCTATGTCTCTGGATTCTGAAGCCACTTTTTCTGTTTGCCCACTACCAATAGCACAAGGAAGTCAGTGATAACAACCACAATACAAACACTAGGGTCTCCATGACAATGACAACAATACAATCACTAGACTCTCTGTGACAACAGTCACATACAGACACTAGAGACTGCACGATAACAACCATAATACAAACGCTGTAGACTCCATGACAACAACTAAAATGAAACATTAGGTTTTCCGTGACGACAACAACAGCACAAATGCTACATACTCCATTACAACAGTAATGTAAACAGTAGACACTTCAGGACAACAACCACAACACAGTCACTAAGCACTCCATGACAACAATCACAATATGAACACTAGGGACTTCATGGCAACAACCACAATAAAAACACTGTAGACTCCATGACAACAACCACAACGCAAACACTAAGGACTCCATGACAACAACCACAATACAAACACTAGAAACTCTAAGACAACATCCATAAGACAAACACTACAGACTCCATTACATCAGCAACAGCAATGTAAACACTAGAGACTCTGAGGCAATTAGCACAACACAAATACAAAGGACTCAGTGACAACAGCCACAATATAAACACCAGAGAGACTCCAAGACAACAGTCACAGCACAAACAGTAGGGACTCTATGTTTCTGGATTCTGCAGCCAGTTTTTGTGTTTTTCTGCTTGCAAAAGTAGAGAGCACTCAATGACAACAACTACAATACAAACACTAGGGACTTCATGATAATAACCACAATACAAACACGACAAACTCCATGACAACAATCACAACACAAACAATAAGGAGTCCACAACAACAACCACAATATAAACCCTAGGTCCTAAATTATATGTGTATTTTAAATATTGCTCTTATAAGCTTAGAAAGTTGCTCAAATAAAAGTTTGGATTAGCATGCATTCCTCTGAAGGAAATTAAGTCAGAAACTCAAATATCTGTCATTATTTGGGGGGTTCAAACCTCAATGATTTTCCTGAAAGTTAAATATTTTATTGAGAACATGCCAAAATAAAAAGCAAAAAATATGGACATACTGCAAAATTCTGAACAGTTGACATGTATAAGGGGAAGAACATCTTAGACCTTGTCTTTACTAATATGAGAGCATCTTACAATTGTGTAGCTTGACCATAAAGCCATTTCCTTTGAAATAAAATTGAATCTAAGGCCCACTTCCACCACTGGTACCTTTAAAAAGTTCTCCAAGACAAACCACATATTGCTAAATGATTCATTGGCAAGCTTCAGATCCCCACCAAACCCAAGTACCTCTGTGGAATATGTGGATGCATACACCACAAAACTACATAGCAGCATGTAAACAGCTGCACTGATGTGGCTGTATCTGGTAGAAACAAACAAAGGATATACCACAAAAATGCCCCCAGGTGGAACTTTAATATCAATAAGCTTTACACAACAAGGAAAAGGTTATTGGTTAAAACTAAGAACAGCAATACATCGAATGATAGAGCCCACATCATTAAATCACTGGTGCTTAGTGAAATCTACCAAAGCAAGCTTGGGGCAAAAATAGTCACCCAAGCAAAGGACAATAACAAGGCCTTTGTGGCTGTGTTATTAATCATAGTAGCACAATGCAGCAATATGGCAAGCTGATTCTAAATGATGTTAACTGTATAAAAGCTAAAGATAGAGCTAACCTACTGGCTGATAAATTCAACTAAAACTTAAGCCTTCTTCCCCGTCTATCTCAGATGAAATCTGAAACCCATTCACCACAAAAAAATCCCACAACACCAAGTCCTGGAAGCACTATCAAAAGTAAAAATACTGTATCAGTGGTTCCTGACAATATCCCAGGAAGCGTCATGAATAGCATGAAGCATATGGATCCCATTCAAAAGATCATCTCAACGGAAATTCAAACTTCACATGATTGAGAAAATATTCTCAATGTTCCAAAAGTTGAACGATGGAAAACAACAAAAATCAACATTTTTGCAGGAGGGCAAGCCCCCTGGATGCCCCATGTGGGGGAATGTGTCCTCCACATCCCTCCGCATATTATATAGATATATATATATATATATATATATATATATATATATATATATATATATATATATATATGGGTCTACTTCATATGGTCGACAGGCCATATGATCGACACTCATTTGGTCGACAGTTCATTTGGTTGACAAGCATTTTATGTGGGGGGCTTCACCCCCCACACCCCCCAATGTGGTGGGCTCTGCCCCCCACACCCCCCTAACTATATATATCAACTCCAGGGTCGCACAACATTGGGGAGGGGGGCAAATCTGCTTGTCGACCAAATGAACTGTCGACCAAATGAGTGTCGATCATATGGCCTGTCGACCATATGAAGTAGACCCATACATATATATATATATATATATATATATATATATATATATATATATATATATATATATATATATATACCAACTCTGAGATCACACTACTGTAGGGAAAAGGGTAAATTCCCTAATCCCTACTGTACTGCAATCTCCATTCAAAATCTCTGACATTTTGGAAAGCGGATCATATGGTCTTGACACTATTCTTTCCACTGAGTCCATCTTCTGAATGGGACACACATATATATATATATATATATATATATATATATATATATATGGGTCTACTTCTATTCGCTGACAGCCCATTTCACTGAAACCCATTTGGTCGACAGCTCATTTCATTGACAAAAGTATTCAAGGCAAAAACCTGTGTTTTGCCCCCCTCACCACTGTTGTGCAACTGTGGAGTTGTTATATATAGTTGGGGGGGTGTGGGTGGCACAGCCCCCACATTGGGGGGGGTGTGGGGGGCGCAGCCCCCCACCTAGAATGTTTGTCAATGAAATGAGCTGTCAACCAAATGGGTTTCAGTGAAATGGGCTGTCAGCGAATAGAAGTAGACCCATATATATATATATATATATATATATATATATATAGAGAGAGAGAGAGAGAGAGAGAGATCAAGGCTCTGTATTGAAATATCGGCATTTGAAATGCTGAGTGCCAACAAGCAAAAAAAAGGAGAGAAAACACAGGAGAAGAGTGAATCTCAATAATCTTTCTATTCTTCTTAAAACGTCTTTTTGTGGGGGACAGCTCCTCATACACCCACCCTTTTAGACCCACAACCCCAGAACTTATATACCAACTTTGAGATTTAATATATGCAAGACAGATCTTTTGGCTCTTCAGTCTCAGTATTTCAGGGCACACTCTATCAAGTCCTGACATTTCAAAGTATTACCATAAAAATAATAAATTGTGGATCAAGCTGGGGGCTTTGACTTATTATAGTTAAAACAGACTTGTAGGCATGTACATATGCAACATGACAGCAGTTTTGCAAAATCTTCAAAGTTTTCACAAAATCTTACACAATACTATTTCAGAGTTTGGAGTAATTAAAGGAGTACACTAGATTTAATATGAACATTGTTTTCCATGTAACACAAGGGATCTCAGATCATGGTTTGATACCCTACCTCAAGTATTTGTGAGCTGATATGGTACACAGAGAACAGAGACAGCTGCAAATGCCCTTATCAAATCGAGTGTGCCATTTTAATTACTCCCAAACATGGAGAAGTTTATTACATGAACTTTTGGAATCCCACACTCAGTGTGTCTGTGAATCTTATCATTAACCCACTTGAATGTAAACACATCTAAAAGTAAACAGAAAACTTGGCTCCTTATATAGAATTAAAACCTTTCTAACTCCACAGGCCAAAATTACACTTGCTCACTCTCAACTTACTTCTACTCTTCTTTATGCCTCACCCATATACACTAACTTAAATAAAAATAACCTCACTAAACTAGCAAATGCATACAATAGCATTGCCAGATTTGCTACTGGAAACCCATTTAGAACTCACCACTGCCAGAATCTACTACAACTAAACTGGCTAGAACTGAAAAATACACTACTACTCTCCCAACTTACCTTTGTTCACAGGATATTTCACCAACCAAAAAATACCCCTATACTTTCTGACCTTAACTCTCCCTATTCTAATCTAAATTCACTACGCTCCTCTAATAAACTTCTTGTGAAGCTAACTAAGTCCAATAACATTGCAGGTGATTCTCTATTCTCCAACACCATAGGTAAATATTGGAATCTACTACCTACCACTCTAACTATTACATCATCACCCTTCCTCTTTAAACAAAAGCTCAAGCAACACCTAAAAACACTCTGGCTATGCCCATGCATCAATCCCGACTAATCTTATACACCCTCTCTTACCTCTGTTCACTCACTCCCTTCAGAAGACTATCTCAAAAACACCTTTGTTAATTAGCCTCTGATACAAATTAATTTAGAACGTTGTATGGTTGTATGGTTTTTACTTGCTTATGCAATTTATACTCTTCATGAATGTTTTACTAAAGTATAACTCCCCTATTCTTATACTGTAAATAAAAGTAAATGTCCTTCCTAGTATAAATTTTCTACTAGTATATTTTAGATTGAACCTTATTTCTGTTTGTATTCTTACTAACTACTTGCTTTTTTTTATGTAATGACTTGTTTGTATTAACTTTAATGTGGAGCATTTCTCCCCGGGTCTCTGCTGAAAATGGACATATATCCAGTTGGACTAGCCCGGTAAACAAATGTAAAATAAATAAATAAAAAATAAAAATTAATACTTATTAGCAGAAAGGAGTGTTTATCTCATTTTAAATAGTATAACCAAATGCACGTCTTTTCCTTCCTCAGAGAGTCCTATATATGTTTAATACTGCCAATTGTGTTCTTAACACTACTAGCTTATGTAGCTTGTATTGTAAGATTGATTAATCAAAGATGTCAATCTGAAAATGTTGCGGAATATCTCAAAGCAATGTGCATATACTGATTTGTGTATATTAACTTAAATTCGGGTTAGAATGGCCATCAGAAACTGACAAACCATAACTTTTCAAAACTTTCAATTTAAAGGAAAATACAGTAATCAATTAGCATCTAAGTAACACATAGTAAGGCTATTATAGGCATAAATATGTAATGATGTTATGAGCTCATGACTGAGATGTTCTGTTATAAGATTATACTAAGAATAATGTTTAAACTTATATGTGCAGCTTCTTTTCAACTAGACACGTTCTAGTAACATTAGCTGATAATTTTATGAGGAAACACCAAACAGTTTTAGAGAAACGGCTAATCACTCACAAAGCAAAACAGGTGAACACAGTAAGTTATGGACAATCCTTCTGAAAATGGGCAGACTTAATGAGGTTAATGAAACAGTGCCATTTCCTCTAAGAGAAGAAAATGTTTACACATCTTGGATGAAGGACCCACTTTACAGTAGCTAAAGATGACAAACTGTACAAAATGCACATTGATATAAATAGCTCCCAAGTCATTATGCTTCTATTTCAAAGCAACCTCTATCAACTAAAATTGCTGTGAGGGGTGCACCATTTCTGTAGCAGGACTGAAAGCATTATCACTTATACTTAAAAGCTAAACAAGCTAACTGAATAAGTGATGAAGGAAGATACATGAGAAGCCTATTGAAAAACGGAGAAGTGAAATTATTATCGGCGCCTTTCCGATGCCTTTACATTTACTACTAATGGTGACTGACAACATCTTATTCAGCAAATTAAGATGAAAATTTGCCATTAATTTCCTCTTTATGTATATTATAATTAGCACGATTGCTTTCCAGGAGTGAATGTGTTCCCTCTGCCATTCTAATGAAATTTTAATCGATACTTTACAAAGATAAAGAAACAGAAAACCTCAGGTCACTAAGGATAATGCAGAAACTGGCCCTTCCGACATATACAACATTTATCAAATCTCTTTCTGGAATCCATTACTTCTTGTGCCTTGTCCTTATAAACAGCACAAAGAAAACAAAATGACTGACGCGTGATTCCACAGTGTCATCTTTTTATGTGTAAATTTATAAACCTTATATGTCCACTTCACCTGCATATGCAAAAGATAAGCTGTGGAGACATTTTATTATCTTTTCCAATATTTTGACCTATCGTATTTTTAAGATTTTATTTTATATTCTCATTGTTTGCATTTTGTTACTAGAGTATAGTTTCCTGCTGTGATAAACCCTGGTTAGGGAATAGATGTCTTAAGGCAGCTAAAGGAACACAACCAGTTATTTGTGTACTTGACCAGTATACCCTACAAAGCACATGTACACTTAGCCTGCTTGTTTTCTGCCTACAATCACAGCCCTGCTATTTGTTGTATCCTATCTAGACTACATGGTTGTATCAGTGAAATGTATAACATGTATTTTTATGTTGTACTTGCATGTGAGATTGAAATAATATCTGTATTTGTACATTGTATACATATCTTACGGTTATTTATAAATGTGGAGCTTTTTCTCCCCTGGTCTCTGCTGAAAAAGAACATTTTTGTCCAGCTGGACTTTCCCTGTAAACAAATGTAAAATAAAATAAATACATAAATAAAGTCACAGTACAAGATTTGTTACTGTTCCTGGATAAATTAGACAAAGCAGACATTTTCCTAACAAAATGAACATTTGATAAAAATATTTTATACACTTAATCTTATTACTGACAATGTTACATCATCTAATGATTTTTAATATAAATATTTCAATTGCTATCTTCTCATGCAATGGAAGTTAATTAGTCAGCTTATATTTTGCATATGATTATTTTATAATATTTCTTATATAACTCAATAGATTAAATACATGATTGATACTGAGTATAGTGCCTAATGCAGTAGCTTCATATCAAGGTTGAGGTAATTAAATACAATTAAAAATGCACTGTAATAAAAGAATTAATAGTCAATCTCAGGCAGTATTGCAGAAACCTCTGTTTCACTGATAACAGGTTTGTGGAGGCTAGTTTAAATAGAAAAAATCTGTAATGGTATATTGGAAACCAATTTACAGACATAACGATTAGGCATCATACTGGGAAGAGTACAGCCTTTGGTATACAGGACAGAGTTGTCTTAGCATCCCCTTACAGAATTATTTTATTACTCACAGTGCTGGCGAGCAATGTATAACTGAAATTGCTTCTGCCACCTACTTGAATGCTGTTTGAACTGTTTCATGGAGCTACATAGCTTCAGAGGTGTGTACTAGGCTAATGGCCCTGGGGCCTTTACAAGCCTAGCCATAGGATTACCCTGGCATAGTGCCACCCAACCTTAGTTCCCAGTGCCTCTGTCAAGTAGAGCCACTGATGTTATCCCTGGGGTGAATTTTCTGTTTCCCATTCATGCATCAAGATTTCTCTTGAAGAGGGTCAGCGAGGTGCTCTGCTTGACATGTATGCAAAGTCTGTTCCATAGCATGGGTAGTCTCTGGGTTATGAACCTGTCCCTCCAGCATGTTCTGTTAATTATGGTAATGAGGTTGAGGTCTCTGGAGCATGTGGCATGGAGAGATTGGGATTTCTTTAGATGTAGCTTATCTAGCAGATCTGGGTCAGACATGGCTTTGTGAGTCAAGCAGAGATCACCTCTAAGTAGGCGATATGAGACAGAGAATAGTTGGAGTTTTTTGAGTCTGTCCATATAGGACAAGTGTTTAAGGCCTAGCATCCTCTTTGTGAGGTACTTTTGTGGACTGTCCAGTTGTTGCAGGTGTCTAGTGAGGTACATGCCAAATGTGGCATTGTACTCGGTGATTGGCCTAATGAGAGAAGAGTAGAGGGAGACAATGACCTCTTTCTTCCTGGATGCAAAACTCTTGGTATGTGCCACATAGAAGGACTTTCTGACCACAGTGGCAATGTGGTGGTCAAAAAAGAGGTTGCTGTCAACCTGTGTTCCCAGATCTGTTGTAACGCCTTCCATGTTTAGTGGACTACCATCAATGTGGTAATTCATGGGAACCAGGTTATTCTCAAAGGGGGTGACAACACATTTTTTTGGCATTGTGCTTAAGGCCATGGTTCTAATACCAGTCATTGGATAGACATGAGGCCATTATGTAGGAGGTCAACATCACTTGGGGAGTTAATAATAGCTCCCAACTTGCAATTGTCTATGAATTTTGTCAGCCAGAGTCCCTTTGTGTTGGCCTGGATCTTCACAGAAGTAGATACCAAACAGGAGAGGACCCAGGACCAAACCCTGTGGGACTCCACTGGTGACTAATCAGCAGTCTGACTTGCTTGGAGTCAGCTACTTTCACACTGTGGGTTCTATTTATGAGCCAGTTTGCAACCCTCTTAGTGATATAGGGGTTGATGCCAAGCTAAGTGAGTTTTTCTATAATTCCTTAGTGGGGAATAGTATCAAAAGCCTTGGCCAGATCAAGATAGACTGTATGAATCACCTTGCCTTTATCCACAGCTCTGGTGACTGACTCAAAGAAGTTGACCAGGTTGTGCAGGCATGATCTGCCCTTCACAAAACCGAACTGTGTGCAATCCAGGGTTTGGAGATTTCCTATACCGTTGGTTATTAGGTCCATGATGATGCGTTCCATAGCTTTGCATATCAGACTCAACAGGCTAATGGGATGATAGTTCCCAGGGTCTGTAGTCACTCCTCCTTTGGGTAGAGGGATGACTGTAGCAGTGTGCCATTTGGTAGGGATAAAGCCTGAGGTGAGGCTATGCTTGAAGAGAGCACACAGGTGTGGTGCCAGTTCACTCTGTAGCTCATGTAGAACACAACCAGGGATATTGTCAGGTCCCATAGAAGCTGTATTATTGACTTTGGACAGTGCTGTTTTAACCTGTGCAGCAGTAATACTGGGTGCCTGGCAATCTACTGGTATTGTGATTGGTCCTTTGGGGGAAAGGGGGGCAGAGTTGCCACTGAATCTGTCAGCCAGTATACTGGCAATATCTGTTGGCTTGGTATAGGAGGTACCATTGTGTAGTAGCTCAGAGCAAATCTGGGTATTGCCATGGAGATGTTTTACATAACTATAGAAAGCCTTGTGGTTGTCTTTACTATCTGCTGCAATTCTGTTTTCATACCTAGCTTTTGAGGATTTGATGAGGGATCTCAACTTTTTGTTGAGGCAGATAAGGGAGTTTTTCCAGTCTTGAGACTTCACCTTATTCCGCATCAGTTTCCTCCTTCTGTTGCAGAGTTTGTTTATGGCAGGAAATCACCAGATTGGCTTCATTTTTTTGGAGGAGAGTGTCTTAGTTCCATTGGGTATGGCGTGATCCATGCATTTGTGTACGTGTTCGTACACTGCATTGGTGTATGATTCTGCAGTCATGCAACTATTCTCCATTTGCATGGGTGCCATGAAGTTAGCCACCTCTGTTTTTAGGATCCCAAAGTTAGCTTTGGAGAAGTTTTTTCATGGTGTAAGAGTTTCATAAATAAGCAATAACATATTTTCTACTGGGGCTATGAAGACAGAAAACAGAAGAGAAACATTCCCTCCACTATAGCAGTGACCTCATATCATCCGTCACCTGCACTAAACATATGTCTGACAATTCTGGACCTAAGATTTTGATTTGCAAAGTGTTTCTGTACTATAGAGGGAGTACTATCATCTCTGTCTTACATTGCATAAGAGTAGAGCAGCTGCAATGCTGTATTTCTGAATACATCCCTGATTTGTGCCATGCCTCCTCAACACTGATAAAAGGTTAGTTTGTAGAGCCCATTGTTTTATAAGATGTTGCACTGAAGGTGTTAGACAACAAGCACAATATAAACACTAATGACACTGATAAAAGGTTAATTTGCAGAGCCCATTGTTTTATAAGATGTTGCACAGAAGGTGTTAGACAACAAGCACAATATAAACACTAATGACACTGATAAAAGGTTAATTTGCAGAGCCCATTGTTTTATAAGATGTTGCACGGAAGGTGTTAGACAACAAGCACAATATAACCACTAATGACACCATGGCAACAGCCACAATATAAACAACAGGGAGTCCATGAGAGCAAAAATATTAGTGACACCATGACAGCAACCATATACAAATACTAGGGATTCAATAATAACGACCACAATACAAGCACTAAACACTCTAAGAAAACAAAAATGACAAAAGGCAACAACAGGAACCTGAATCAAGGACCAACAATGAAAAAACCAAGAGAATTTATTCACAGACACGTCCACCGACTAAGCGCTTTCACCTAAAAAGGCATCCTCAGAGTCGGTTAGAACATCACAATAAACATATATATACCATAATTAAAACTTATTAAACAATGACATCACATTTTAAATGCACCAATGAGCCCAAGCACTGCCTCAACCCAATTAAAGATACAAAACCTATTCTAATACAAAGCTAAAAAATACTAAAAAAGAAATAATGAACTCAAAATAAATCACAGCCATTAACTACATACTATAACTTATACATATACACTTATATATTGAAAAAACTACAAAAATATAAATGTAAAATACATATATCTCAGCCTAGAGACCTTAAAATGATGACTCTGTTAAACAGAATAGGTGCAACATAATACAATACCCTCACCCATTAAATTAAATACAGCTTGCTTTTTGTTTTAACACTGGTTTGATGGATATACATTCATTGATACCCGGACACCTCATGGCATTTAATCTCACCTGCCATTGAACTTCTAAAAGGGCCACCTTGTTGGTTATGTCACCCCCTTGATCCTCATATACCCTGTCAATAACAAAAAACAGGAACTTTTTAAAATTCTTGCAATGACAACTGTGTATAAACAACGCATTATGTGCATCTTTACTCTTTATACTGCGTACATGCTCACTTATTCGATCTCGCAACCTACTCTAAGAAAACAACTATAATACAAACACTAGAGACTTCATGATAATAACCACAATACAAACACTACAAACTCCATGACAACAATCATAACACAAACAATAAGGAGTCCACAACAACAACCACAATATAAACCCTAGGTCTTAAATTATATGTGTATTTTAAATATTGCTCTTATAAGCTTAGAAAGTTGCTCGAATAAAAGTTTGGATTAGCATGCATTCCTCTGAAGGAAATTAAGTCAGAAACTCAAATATCTGTCATTATTTGGGGGTTCAATAATTAGCTGAGAATTTTATGAGGAAATACTAAACAGTTTTAGAGAAACAGTTAATCACTCACAGAGCAAAACAGGTGAACACAGTAATTTATGAACAATCCTTCTGAAAATGGTCAGACTTAATGAGGTTAAAGAAACTGTGCCATTTCCTCTAAGAGAAGAAAATGTTTACACATCTTGGATGAAGGACCCACTTTACAGTAGCTAAAGATGACAAACTGTACAAAATGCACATTGATATAAATAGCTCACAAGTCATTATGCTTCTATTGCAAAGCAACATTTATCAGCCAACATTGCTGTGAGGGGTGCACCATTTCTGTAGCAGGACTGAAAGCATTATCACTTATACTTAAAAGCTAAACAAGCTAACTGAATAAGTGATGAAGGAAGATACATGAGAAGCCTATTGAAAAACGGAGAAGTGAAATTATTATTGGCGCCTTTCCGATGCCTTTACATTTACTACTAATGGTGACTGACAACATCTTATTCAGCAAATTAAGATGAAAATTTGCCATTAATTTCCACTTTATGTATATTATAATTAGCGTGATTGCTTTCCAGGAGTGAATGTGTTCACTCTGCCATTCTAATGAAATTTTAATCGATACTTTACAAAGATAAAGAAACAGAAAACCTCAGGTCACTAAGGATAATGCAGAAACTGGCCCTTCCGACATATACAACATTTATCAAATCTCTTTCTGGAATCCATTACTTCTTGTGCCTTGTCCGTATTAACAGCACAAAGAAAACGAAATGATTGACGCGTGATTCCACAGTGTCATCTTTTTATGTGTAAATGTATAAACCTTATATGTCCACTTCACCTGCATATGCAAAAGATAAGCTGTGGAGACATGTTATTATCTTTTCCAATATTTTGACCTATCGTATTTTTAAGATTATATTTTATATTCTCATTGTTTGTATTTTGTTACTAGAGTATAGTTTCCTGCTGTGATAAACCCTGGTTAGGGAATAGATGTCTTAAGGCAGCTAAAGGAACACAACCAGTTATTTGTGTACTTGACCAGTATACCCTACAAAGCACATATACACTTAGCCTGCTTGTTTTCTGCCTACAATCACAACCTCAATACAAACACTAGAAACTCCAAGACAACAATTACAACACAAACACTAGGGACACTATGTCTCTGGATTCTGAAGCCACTTTTTCTGTTTGCCCACTAGCAATAGCACAGGGCACTCAGTGATAATCATAATGCAATCACTAGGAACTGCATGACAACAATCATAATACAAACACTGTAGACTCCATGGCAACAACCACAATACAAACACTAGGTGCTCCATGACAACAACCACAACACAAACACTGCATACTCCATTTCAACAATAATGTAAACACTAGACACTCCAGGACAACAACCATATCCCAATCATTAAGGACTCTATCACAATGATCACAATAAGAACACTTGGGACTCCACGACAACAACCACAATAGAAACACTGTAGACTCCATGACAACAGCCACAATGCAAGCACTAGAAACTCCAAGACAACAACCACAAGACAAACACAAAGGACTCTATGTCTCTAGAGTCTGTAGCCACTTTTTATGTTTGCCTGCTAACAATAGCAGAGGGCACTCAATGACAATAGCCACAATACAAACACTAGAGACTGCATGACAACAACCACAATACAAACACTAGAGACTCCATGACAACAATCACAGTACAAACACTGGGGACTGTTTGACAACAACCATGATACAAATGCTGTAGACTCCATGACAACAACCACAATGCAAATAGTAGGGGTTCCATGAAAACAACCACAATACAAACACTGTAGACTCCATTTCAATAACAACAGTAATGAAAATGCTAGAGACTCCCACATAACAACCACAACACAGACACTAAGGACTCAATGACAACAGCCACAACATAAACACCAGAAAGACTCCAAGACAGCCACAGCACAAACACTAGGGACACTATGTCTCTGGATTCTGAAGCTACTTTTCATCTATGCCTGCTAACAATAGCAGAGGGTACTCAATGACAACAACTACAATACAAACACTAGGGACTCCATGAAAATAACCACAATACAAACACTATGAACTCCATGACAATGACCACAACACAAACAATAAGCACTCCACATCAACAACCACAATATAAACCCTAGGGACTCCATGACAACAGACACTAGGGACTCCAAGACAATCACAACTCAAACACTAGGTACTCTACGTCTCTGGATTCTGATGGGACTGAAGCAGTGATCATCATACTGCTGCCGTTGTACCAGAGAATAGTGGCAAAATGATAACTGACTCATAGGATGATGGTTTGAATATATCTATCTTTTTTATATCCCCATCTTTATGTATAACGTACTGATAGTTACTATGAAACAAACACTACTATTCCAACACTTGTCCTGATCTGCTAACTGCTGAATGTGTGATGCACACATTTCAAGATGGCAAGCTATGACTTGTTGGGCATTATATACAGTAGAAGAAGAAATATGCACTACGTGTGCATTGTGGTAGTGAGATGCATGATAGTGTTATTTTTTTCCCTTTGGTGTAGGATAGTGTTTGAGTAAGGTGTAGGCTTTGCAGCTATTATGTGAGACTGGCATGCTTAAACTGTTCATCTGGCTGTATTAAACTGTGATATATATTTATCACTGTACTATTTTGCAACTGTTTGCATGGAAAGTAAGCAGTTCAAATGGAGGTCCATTAGTACATAACTACGTACTGTGTTCCAGTATGTGGGTGGTAAGTACAGACTATCTTTCCTTATTTCTGTACTGTGTCCCTGTAATGGGTATTTGCAGAGTGGATGTTTACTTCAAATGCATGCTTATACATGGTGTAGTTGACTTTTATGACATTACAGCAGATGAGTTGTATGTGTGAGTGTGTGTGTGTGTGTGTGTGTGTGTGTGTGTGTGTGTGTGTGTGTGTGTGTGTGTGTGTGTGTGTGTGTGCACATATGCATGCACATGTGCGTGTGTGTGTGCGTATGCGTGTGCGTGTGTGCGCATATGCGTGCACATGTGCGTGTGCGTGTGCGTGTGCGTGTGTGTGTGTGTGTGTGTGTATACCTTAACAGTCATGTTAATGTTAGTACAGCATTACAGATCATAGAAGAAAATAAAAATTGACCAGCAATACTCAGATCCTCCTTGCAGCTGAGAAAGATTTGCTTGTCAAAATCATAAAATATGACAGACTGCTAGAAATCATAGGTTCATAGATTAGTACTAAGCTAACTGCCCTTGTGAGTTATTTTAAGCCTAGCCAATTATCCCTTGTGAGACTCAAACCCTGCATTTTCTGTTTGTAAGGCAAACACCTTAACCATTAGGCCACCCTCCCAACCACATCAGCTCCTGTATCATAAGCATGGCTCTTACCTTTATGTGATTAATCATCTTCAACTTGTCTCCAAAGGTAAAACTTAAAACAAGTGATTTACATACATTCATAATTCTTACCCTGTCCTTATACACAAAATCAGATTGCAAATATATGTGTGTTTTTATACAAGTTTATGGCAATTGATTACTGAGTGGCCATTGAAAATCCTTCTTTTACACTGCTGTGTTCTTCAGGTGAAATGTTTCCATCTGCTCAGCCTTAATAACTGAGCCTGAGGGTATGGTGTGACTTGTATCTGCTAATGTCTTGCACTTCACAACAGATCTGTTTAAAAATTTAGAATTTGTGCATTGTATGGACAACATTCAATGTATTTAAAATTAAACAAACTAGAAGAACAAAACAAAAGGAAAAAGTAAGTAAGGTAAAGTAGTTTATAATTTCTTATGAAGAAAAATGATATTTTAGAGACGAGATTGGAAAAGCAGTCTCATACGGAATATGCAACCCTATATTAAATGTTCTGAACTGTGCATTTCTAGGTAACATACACAATAACATAACTGGGTGTGAGTAATGCTGGATTTACCCACCATTGGTGTGGTTTCACACAGGACAGGAAATGAGGACTGCCTGGGTCCACATGGGTAGGACAACAGGAATAAATAAGCAGAAGCCATTCTAGACTTCTGTCTGCCAAATGGCTTGATAGTAGCCAGCACATGGTTCAGAAAGAGAGACGGTCACAAGATCACATACAAGAGTAGCCAACATGCAACTCAGGTAGACTTCCTCCTAGAACGGAAAAGGCACTGAGGTAGAATACATAACTGTAAAGTCATCCCCAATGAAACAGTTGGCCCAGAGCATAAAGCACTGGTTGCCACAATCAGTTGCAAGCAGTGGTCAGAGAAGGCTCTAAGGTCAACAGAGACCAGGCTGAAGACCTGGAAGTTGACTGGAAAGAAAGTACAACAGTTCAAGGAATTACTCAGGGCTCTAGCACCCCAAGATGAGGAAGAAATAGGTGGAGTTGAAGAAGAATGGCAGCGCCTAAAAACAGCATGTGTTAGGACTACAGAAAAGATATTTGGCCAAGCCAGGTATGGAAATAAGGTACATAAGGAAAGATGGTGGTGGAATGCAGAGGTCCAGGAAGTCATCAAAAGAAAAAAGGAGTGCAGGAAGAAGTGGGAGACAGAAATGACTGACCAAGCTAGATAGGACTACTGATAAGAAACTAAGAAAGAAGTTGCAATAGCAAAGAATAGGACATTGAAAGCACTCTACCAACTTCTGGAAAGTGACTCAGTAAGTGGCACAAAGAAACTATAACAGGTTGCAAGTCAAAGACAGAAAGATAAAGAAGATAGTCAGACACCCTTCATAAGGGATGCCAGCAACATCCTGCTCACCAGCCCAGAGGACATCAAAAGCAAATGGAAGGAGTATTTTCAGCAACTTCCAAATGAAGAAAACCCCACAGAAGCTGTCTACCCCAGAAACAGCCTATGATGAGAGAAGAAGAGGTGCCCACCTTAGAAGAAGTAAGAACAGCACTAAGGAAGATGAAGTCAGGGAAAGCAGCAGGCTCAGATGAGATCACAGCAGATATGATAAAGATGGTGGGTGAGATAGGGGAAAAATGACTCCTGAGGGTAGTAATAGCAGTGTGGAGAGAAAGGCGTATCCCAAATAACTGGAGAATAAGCATACTCATACCAGTGTACAAGAACAAAGGGGACATCCACAACTGTGGTCAGTACAGAGGCATCAAACTCCTACCACATTGCATGAAAGTTCTGGTGAGTGTGATTGATAAACGGATACATAGAGTAGTAGAATGTAAGATGGGAGATGAGCATTTCAGATTCAGATCAGGATGCAGCACAACTGACCCGATGTTTGCACTGAGACAGATACCTGAGAAGAAGCTAGAGATGAGCAGAGAGTCCAAGTGGGCATTCCTAGACTTGGAGAAAGCATATGACAAGGTCCACAGAAAGCTGATGTGGGCAGTACTGCGGTGGTGTGAAGTCCCAGAAACATTGGTAAAATTAGTGCAGGCTATGTACAAGGACCCAATGACTTAAGTACAAACAGTGTTCGGCCTCACAGAGGGGTTCCCAGTGGGAGTGGGTGTACACCAGGGTTCAGCTCTGAGCCCACTGCTGTTCATACTGGTGATGGATTACATTAGCAAACAGGTTAGAGGGGGCAGATCAACAAAGCTGCTGTATGCAGTTGATGTAGCATTACAGGCAGACTCTGAGCTAGAACTTCAGCAAAGAATAGGAGAATGGAATGCAAAACTGAAGGCACATGGGATGAAACTAAACACAGATAAGACAGTGGTAATGGCAGCAAACTGGGGAAATCAGAAGAAGCTGAGAATAGAGATAGAAGGGAAGATAGTGGATCAGGTAAACACCTTCAAGTATCTGGGAGGGGTGGTTGAGGTGAAGGGAAGTCTGAATGAAGATGTCAAAGCTAGAATCAGAGGGGCTACAGCCAACTGGCATAGATTGTCTGGTGTAGTCAATGACAGAAGAATGCCAAAGAAGCTAAAAAGTAAAGTGTACAAGACAGTGGTGCAACTAGTACTACTCTATGGTGCAGAAACCTGAACAGTAAAGATAGAACAGTTGAAGAAGCTAGAAGTGATGGAGATGAAGTGCCTGAGAAAGGTGACAGGATGCACACTGTGGGACAGACAGAGAAATAAGGACATAAGAGCAGAAGCCAAGGTAGCTCCAATTGCAGAAAAGATCAAAGAGAACAGATTACGGTGGTTTGGACACATGTAGAAAAGTAGAAGACAATCTGGTGAGGAAGATTTGGGACAGACAGGAAGAAGATAAGAGGAAGCAAGGACGTCCAGCAAAGAGGTGGATGAATTTTGTGAAAGAAGATCTGCGACAGTCAGGCATGAGTGTTGAAGAAGGCAGGAGTGTGGCACTGAATCGAGAGAGTTGGCGACAGTTAATACGATACCCTGACCCCATGTTGAAAAAATTGGAAAAAGGGGGCTGATGATGGTGATGATGGTGTGGTTTCACCCTCATGATCAAGCAAAGCCAACCGTGGGTAAATCCAGCATTACCTATACTCAGAAGTAAGTTATTGTTATTATACAATGATATTATTTAAGAAAAAATTGCATAACTTTCCAAAATAATGCTGTTGTGTAACAGAGCTGTAGTGTTCCTCTGCATTGTTCTGCATTCTTCCATGTTTGATGATGCAATGTGAATGTGCATACATACAAGACTTATGCTCCCACACTTGCACAGTACATCAGTGCAATGGAGGAAAGAGCATCTCTGTTACTACTTTTTTTGCCAATGTTAATGTAAGAAACCTGAGCAAAGATCAGTGTAATGGAGGGAACAAAAGTCCAAAACTAGTGGCAGATTTTATAAAGTTGCTGGAAGGAGGGATATTGTCTTAGTGTGTATTTTCTGAAAGATATGAAGCCTAATTCTCAAGTAGCTGTCATTATGTAATGACTTCATTCTTTTTGTTTTTTTTATGAGGAAAACTCCAAAAACTATGAGGCAAAAATCTGGACATTGAATGAAGTTCAGGACAGTTTAGAGGTATGACAGTCTGTCAAGATTTTAGGAAGGACAGTGCAGAAATACAAAGGAAAATCAAGTATGTTTCTGTTCCTTTAGTTTTATAAAACATACCGGAATATTCTTGCATTTTGTTCTGTGCTCCATAGCATATGCCAATAGAAAGGTCTAGCTGCTCAGTGGTACTTCAGTGGCTGAACATTTTTCTATTGGCATGTACTTGATTTACAATGAGCATGCTGGTTGGGGTGACCAATCAGAGTGTATGTTTTTGAATACTATGAGAAATCTCTGTATAAATAGAACCAAAATTACTAAATTTCCACTTTAGTAGAAATAAAAAACATGCAAGTAGTGTCTTCCTCCATAGCTAGACCTTCTTATACTGCGGTCAGGATTCATGATTCCTTGCACATTGCATGAAGATCAGTGATGAGCAGTGTGGCAGTGTGTGGGTGTGATTCACAAAACAGTAAAACTTGACGTGGCCAGCTTGAAAACAAGGGTTAGCAGAATATGCTAATGACTGTATAATGAGCCATGCAGTACGCAAATGAAAGAAAACATATGGCAGAGTGATTCAGAAATATATAAAACATGTACAAGCACATCCCTCACTACACAGCAATGAATTTAGCTCATATTTAACCACAGAAAAAGTTTAAAATATGCTAACAGTTATTGCAACCACTGTAAACCTATTTCCACAAGAGGATCTTATAAAAGCTTCTTCTGCTGGCGATGTTGCCAGATGTCACCCACATAGGAGAAGGATATTCAGATTGAGCTTAATATTTCAAGGTTTCCATGAAACAGACACAATGGACTGCTAGAGTCGACAGGAAAATCATACAGCAATCAGTGGATATGTGTCACCCCTGTGTATGACCTGGTGGGAATTGTGAAGAACGAATTCCAGTAGATGCTCAAGTATCTGTAGCTTTATGTATTTTAGCTATGTGAACCTTTCAGCAACCTACAGGGTACACAGTGGGGTTCACAGGCTTCTACCTCCACCATATTACACCAGATCCTCATTGCCATCCTGCAGTATGCGGTGGGACCATATGTGGTTTCCACATAGGGAAGAGAGAGCACTAGCTCTATGCTATAGTCCATTCCCACAAGGTACTGGGGCCATATACTGCACTCACATTGAAATAAACATTCCACCTGGTAAACTTATCACTACATCTACTGTCAGGGAGTCTGTAATGCACAAGGTATCATGTGCAATGCTTGTGCAGGCCACCCAGGCAGTTTCTTTGACTCCCAAATATGGCACACCTGTAACCTCTATGAAAGTTTTTTCAGGGGGTGACTTCCCACAGGGAGATCTAGTAGGGGATGCTGGATATGCCCTAGAACCTTGGCTTATAATACCAGTGACAAATCCATACAACTTCAATGAGCAAGTTTACAACCACTACCATGCACAAAATTTAAACATTATAGAGCATGTGTTTGGGCTACTCAACTCATGGTTCCGCTGCCTGGACACATCTGGTGTTGACCTGCAGTATTACCCTGCTACCTGTGCAAAGATGCTGACTGTGTGGGCTGTCTTACACAGATTTATACTTAGAAAACACTTACAGCAGAGTGGTCTAATGCAGGGATCACGACTCCCAGAACAACAGGCAGTGGTAGTTGAGACAGATGAGGATGCAGAGAAAGAGCCAGTAGGAGGTAATGATCATGCCAGACAAACATGGGCACAATAAATATGCTACAGCACTAGATAAGAAACTGACAATTACAAACAAACTGACCAGGTAACAAACATAAGAACTCAGCTGAAACAAACAGTAAGACTGATGCATAGAAACAAACCAGACAATGCTGACCCATGCGTTGCTGACTGCACTAAGCATCAGATGTAGGCAGCCCAAGCTCAGGGCAGTCATACTCGCTGTAGTACAGGTGCTTGGTCAAGCTTTCTTGAACAAACAATACAGCAACTAAACAGATTATGCA
>NC_056749.1:791363788-791437829 GCF_019279795.1 Protopterus annectens
CTTCTGTATTAGCCTGTACTTCAAAGAAGTAGATACCAAACAGGAGAGGTCCCAGAACTGAGCCCTGTGGTACACCACTTGTCACTGGTTTGAAGTCAGATTTTGAGTCTGCAGCTTTTACAGTGTGGGTTCTCTCATTGAGCCAGTTGGCAACCCATTTTCTGATGTAGGGATTTATACCTAGTTTAGTGAGTTTAGCTATAATTCCTGAATGAGGGATGTTGTTGAAAGCCTTGGCTAGGTCAAGATAGGCTGTGTGAATCACCTTACCCTCGTCTACTACTTTGGTGACGTATAACTTAGTCATGTCAATTGGTACCTATGATTTGGGATATTGTATCTAGGCTACTAATGGTCTTAACTAACTGAATATGCAAATTCTAAATGTAAAAAGCTTACCAAGATATAAGATTACCTCATGCAGCTATGAACTAGTTTGTTGTCAGATAAGGTCTGATCATTGTGGGTTAAATTCCACCCCAAAGCAAATGCATGTCACAGGCTTTTGCACAGCCTGTATTGAACAGCTGTACTTATAATATCTTGTCATCAGGTCACAAACAGAGTGTACATTCAACAACTGCTTCCATAAATCAAATTTAAACTAGTTACAGGTCCTGTAGAATGTTCATTAAACGTAGGAGCGAATGGTTTTACAGCATTCATGTTATACTAAATGGCCTTGCACATTTATTATTGGATGTATATAATCCTAACAATGTATGTGTAATGACTGTGACCTTAATATTAAAAAAAATATTTATAATACATTTATTATCATGTCTCTTCCCCCACCCTCTTTCTCACTATCCTTTACAACTTCTTATTTTTATTTTTATCTCTTAATTGCCACACCCATTTCTGCTCAGTCATGGCCATCAACAAAAAGAGCTGGAGTGGCAACAGTGGCTCTGACTACTGTTCCTCCACAGGTGGCTGCAGTGGCAGCACCAGCAGCAGCAGAGGCACCCATCTCTTCTGGGTCTCCACCTGACAGTATTGCCTCCACACATCTTGCACTACCTGCCCCACCTGCATCAGGTAGCCCTTCCTTGGGGGTGGGTGATGTGGTACCCAACAGGAGTAGTGTCAGTAGAGGGGGTGATTATGTCACCTGACTGAAGCAGGCAGGGCTGGTGGAGGATGTTATAGAAAGGGGCCTTGATGTTTACATTAGTTGTATGGGGAAGCTTCAGCAGTGAATTGCCAAATTGATGACCCATTCACCAGTGCCTGATACCCCTAAGTTCCTTCCCTAACATTCCTCTCTCAAAGAAAATAAATAAATAAATAAAAAGACACATGTATTGCAAAAAAAAAAAAAAAAAAAAAAAAAACATTTATGTCCCATAACTCTCCACTTCGTCTTTGTGGGTATTCACACCTAATTTGGGGAAATTGGTCACACAACGTTATCAAGTTGTTCTCTCATATCATGTATAATGCGAGTCTCCAAAATTGTCTACATTTTTTGTACATGTTTATTCTTATCTTCTGAAGATGTGGATGGATATGGTTCTATCTCACTTCTATACTGGTTATTCCTGAATGACTCACCTAGTCACCTACCCTCTGTTTGCTCCCTGTTTTTATCTCTGTCCTATTATCTAATTTCATGCCTGTAATCAGGTCAAAAGTTAGATGCACACACCAGACGCATGGCCATAAGCAGTGGTCAAATCCACTGAGGTGTACTTGTAACATTGTGTAAACAGCAGTTAATGACATGCAAGTTTGGCTTCCTAAGTCAATGTGATGAGAGAAAATGTTATCAGATGTGAGCCTGGAGTGTTTGAATCTCCTAAGAGCTGTACTCACTTGTAAGCATGCAAGATTCATAATATGCACCTTTTGTATCTTCCATTGTGCAGCAGTTAGCAGATGGTAACATTGTTATTCAACACTAGAAATAGGGATTCTCATTTCTTATTCTTTGCCAAAACCTGCTAGGAATTTGCCTTTGGTCACAGTTATGTTAACTATCAAGCTACGGAACGTAGACTTGATAGGGGAAGGACAATGATAGGTATACAAGCATGTGTAGACATTTATTATGGCAACTGTCACAGCTTCCACAGTTCACAGTTACCCTGATGTAATGTTTAAATTATCAGTACAGTATCTTGGGGCTTGTGATCCATCAATTACTGATGTATGTTGCCCAATGCTCATCTGTCATTCTTACATAATGTTCTCACACTCCCTCCATGTATGCTTTCTGACAACTGCTGTACAAATAGTTCTGTAGTAGCAGTGGCTAACAATTAGATCATGAAAATGTGAGTTAAGTAGGCAAGAGTTCAAATCCAATGTGGTGGATATTGTGTTGTGACAAACTCTACTTGAAAATGAGACTTTCACTGTGTGGCATTTGCTGCCATACAGGTTGTGCTCACTTTTAACCATGGCCACATTCATTCACACATTCTATTGATAATCTTCCTCGATATGTTTAATTTCTGACAGGAACTGTACATCTTGCTCTGTGGCACCATTAGACAGTTCATAGTTCAGGGACTGTTAGTTAACTGGCCAAGGTTCAGGTCCCCACTGATCTTTCTTATAATATTCTTACTTGTAGAATACTGTAATTATCATATGGCAATAATGCCATGTAAGCATACAACTGAATAACATGATATGTCCATCTGACAGATTCCATGCCTTACTGACATCAGACATTAGGTGGTGCCTATTACTCCCCACCTGTGTTATAAGTTTTCTGTGTGCATTTTACATCATGCAGCATTATTTTTAAATGTGCATGTTTATGTGTATTAACAGGTCTACTTCATAACACCGAAATTTCATAACGTTAAATTTCAAAACATTAAGACCAAAACATCTAAATCCCAAACACACTGAAAACCAAAAACATTGAGAACTCATAACATTGAAAGTATGCTTCATAACATTGAAAACTACAATGCATATGTACATAACATTTTCGCCACCTATAGCAACACCTAACTAACAAACACACTTTCTACTACATTTCTGCAGGGGGCAAGCCCCCCTGCACCCCACCTCCCCACGTAAATTAAATATACCAACTCCAAGACTGCACTACAGTGAAAAAAGTTAGTTTCCTAACCTCACTGTATCACAATCACCATACACTGAGGTTAGGAAATTAACTTTTCTCCACTGTAGTGTGATGTTGGAGTTGGTATATTTAATTTATGGGGCAGAGCCCTCCACATGGGAGGTGCAGGGGGACTTGCCCTCCTGCTGAAATGTAGTAGAAAGTTTGTTTGTTAGTTAGGTGTTGTTTTTGGTGGAAGGGATCTTATTTACTTGTGCAATGCAGTTTTCAATGTTATGAAGCACACTTTCAATGTTCTGAGTTTTCAATGTTTTGGGTTTTCAGTATTTTGAATTTTCGATGTTATGGTCTCAGTGTTATGAAATTCAACGCTATGAAATTTCAGTGTTATGAAGTAGACCAGTCTAACACCTCTTCAGAGTACTGCCCCCCTTGTGGTATGTTATAGATGTGTCTGTGACTTGATGTCAGACAGTCTGTTCTGCTGAAATATATTTTGGCAGCCATCTTCTTCCTGAGTATTCTGTTACAAGCAAACACTCCAGACTCACTTGGTGTATATACCAAACTCACATAGTTTAAATAGGAGCTCTCTGCTCTTACTGGTTTAGTCTCACATTAACTACTGAGTGCCATTTTATTATCGGAAGTAAAACCAAGCATCCAAACTCTATGGCTATCCAAGTTTACAGATCACTGCAAAGTTGGAACTGTTGTTTACTTACATTATGATAGAAGTCAAAAGTTGAAAAAATATCACTGTTACAAAGTGCTTTTGATTTTGTGGACTAAATGAGAAATAATGTAGTGAATGAAGATATTTTATGGTTACAGAGAGTCCTGGATTTACCAAGAAAGTTGCAACTTAGAAGAAAATTGTCTCAGGACCTTTTTCCTGTATAGATCCAGATTTTGTTTACATTTTCATTGTTTTATTTCTTGAACTGATGTCTTTTATAGTTTTCTTTTCTTTTTTATTATATTTTATAGCTATTTAGGTCACCTTTGACAATTGTTTTGGTTTATATTATTGTTGATACTGTTCTTGTTACAAAGTACGAAGTGATCACTTGCCAGACACAAATAAATTTACCCTTTTCAGTAACACACCAGCCAGAGTTTCCGGCATAATTGAACAATTCATTTAAACATCCTTGTTATGTAATCCGGCTGGTTCAGTTAGAACCATTACATTTTCAATCTGTCATATTCAAATGACTGCATACATGAACAGTAATTATTTTCTTTGCCAAAGCCAAATTGTTTTCCCACTCATCCTGTATTTCCCAAGCAGTAGTCCTTCAATCTAATCATCCAGTATAACTTGTGAATTCATTAATCTTAAAGACATTTCATTTGGATTTTCAAAACAACAGCACACCACCAGTGCAAATAACTATCAACATAGTGGAAAATATCAATATGAACTTTAAAAATATTTGACTCCACTCTTTTATCACTGTTACAGCTCACAGGCAATGTTTCAGAATCATTTTTGAATATTTCTCAACAGTATATACCAGTCATCAAACCATATATAACTTTGTACCAGATTGCAGCATTTGTCAAGGAACTTTGCTCTTTCTCACAGACAATCAAATCTTTAATCAGTATAATTCTGTGCTGCACTTATATAGCATATGACTTTTGGTATTTGCTAACACTTCTCTGTTATAATCCACTGCAGTTATTTTGCAAGCCCTGTTCATTTAATTTTTCAGTTTTCATATAGTCCTTCTATTGAACCTTTATTCATTTTCCAGAATACCATATAGTGTCAAATTTTGCAGCCTTGTTTTATCCTCCATTCCAATCAGACCAGTATCTTTTTGGTTCTTCTGTGTTTTTCTCATATTTCAAATATTTGTGATAATGCAGGTTATATGGCTATTTGTTGATCATACAAACAGTCTGCATCCTTCACTTCAACCATTTCTAAATGCTTTAAGTGTTATGCCAAACCTATTAAGTTCCATGTTTCAGTTTTATTACCTCTAAACTGCTAGTCGCATCAAAAGACATTTAATTGCAACAGCTTTTGTGGATAACAAACTGATGATTATAAAACAGCATGACAACCTTGCTTTGATGCATAACTTCCTGGGCTACCAAACTTTTCACTTTCAAATGCACAGTCATCTATTTTATTACCGATCAGTAATGTACACTTTCACTCTTCCTTCTATGAATGTCCATGTCAAATAAATTATGTTTACAATAAAGTCTAATCGATTTAATTATTAGGATTACATAGTGGCCCAAAGAGACAACCAGGATTACAACCATGATGAAGTATCCAATGTTTAATAGATTTAATTATTAGGATTACAAAGTGATTACAACCTGGATGAGGCATCCAATGTTTAACAGATTTAATTATCAGTATTACATAGTAGTCCAAGGAGACAACCAGGACAACAAGCCCTGATGAGGTATACAATGTTTAACAGATTTAATTATTAGAAATAGAGAGTGACCCAAGGAGGCAACCAGGATTGCAACTTTGATGAAGTATCCAATGTTTAATAGATTTAATTATTAGGATTACAGAGTGACTCAAGGAGACAAGCAAGATTACCAACCCTGATTAGGTATCCGATGTTTAATAGAGTTATTAGAATTACAGAGTGACCCAAAGAGACAACCAGGATTACAACCCTGATGAGGTATCCAATGTTTAACAGATTTAATTATTAGAAATAGAGAGTGACCCAAGGAGTATGTATTTATTTATTATATATTATTTATTATATTATACATTAATATATACATTATATATTTACATAAATTATATACACATACACATTATTCATCAATGCATACATATCAATTTTATATACATATATATGTATACATTTTTTTATTTATTGTTCATTTTTATATGTAATGGGTTTTATTTAACCATGTCGATACATCTATGTATGAAATGTATGGTGTGTAATATGTAAGATATTATTAATTAATTTCATTTATTATACAGTATAGTGTTGGTCTTATATTATGTGGTTTTAGTGTTTTTAGTATTGAGGTTAGTCAATTAATTTAATATGTTAGTAATTGATGAGTCATCTGATACCAATTAATCAATCAATTGGGTGTAGCCTTATGTATTGAGGAATGTCTCAGAGACTGTGGTTTTGTATTCTGATGAAGTTCGTTGGTACGGACGAAACCTAGGTAAATACACGCAATCGCTTTGGTTTAATAAAGGAGCTGTTTCACAGTTGGCGTTGTGCTTTTTGAGAGCATTCCACACGTTATTGGAATATTTTCAGAGTGTCTTGGACTTGAATTTGCTGGTATACTTCTCCTTAATTGGCCTGTTTCTTGCTTCAATTATTACATCAGTCGGTGGTTGTTTTGGAACCAGGACAACAAGCCCTGATGAGGTATACAATGTTTAACAGATTTAATTATTAGAAATAGAGAGTGACCCAAGGAGGCAACCAGGATTGCAACTTTGATGAAGTATCCAATGTTTAATAGATTTAATTATTAGGATTACAGAGTGACTCAAGGAGACAAGCAAGATTACCAACCCTGATTAGGTATCCGATGTTTAATAGAGTTATTAGAATTACAGAGTGACCCAAAGAGACAACCAGGATTACAACCCTGATGAGGTATCCAATGTTTAACAGATTTAATTATTAGAAATAGAAAGTGACCCAAGGAGGCAATCACGATTGCAACTTTTATGAAGTACCTAATGTTTAATAGATTTAATTATTAGTATTACATAGTGACCCAAGTTGACAACCAGGATTACGGGTCTATATTATTACCTCGAACGTCCAGAATAGACAATACAACTCCGTTGACACATAAACGTTGATCTACACATACAGTGAACTACTAAACCATTGAAAATGAAGACATTGAACGCATTACGTCATCAAAAGCGCCATTCAGGTAAGTGAAACCCAACAAAATAAAACTATATTAACACACTTTTTGCACCCATGTTGGGGGCTATGCCCCCAAACCCCCCTACTTAAATATACCAACTCCAAGACTGCACTACAGTGGGGAAAAGGATATTTCCTCATCCTCACGATCACGTTGCTGGACAACAAACATGTTCGATGTATGAGTGACTAGTTATGTTTTATATTCTACTCTATTAGTCTAGTTTCATTTTTTTCTTTCATTCCATTTAGGGAAATTTTCATTTTCTATAGGTTTGACATATATGTTTAGGTATAGTTATTTATTTTTATTTTTTGGGGGGTTGAAGTGTACTTGTGTGTGTAGTATATGCAGTTTTTGTAATGGAAGAAGCTGAGTTACAGTCACTGATGATTTAGGTAAATGACAAAAAATCATTAATGGCATAAACTCAGAGTAGTTATAAACTAGCTAACAATACCTCTAAAGTGTAGATAAATAAAAACCTGTATAATCTGTGCCATATCAACACTTTTATAAAGCCCCTTATTTTGACTCTATTTTTAGAATAAGGATATTTATTTGAAATGCAAAGGGTACATCGAGTTCAAACAAATGTTGAAAAATTTACTCTGGGAATGCATAGACTCAATGGCATGCCTAAAAGAGGATTAATGAAGACAGAATACTTGTTGACTTTGAAAAAAAATCACATGCAGGAAGAATTCATAATGAGTTGGCAGCTGGCACAGGAGACTAAGGTTACGTGCTGTTGATGAATGAATTCATGTACTATAGGGTCGGATTCCCACTGCCTTCACATGCCTGCTGTGTAACATTCAGCAAATCCGTTAGCCAGACAATGTTTTCTGGTAGGTGGCAATTTAGGCTAGGTGTCTTAATGGTCTCTTGGAGTGTTTGCCAGATAAACACCTCTGAATGTTTTAAAAAAAGAAGCATGAATAAAATGTTGCACAAAAGAAACAAACATGAGGTAGATGTGACCTAGCAAAAGAAACAGAAGATATTGCACAATTGGTTAATAGTGAATTTCTGCAGTTTATGATCTGAATACACAGAAGTACAGAGTTAGAGGTGCTTGATTTGTCCAAGCCTTTATTAAAAGTCTTATTTTCTGTCTGCGTTTCGACTAAGTGATGTTTGTTATGGTGTGGAAGTGTTGACACTGAGCTCAGTTAGTATTAGCTCGCTACCATAGTTCCTTCAACACAATAATGACTATCTGGCCTTCCAAGACACTCTTATGCACAATCAAACACTGAAGAGTAGAATACATGACCAGCTGGAGTATACCAACACAGCCATCTTGGTATTACTTTAGTTATTGTATACCGTATGCAGTCACTGTAGTGAGATTGCACTGTTTTCACACATCATTTTGCACTGCAGACTAAAATAGTCCTTGAATCCTGACACCACATTGTAGAAAAATGTTCTTTATCAGACATTTATTACCAGTCTCTGTATCCAGAAGCACAAGTACTTAAGGCCATTATCTGCAAGTATGCTAAATATATTATATGGTTTCTGTTTTTTGAATTTCTCCAAGTCTTTAGGGTTCCTAATACCATGACGTGAATGGACCCCATTCCTAAGTTAAAGTGCGATTAAAGTTCATCAAATAAGTATTATTTCAATCTTTGATGTCAGCCAGAAGTGCTCTTCGCAGCACCTGTAATGTGCCCAGGAATGACTCCTTCAATTCGTACAGTTACATATAAATACAATTGTAGATTATATTTTTATAAGACCCATTGCTCCTACTACTATTGGAACTGTCTGGGCATCTTTCTGCAACATTGCTATAATTTTTGCCTGCAAATTATGATATTTTATGACTTTTTGTTTTTCTGTAATCAAGACACTGTAGTCACTGGGTGTAGCGATTTCGGTGATCAATGCTACTTTTGTCTTCTTTTCATGAACCACTTTATCTTGTTTTCTCACATTTATCTTTTGAACTGTTGGCAATGAGTGATCACATGTGTACATATTATGCCTTTCAGTATACAGTCTTTCTGCCATTAGTATGTCACAACCAGCAGCAAGGTGTGCAACTGTTTCCAGTTCTGTTTAATAAAACCTACATTTGTCTGTTTCTCCCACATATTTAATGGACTTTGTAAACCAACATGTATGTGACCCACCATCTTAGACCGCCAATATTAACCTTTCATCTTTTGATTTAAATTCACCTCTCCTTAACCATTCCTGTGTTTGATCCTGATTGACACAAGGTTGCTCCAGAAGTTTTCTATACTTGCAACTATATAGGTTCATAGGTTCATAGGTTCATACTAGGCTATCTGCCCAAGGGCATTTATAAGCCTAGCCCATAGTTATGTGGCTTTCGCCACCCCTTTAGTTTGAATAAAAACTATGCCTATCATTTTGCTGTGCCTCTGTCAAGCAGTGACACTGAAGTAATCCCTGGGGTATATCTGCGATCTCCCATCCATTGGTCAAGATTCCTCTTGAACAAGGCCAGAGAGGTGCTCTGCCTCACATGTACCGGGATTTTGTTCCACAGCATAGGGAGTCTCTGGGTGATGAATCTGTCCCTCCAGCACGTTCTATTTATAACCGTGTCAAGGTTTAAGTCTCCCGCCCTTGTGGTTCTGAGGGATCTAGATTTTTTGAGGTGAAGCATATTCATCAAATCTGGGTTTGACATGGCCTTATGTGTCAGGCACAGGTCACCTCTGAGCAAGCGGTATGAGACTGAATAGAGCTGGAGTTCTTTCAGTCGGGCAGCATAAGACATATTTTTGAGACCCTTTATCCGTTTGGTGAGGAACTTTTGGGGCCTTTCAAGCTGCAGCAGGTGTCTGGTCAGATACATTCCGAATGGGGCATTGTACTCAATCATAGGTCTAATGCGTGATGAGTACAGGGGGACGATGACCTCCCTTGATCTAGATGTGAATCCCTTCATGATCAGGTGGGCGATATAGAAGGTTTTCCTAACTACTTTAGCAACATGAGTGTCAATCGGAAGGCTACTGTCAACCTGGGTCCCCAGATCCCTGATGACTTTTTCTGTGCTCAGTGGATTGCCACCTATATGGTAGCTAGGGGTAACCTTGTTTTTCCCGAAGGGTATGACTATGCATGTTTTGGCGTTTAACTTCAGGCCATGGCTCTGGCACCAGTTATCCATTTCTGTGAGGCCCTTCTGGAGGATATCTGTGTCATATGTGTTTTCAACTATGGCGCCCAGTTTGCAGTCATCTGCAAACTTTGTCAGCCATAACCCTCCTGTGTTTGCTTGTACTTCAGAAAAGTAGATGCCGAACAAGAGTGGACCCAGGACTGAGCCCTGTGGGACACCACTTGTGACAGGCTTTGAGTCTGACATGGCTCCAGCAACTCTGACCCTGTGGGTTCTGTCACTTAGCCAGTTTGCAACCCATCTTGTGATGTATGGGTTTACATTCAAGCTGATGAGTTTTTTGATGATACCTGAGTGGGGTATTGTGTCGAAGGCCTTTGCCAGGTCGAGGTAGGCTGCATATTTATGCATTTTCCACATTGCTTGCCTTCTCATCTGATCCTTCACCTTATATTCTTTTTTTGTTTGTTTGTTTGTTTGTTCTTGGCACATTCAGTTGCTGCCTGATTTTTATCTACATCTAGTTTGATTTCCATTCCTGCTTGTGGTAGACTAAGCAGGGAAGTCATCCTAGATTTATTCTCCTCATGTTTCTAAACTTTCACTATGTTTGGTTCTTGTGAAGCCAGCAGATATGTGTGCAGTCCTGCGACTGCAGATCTATACATTTAATCAATTTCAAGGAGGCCCATACCTCCTTCATAACAGGAATATATAATCTTGGTATATCCTATGCATTTGAACTTCTTATTTTTTTCTTTTGCTTCTTCTATCCATTTAGCATCTTTGTTATGTTCCACAGGATCTTCATAAATACTTCTCCAAAATGTATCTATTTCTTCTTTTTTTGGTGGTCTTTCAATTCCTTTTACCTTGTTTCCCAGTTCACCATAAAACTTTTTGTGTCATCAATAAATTGCTTATTTTGTACTTTTCCTTTTTATTTATCTGTGTATCTTCTGTGTCACTGCTTGTGCTGATATTTTTAGTGCATTATTAGTGATAGTGCATAACAAAACCTGATCTGTTCTAATACTGCACATTGCTTTTATCACACCTATCTTTCTGAGTATCTTTGCTGATCTGTTCCCTCATCTATACTCTTTTAACAGTGACACTTCTTGTCTTAATTGCTTTATGGATTTCTCTATTATATACTTTTATGATGTTATTCGATTTCTCCCCTTCCTTTCCCTCACTACCCTGTGTTCTTGTGGTAGAACTTTATCAGTTATTAATTTAGCTGCACAGTAATATATCCTGCTTACTTCTGTTATATCGCATGGCTCTCTATGGACAGTCCTAATTACTGTGTTCATTTGTTTTATCAAACATCTGACTCTTTGGGTTTTAGTGACCTTCTGCAGTCTATTTGAATTCTGTTTAGGTCTATTGCAGTCTATTTAGGTGGCAAGACGGTGGCACCTCATATGTCAGTGGCCTCTTCAGCTTTTGATATACACTTTTCATTTTTATGTTGTTTTTCTAAACGGTGAGTCTTCTTTCTTGTGACTTTTTCCCATCGAGTGATCAGTTGTTGCAGAGGAAATTGCTCGTACTGTCCTAAATAAAATTGCTGTCATTGTGTTTTTTTTTTTATTGGAATGTAATGTGGAGCTCTGGAATTTGGACCTGCAATGGGTGTCTAGCCGATGTGGACTGCAAGAACGGAGTTTTTCATTGGGATATGTATTGAAAATAGACTATAGATGGATTGATTGACCTGCGTTGTGGAGGTTGGGGAAGGAAAACGGTAGTAAAGGATATGAGATACAACAGAGACCTCATTACTGATTGAGGAACCACAGAGGAAATAAATTATAGCAGCAAAAATGACCACAGAGGTTCCAAACACAGCAAATACGATCTTTGATTTGTTTTATTGCTTCGTTTATTTTAAAATACATAAACTGGTGAGTGCTTTCATGGATAGATACTCCACTTCATCAGACCATGTTAAAAACATTGTAACAGATGGCTATTTAAATGTACAAGCAGCCAATCAAGTTCAAGTCTATAGAGAGGGAAAAGTCAGTCTATAGCAAATACAAATTGTGGTACAAATAAAACTTCCATAGTGCTGACAGTTGAAAGCAACTTATATATACAATGTTAAAAACCATAAACAAGTACAACCTTCAAAACATAATAAATATACAAACACATAAAAAGCAGATTGTTATGCAAATGGATAACTGCATTTGTTGAAACAAAAGCGGCTAGTAATAAAATTACTTAAAAGATCCTGCTGATACCTTACTGTCTCAGCATAAACACAAATGAAAACAAAACAGTCGATCTATTATAAATCTCAAACCAGAAGTAGTTGAACTGGTATAACTATTGTGTAATGCTAATAAAAACTGCCTGATGCTAAATGTATGAGTAGCCAAAAGTATAAATAAATATGATGTATAAAAATATGACACACATATGCTGCCTAATGCATAATGAGCAATAAAATTATGATCATAGAACACCCATCAGAACACTGTAATCAAAAATTACAAAAAGCATTAATGTTATCATGCTAACAACAAGGGCTAGCGATGTTTTAAAGCTCTTGCCTTGAGGAAGGGTTTTATTGATACCTTACTGTTCAAACCTGGGGGTTTATCAGCTTGTAACTGAATAATCCATTTCTGTTCTATGGATTCAGTCTTGTTTAATAGATCACCACCCCGAATATTGGCATACACTAGTTCTAGGGGAAAGAACTTAAACTTGTGACTGGGGCCTGTCTCATTAACATGCATAGCTAAAGCGCTGGATTCTTTCACATTCCTAATGTCTCTCAAATGTTCAAGGATCCTATCCTTGAAGGCCCTGTTTGTCTTACCTATGTAATAAGGAAAAACAAGTGATGCAAAAACAGAAGTACACCAGATTCTTAGTATGACAATCTGCTTAGAAACTAGTGTCAATATTAAAACCAAGGTGGGGGTGAAGAAAATGACCCCGAGTGTGTATGCATATACAGGCCATACACCTTCTGCAGGTGTACGTACCCTTTCTGTCAAATTGGGCATAACTAGGAGGATTCAGTGGTCTATAACATAGTTGATTTTTGAGAGGTTTGTGGTTCCTAAATGTAAAGTTAGGCTTATTTCCCTTCACACCTTGTAATTCAGGTATAGTTAATAGAATACCCCAGTTGGCAATAATAGGGTCACATACCATGTTGATGTTACTGGCATAGGTTAGAGGCATCCTGAGCTTGTTGCCAACATTTGTAGGGGTGCAACTCTGATCAACAACTTGTTCAAGAGTCTGTACAAAGGTAGAGCTGTGATTGACACTGAAATATGATTTGCATCTGCCTTTCCTCTCATTCCAAGCTTCAAGTATTTGAGTATCAATTACATCTCTCCTGTACCCTCTGTTCATAAATTCTTCCTTAAGTAGGATGAGTGCCTTTTCTAACTGAGCATCCTCGCTATGTAGATGCATGATACGGAAAATTTGCCTCCGAAGCACATTTAGTTTAGTATGATTAGGATGTATGCCATTATTGTGTAAGACATTATTTCTCCTAACACTTTTCCTATATACACTCGTGGACATAGAATATAGGGCATCTCTGCTGATCTCTACATCTAAAAACTCTACAAGTGTAGAGGAATATTTGTTAGTAAATTTAAGAAAGGTGTTCACTCCATTGATATATTGAAAGAACTCCAGCAAGGAATCTTCAGGGCCCTGCCACAACAAAATATATTGTCCACAAAGCGCA
This sequence comes from Protopterus annectens, assembly GCF_019279795.1. Classification (NCBI taxonomy): domain Eukaryota; kingdom Metazoa; phylum Chordata; order Ceratodontiformes; family Protopteridae; genus Protopterus; species Protopterus annectens. The sequence continues at coordinate 791,377,589 of NC_056749.1, forward strand.
TGTACCATCTAATCAATGTGCCAAACCTGTCATTGGATAGAATGTGCTGATTTTCCCAATTGACCAAAGTTAGGTTGGCGTAGCTATTTGCACAGGCTGTGCTCATAGCCACACCAACCTTTTGCAAATAAGAAACGTCATTGAAGGCAAAGGCATTATTCTCCAAGATAATTTCTAAGAGGGTACAGAGCAGATGAACTTTGTCAGTAGGTGCATTATGTGTAAGTAGTACATGTCTAACATTCTCTATCCCCCAATCATTTGGTATGACAGTAAATAAAGAGGCGATATCTAAGGTGACGAAGAAGCACGGTCCTGCAATAACATCAGCATAATTGCTAAGCTGAGAAAGAAAATCTTTCATATCTCTTAATACGGTCTTACATTTGTCTAAAACAACATGTAAATTCTTTTCTATAAATATCGACAAAGGTTCAGTAATCCAGCCTCTACTAGATACTATGGGTCTCATTGGTGGTTTTGATAAGCTTTTATGTACTTTAGGGAGGCCATATAATATGGGAATAGTGGGATTTTCAACCTTAAAATAATCAAACAACGGTTCAGAAATTAAACCAGTCAACAAAAGATCAAAGATCAAGAATTCCACTTTTTCAATGATTCCTTTCAGTACCATGTGTCAGTCTCTCCTACTAATTCCATCATAGCAGATAGATATATATCCTTATCCAAAACAACAATACCTCCTCCTTTGTCAGCTGGTCTTAACTCAATGCTCTTCATATTTTTTAACTCAAATAGAGCCCGCCTTTCAAGATATGTCATGTTGAAAAAACAGTCATTCTGTTTACCAATAAATTTCTGTCTTAAGAAATTGGGAGTCTGAGTATGTGTTCAACTATCTTAGTATTAAAAATCTTATGGTTTTCTGTACTCGCTACCTAGATGACATTTTTATTCTACTTAATGGTAGTGTTGAATCTAGTGAAATGTTAGTGAATATTTTTAATACCTCTACTAACTTTCTCCGGTTTACTTCTACTTTTGACACCAACAAGATAGCTTATCTTGATATTAGCTTAACTAAGAATTTTGTGTTAAAAAACTATGAGGCTAAAATACATAGGAAAGAAACATACTCAAACACTTTCCTCCACTTCGCTAGTTGCCACCCCTTCCACCAGAAACACTCAGTCATCAAGGGCCAATTAGTGAGGGCAGCTCGCATTGTAACCACAGAGAATGACTTTAAAGAGGAATGTCAACTGTTGAAAACAATGTTTGTACATCGAGGTTATCCCTCAGGTTTAATTAATGATTTAACTACTGAAGTATGTCATAAACAAGTTAAAGGAATGTACAAACCTATTTTAGGTAACAAAAGTTATCATGGTACACTTGAGCCTGAATTAGGTAAAACTGGATGCATTGTTTCTGTCCCACCTGTTAATTCCACAGGAACAAGGTTTGTTACTGCTTATAATGTTTTAAGTCATTACTGTATAGGAATTTTGCAAAAAAATTGGGGTCTTTTTGCTAGTAACCCAGAAGTCTTAAACAAGTTAGGAGATTATCCTGGCACTACATTTAGGAAAGGTAGGAATCTTAAATCACTATTTGAACAGCAAAAATGTATACAAGTTAGGACTGCTGGTATGTACAAATGTCAGAATTGCAATTATTGCAATTTTGTAATTGAATCCAACAGGTTCCAAGTGCATGGCTTCCAATACAAGTTAAGATGTCAGGTTAATTGTAACTCTAGGATGGTTGTTTACTTGGCTCAGTGTCAGGGATGTTTGGCATTTTACATAGGCAAGACGGAGAGGAGGCTCCGTGGCCGTATGTACAAACATCTTTATGCCATCAATAAGAAAAAACAGGATAATGCTTTAGCCAAACATATTTCTGAATTCTCTGAACACAGTTTTAGATTCTTAGTCATTGACCAAATTACACATGACAAAAGGGGTGGCCCCACACCACTTCTTTTTGAAGAATTAGAATTATCTTGGCAGATCAGGCTTAATGCCTATAATTTACCAGGGTTAAATGAGAATTGTAGCTTGAGTAGTGTTTTAAAACTGAAGAGCCTTAAAAGGTGATTTTAGCTATAGGTTGTTTTTAATGAAGTAAATATTATTTACTTGTATACAAACATGGATTATGTATACATGTTATTAAAGTTGTGTGTTAACAAATACAATACATAGTAAATAATGAGACAATTCTATGTTCTAAAGTATTTATATTTCTTAGGGTTTATTGTTCGATATGACTATTTTATTATAGTTAGTATGTATAACATACCTTATTTAATGACACTATTTTGCTGTATGCCTTTAATATTAAGTTTTCCAGCTTAGTATTAGTGCTGCATTATTTTTTGTTTAGTTATACATTTTTTATGCATACATTATTTGTAGATATATTTATGCCTTTAAGGGGATGATATTAGATTGTTGTTAAGCAATTGTGTTTATTAATTGTTTAATTGTTTAATGAACTCAAAGTATATATACTACTATTGAGGGGTAAATGTTTGTCTGAAGAAGGTTGCCGATAGCGCAAACGAAAAGCGCTTTACATGATTAAATCATTTTAATTATTCTATTTACTGGTGTGCTACTCGTTTTGCTTTTCCTGGACTTTAAGAGATTTCAGTTTGTTTTTGTTATATTTACATCTCAGAAATGGTCATAATCATTCTTAGGTTTTACTCTACTTGTATATATAAAATATATTGTATAGCTTTAAAAGGGTCCATATTAAATAAACAAAAAGTGGAAATGTCGAATGGCCAAATAAATGAAATGGCAGTTCCTCGATATCACTATTGTAAGATTGTGGTACAGTGAAGGCTGGAAATTCTGCCCTTTCTTCACTGTAGTATGATCTCAGAGTTGATATATATAATTAGCATGAGGAACGGCCTTTTAGTTTATTTGGCCATTCGACATTTCCATTTTTTGTTTAACAGGGACCCCTTTAAAAAAAAAAAATAATAATAATAATAATAACAATAGCATTCTTTATCTAATCAGTTCCAAATGGTTCAATATGGAGTTAAAAGAAATGAGTTATCTCCCTTATTTTGCAAAAAAATAAATAAATAAATAATTTTCCTTCATGTTTATAACTGGAATGATTCTGCATTAAGTCAGTCTGAACAGTTTTGTTGCTGCAAGATAGTCTGGTACCTGAAGCTTGATGTGTAGTTTGTCTCATTGCATTTGTCTAAGGTAAACTTTTATTTATTCATTTGCTTATTTATTTATGTATGTATGTATGTATGTATGTGTTTGTTTATTTGTTTTCATAGGTTCATAGGTATATACTAGGCTAATGACCATCGGAGCCTTTATAAGCTTAGTTATGCTATTTTGTCTTAGAGGTTGTTTTAAGTTGTGTACCTTAGTTAGGGCATGATTCAAGTGCTCCCTCTGTCCATCAGAGGCATAGCTGAACCTATGAACATACGGGGTGGGGGGGATTTCCAATTTTCTGTCCAATGGTCCTGGTTGCACTTGAATAAGGTTAGGGAAGGGCTCTGCTTCTCATGGATGGGAAGCCTATTCCAGAGGAGATGCTTTCAGATGCATACTTGTCTGTCCAACATGTCCTATTTAAGTTGCAAGAAAAGTTTAAATCCTTAGATCGAGAAGTTGTGATGCTGTTCATTTTTTTGGGTATGCAAAAGGTCTATCTGGGCAGGATAAAAGGATGCCTTGTATCCCAGGCATAAAACAGACTATAGGGATAGAGCTTTGAGGCAATCTATATAGGGCATTGTGTTTATATCCTGTATTCTTTTTGTGAGGAACCTCTACATGCATTTCAGTTGTTGCACATGCCAGGTCAGGTATATGCCGAAGGGATAGGTCTGATGAGGGTTTGGACAGTGGGGAGTATTATACTCCATGATGGGTCTGATGAGGGTTTGGACACTGGCATAATGAGTCTTTTGGACCTAGATGTCATGCCCTTCCTTACAAGCTGAGTGAACATGAAATGATTTTTTTACTACCATAGACACATTCTAGTCTAAAGCCAGGTTGCTGTCTACATGAGTCCATAAATGCCCGACTACTGTGTCTAATTTTAGGGTTGTTTTATTCATGAGGTATTTTCCTGGGGTGGCCGGCTTCCCAGAAGAGAATTAAGTTTTCAGCCTTGGCTTTTGCACCAATTATTTATCTGTGTAAGACTTCCCTGTAAAATGTTAATATCCTGGGGGATGGGGCAGGGGGGGGGGGTTCTATGATTGCTCCCAGTTTGCAATCATCTGCAAACTTGGTAGGCCATATGTTGTTGATATTGGCTTGACTAGCAAGAACCGAATCCTAAAGAAGAAAGGACACGGCACAGAGCCCATTGTTCTTTAGATCGTCTACGTCTTCTTCCAACATAGAACATTCTGCATTTATTACATATAGCAGCATAAAATAAACATTTAATGTTGCAGTTAGCAAAGCCTGAAGTGTAAAAGCCTCTTCCTGTAACTGGATGTCTAAACATACTATTTGTCTAAAATTTATATTTGCAATAATTACAATCATTACATGGAAACGTCCCTTTTATGTCAGATTTACATGAAGTATAAAGTCTAAACCTATAACATAAATATCATCCCAAATTTGACATACTCCTAAGAGCAAACAATGGTGTATCCCCTATTATGCATCTTGCATCATAATTAGTTAATAACATTTGCAAGTTATTTCTAATGGTTTCACATATGGTATTCACATTCCCAGCATATGTAAGTGGAAAAAAACAACGTATTACATGCCACCATCATGGTCAACTACCTGGTTTTCAGTAATCAAAGAAGAGCCGTCAGAATGACTGTCAGTTCTGAAATATGGTCTTGCTTGACTACTTTTGGTCTTTTTAAATTCATCAGTAACTTCAGTTCAGGACTATAGTAGCCTCTGTACATAAAATCCTTTTTCACAACTTGAAGTTCATTACGCACAATCGCATAGTTGGTAGCTAAATGGGAACCGACCTTTCATGATATTACGATAGACAAAATTTGGATCTGTACGATATCTAGAAAGACGTGCATTCTTCTTACAGTCTGTTCTAAAGATCACAAATTACATAACACCCAAATTATCCCTAGTAATACCAACATCCAGCAAATATATACTGTGAGGGGAAAAGCAAATAAGAAAATTCTAGAAAGTCTGTAGTCCGATAGAAATAGCATATACAAATGAGAAAACATTGTATAATTTCGTTTCCTTGTAAAAAAAGACATCATCAAAAAACCTGGAGTAACATTCAATCATGTTGACATATTCATGGCCTATTAACCCTGACTTATATTCCCATTTGGCCAAAACATTATTAGCATAGCAGTTGGCACATGCAGTCGCCAATGCAACACTAGTGGTTTGAAGAAAAAATTATTTTTAAAAATCATAACATTATTATCTAATATCAGCTTTATTTATTTTATTTAACATTTGTTTACCGGGAAAGTCTGACTTGGAATGAAGCCCAGGGAGAAACACTCCAGACGCATGTTTTTGTGATGTGGGAGGAAACCAAAGCACCCGTAGGAAACCCACATGAATGCAGCGAGGATATGCAGACTCCACACAGAAGGCACCCCAGCCGGGAATTGAATCAGAGAACCTCTTGCTGTGAGGTGACAGTGCTACCGCTGCACTACCGTGCCATCCATGACAATAACATACATATTAGGTTAATATGCACATCTGTAAAATCATATATTGTCTTTACTGTGTGTGTTCGCTATAACTGTGATCAGTGCTTTTAATGTCAGTGGTGCCAAACACAAAGTCACCCTCCTCATTAGTAGCACACCGTCTCGATGCAACTTTCAAGAAATGCTTTGCGTCTCTTAAAATAGTGGAAATATTGTCAATCAAGGGAAATAACTGTTTCCCAGTATAAATAGAAAGTGGTTCAGTAACCCAACCTGAACAAAAAAACAACAGATCTCATAGGTGGAGTTGAAAGGAACGTATGTATCTTAGGTAATCCATGCTCAACAGTTATAGCAGAGTGAGATACATACAACTATTCAAACATCTCTTGAATAAGTAATTTGCTCACGAATAAGTCACACATGGAAGTCTCAACTCTAGAGACAATCTCATTAACTCCATATTTCGAAATCTTTTTATAGGTAGCCTGATCTAAAATTAAATCATTCATTTTATGAACATAAATGTGTTTAACCAAAATAGCAATCCAACCACACTTGTCTCCAGATTTGATCTCAATTTTATTATTTATTCTAGGTTGTGACAAACTTAATTTTCTGCCAACGTCAAGTTATAAAAACATCTCATCCCACAAAACTTGCCTTCTGTATACATATTGCACAAATGATGTTCATATTTCTTAAGAAATGCTTCTACTATGGGATAACTTTGGTTGTTAAACAAAACATGAGATATGTTGTTGATTTTTAAATGTCATTTTCAATGCTAAGTTCTTACTAAAAAGTCTAATGTCTGCGATGAAATCTTGAATACCTGCATGTGCAGATGGTATAAATGTAACCCCTTATTTAAAACAATAAGGTGTTCTAGAGTTAATTCAACATAAGAAAGATTATAAACTAGATTTACTTCTTCTACATCCAGCTGCAAGTGGTCATTCTGGCATTGGTTGAATTCTACTTCTGTCTTCCTCCACGGTGGCGCCTGCAACACTGACCCCGTACGGTGAGTCATTATCTCCGTAACTGCAAATATCTACTTTTTGGTAATGTTGAAAAATCTTTCTTGTTCAACGTAAATTGATAGAAGCTCCTGAACCCTCATGAGCAGCATTCTCTTGATTGACCCCAAAAGCAGCAACTGCAGGAGTGAAGTCACATTGTTCTACGTTGTCACGTTGACTGGAAGAGAAGTTACATTTTAAAGAAGCAATGCATTTGATTGGAGTGGATAAGATATTATTTTTAAAATCATTAATATCTCATTGTAGCTTATGTATCATAGCAGCCTTCCAATGACACTCAAATAAAGCTATTTGATCAAACATCTTATTATAGATATTGGAAGAATTATCGAACAACGGATTTTTCCTGAGGCTGCTATCTTTGCTTTTAATCAAAATAAGCAATTCTGCTTCCACAGGTTAAAAGTACTCATTCATAAGTCTCATATAATTTTCAGTACGTTGCAAATTCAGCTTCTGCCATTTTTTTAGTAACTTTGAAAACATATTGCCTTATGTGTGCATTTATCATATGTGTGAGTCATGAGGGTTAACATGAAGACTTAAATATGTATCAAAAGCTAAACACTGCCATTGCAGATGTTTATATTTCAAAATGTCCTTCTCTAACTCAATACTTTGTCTTACTAAAGTTTGTTGTAGCAGTTGATCTGATCATTCACTCACTGATGTATCTTGTGAAACATTGCATAAAAGCAAAAGAGGATTATCTTGTATGCAGAAAATCGGTTAAAATTTAAAAAAACAGGTTGTTCAGTAAGCATGGATGGGGTGCTATCAACCTTAGATCTATACTATCCACCATGTCTCATGCGCTGATCACAATACTTCAGTCATAAGAAGGAGAACAGTAGAGGTGAGCAAATCCAATGTGGTATCCAAAACAGTACAAATCCAACAGTTAACAAAGCAGTAACCAATCAGAGGTAATCTTTCAATAAACAAACAAATCAATAAACACGTCTGCATTACAGACAATGCTTTCTCACACTGCACGACATATTGCTTAAGGAACCAAGTGTATACACTAAAAAACAAAAAAAAATCACGGCTAGTTCATAAAAACACAAATTTCAGGATATGTAATGATGTGTGTATGCATTTATACTGCAAACACCCGATTCAAGAGATATACTTGGCAGATCCTGATTTATAAGGACTTACAAAGATCCCCAGTTCTTGTACAGTTTTTGTTGGCTTTGTATAGAAAGATTTTTGTACAGAAAGCGGTATGATCAAAACTAACTATTAATAAAACCTTGGTAGTACAGAGGGCAGGTAACATCATTAGTAAATTATACTTAGCATGTTTGGGCTAGACATTCAATATGCAGGTGTTGCTAAAGTGAATAACATTTTTGTGATACGGTACAATTGAAGCATATAATAAGGATTTATTTCACATATTATGCCAAGCAGAAATAAATCATGCTATTCTTGCTTAATGCAGAGGTTTTTGCAATATAATTATTAAACTTATTTAATGTTTTATCATTTTTGTAAGACAAAGGGTAACTTTGCATTCATTATTTGTTAACATCACACCATTACATGACAACTATACATTATCAGTGTAATTGCATCCCACTCACAAATAGATTACACTAAGAACTTTTCTTAAAATCTTTTAGGGATGTGGTTCATTTGATGCTATGTTGTAAGTACTACAATGAAGTTCCAAATTTAATATCCTGTATCATTATAGCACACATAATAACATTTACTAGGGGCTACCAGTAAATGGCACACTTGAGGCAAGCATTCTCTAAGTGATACCTGAAGCCTTTTATTACATGGTAATACAACTTGAGAAGAACTCAATATTTTAGTCTCAGTGGGGAATGGCATCCACACTATGATGGATGTGAGGAAACACTTATCCCATGGCGATCATTGAAAATGGGCTCACAAGTAAAGTATATCATACATAGATATTCCTCTTGTAGGAACAAGACAGAATAAATAAATAAATAGGGCAACTAGAAATGGATGCTGTAGAACATTAATGACTGTAGTTTACATTCCCCCAACTGACAGCCATGAAAGAAATAGACATCTTGGGTGGCATGACAGAAGGAGATGTACGACTTGCTGAGAATCAAAGCACAGTTAACATCTTCAGGACAGAAAAGGAGGACAAAATTGAAGGTGGGACAAATACCAGCTTCGTACATGAAGGAATGGATTAAAAGTATAAAAGTAATAGGTAAGGTGGCCACTCCAGTGTTATATAGGAACAAAACCCTGACTATGACCCAGGCCACCTGGGTTCAAATAGCATCTTAGATGACTGATGGAAGAAGCAGGGAGGGATGGGCACTACCATCTGAATGGGTGGGTAAAGTTATTGGTGTCTGTCATGTCGTTCCCTGGCAGAAGCTGTGGAGGACACATTGGTAGGTGTGTCTAAAGAGGGGGACAGAGTGGAGACATGGCTGAGCTACTACACTGCATGTCTCCTTTGCACACCCAACCCCCCGACATACCATTAAGTCTAAAAGGGAAGGGGGAGAGATGGATAGGTAATAAGTAAAAAATCCTGCCCACCCAGACAAAAAGGACAGAAAGCACAGATGTGCACACACCTGAATGCTTAGCTCCACAATTTGCCTTAGCAGCACAAGATTGAAAGTCTGTGGAGGCAGTGAGATAGCTAGAAGACCCAACATAGCCAGATACCAGGATGCCAGGTCAGTATCATGAAGGACAGAGAGGAAGAACACAAAAAATATTAGATAAGCAATGAGAGGACTGCATACTGTCAGCTGAGTAGAAGGCATGACGTGGTAATATGATTTCTGTACAGCTGTTTACAAATCCTCAATGAGAGAGACTAAGACAAAAGAATGACGTCATGTACGTTAATAACGACACAAATTGTTAGACTGTTCGGATGGGTGACATGTAAATGGATGCTATTAATGAGACAATTTATCTAGTATTGATTATCATCAGGTTTTGCTACCTTTTAGCTTTCAAAAACATCCTACATTTGGCACTCTTAAATTCATATGGCAACAGCATCTCAGATGCTGTAATTTGTCGGGTAACATACATTAAGTAGCTTCCTCAGTATCTGCATGCCAAAAACAAGTGGCAGGAGAATCAGTTATAAACACAGTCAAGAAACTGAAGACATGATGTTAAACAGAAATCAGGTTATTATACAGTCACCATTCTTTATAGATTGATAATAGTATTTGCATTTTATTCTTGAGAAACTGTGAACATTAGGATGCCTGAGACTATATAGGTAGACTTATTAGCTTATGCTTTTGGCTTGATTTGCTACCTAAGGTAATGTTGCCCTTCCCAAAATATTGTAGGCTTTTATTATTATGGAGGCAGATCTTCAAGTCTGGAAGAAGCAGTTGATAGGCTGAAATTATATTAAGGAGAAAAGAAAACATTTGTAGCTTCAGTATAAGTTGGGCATGAGCTTTTGTCTTCTATATTTTGGCTATAGAAAGCAAAAGATGACCTTCATTTAGCGCTGTAGTCTGAGATAAAACTCAGTACATTTCGGTCTGTGACCCTGAATATAAAGATCATAGCATGTGCTAGACTTGAATATACACAATAGTGGCTGGCATACTAATCGGTGACTATTTGTTGGTAATTCCTGTCTTTTGCCAGTCACCAGTGGTGTACCTCAGAGATCTGTACTGAGCCTGCTTCTATTTGGAATCTATTTTTAAGACGTCCATCCCAAAGTAGCTGATGATTGCAAATTGGGTGCAATCACTGAATCCCCCAGTAATGTTAACATATTACAGAAGGGGCTAACACAGACAAATGGTTGGTGTCAAAGCCACTAGACTAAAACTAAATGTAAAAAAGTGCATTATTATCCCCTTTGGCAAAGAGGAATACCCTGATAATTATAGTATTGAGAGCAGCCCCCAAACTCAAAAACAGGGATGAGAGACTTGGGAACTCATGTTGATAGAAATCTAAATTTCAATTACCATATCTCCACAGTAGTAAGTAAAGCCTTCTGTATTGCACATCTCCTAAGTAAGGGCATTGCATCCAGGTCTAAGGATGTTATAACTCCACTATACTCGACCCTCATTAGATCTCTGATTGAGTTCAATGCCCCCTTTTGTATATACCTCAGCAAACTCCTGCAGCAGCTGGAGAGACCATGGAGGTTTCTCACAAGAAGTATTCAGGGCCTCCAAACCATATCTAATGTGGATAGACCGAAAGCCCTGTCAGTGTACTCTGTATTTTACAGGCTGTTGAAAAGCAACTTGTTCTTGGCCTACAGAGCAGTCTCCAACCCAGCCCTAATGGAAGTACTGCACATCTGCAAATCAAATGGGACAACAGTCACTTGCTAAAGGGATCTTAACCTGACCTGTGACTTCAACAGAACATGCTGGAGACAGATATGTCTCCCAGAGATTGCCATGCCTTTGGAATAGACTCCCAATTTGCATCAAGCAGAGCGCCTTATTTACCATGTTTAAGCGTAACCTGGACAATTGGATGGGAGACCGGAAATTCACTCCAGGGGTGGAAGCCATGTCCCTTATGGATAAAGGTAGTCAGTGCTAACCTTAGACTTGCTCTGAAAATAATGCCCATCTATCCATGGTCATTTGGGATAACTTGGGCATAATATGACTAAGACTGTAAGGGTAACTTGGGAAGAACATGGCTAGGCCTATATGGAAACTAGGGCTACTAGCCTAGTAACCTCCTATTTACCTACAAACCTATGAATTAAATGATTAAGACTGTAGCATCTCACAAATTTCACCTTTTAACAATGACATAGCAATCTCAGAGTTAGTCCACAAAACAAGAAGGTATGAGGGGTGGCGCATAGTGCCCATAATGTCAGGTGGAGTCGTGGTTCAGTCCCTGGAAAATATATATTTTTCACTGTTTTAGAAATTGATTGTGCTTCTGTTTCAATCACTGTGCTCATTTGTAGTTATGTTAGTCAAAGAGCCATTCTTTACAGCTAGTCGATTATAAACACACACTGCCACATGTTTTGTTTTTGGTGGCAAATAGTTGACTTAGGAATATGAGTATTTGTGTATTAAAATGTGTTCTAATGCAGTCAGAACTGAGTATGTTCTCATTTATACATTTGTATTTTTGTTACTTTTGCAAATAAATATTTAAAATCTCATGTTCTCTTTATTAATCTTAACAGCTGACATAGTTTTTATCTACAAGGCACTTTCATGTTTGAAGGCAAAAAAGTTTGTTTTGATCTTGTTTCTCACAGGGACATGAAAATATTATTCATATGCAAGTGCACCATTTCAAAGGTTTTGTTTCTAGAAAAATCATTTAAGTGACATTGTTTAAAGTTAATGCTATCTTGGAAAAGTGCTGAGTACATATATCTAGACAAAAAGTTACTGGGTTATGTTGGTGTTGTATTTCTGTCCAATGTTACATTTACTTGTATTATGAAACATACTGATTAATGTTCTAAATGTTGTAATGTGTTTATAACATTTGTATTCTTTAGAAAATCTGCAAACATAATCTTTAGCTTAGGTTCCTTTCTGCATAGTACTACTAAAAGTCAAAGATAAATATTTACCTGTAAACTCAGCTTGAATGAATTTCACTATGAATGTTGATAGTTACTGCTTTAAATCAATTTAAACTATGGTGATAGAACATCGGACTGAATATGAATATCTTTACAGTGATGAAGCTTTTACCTAGCAAAGCTGCCCTCTTTCTCACCCTAGTGGAGTGAAACAGATGCTGGAAAAATCACTCAATAGTTGTGATCAATACAAAAATGCAGGAGCTTTTTCTTTATTATAGAAATATAAAACTATAGAGAGTAAAACATGCCACTAGAAATGCAAGAGGAGCTATTGTTGATGCATATTAAATCCCATAGTGGAACAATCACCGGATCATAATATTAGTATTGAGGTCCATAAAACAGCTGTGATGGTGCACTGGGATGTTACACAGGCAACAGGAGGGTTTTAAATTAGCTCCAAACGGTGAGGCTGATGAGGAGGAAGACCCAACATCAGAGACTGAGAAGAGACCGCAGTGGCAGCCAATGGTCAGCTCCCTAGGGGCCAAAGCATTTATAATTTTATTTAAAATAAATAAACAGAACTACAAAATGAAAGCATTTTATGTAGAAAATAATAAAAGTAATAACTGTACGGGCTAAAAAGAACTTAAACTGTGCTACCAGACATTTTACAAAAAGAGTCATTGCTGATGCAAAACCCATATTTGAAGAAAGATTAGCAAACAGGGTGGAAATAAAAATATTTTTGTAAAATTTACAAATTCTGTTTACAAAGCATGTACAAAAGTAGGCACTGTTTTATATGATAAACTAATTGTAGATTTCTTTTAGCAAATATGTTCTTTGCTACAGTACCTGTAAATATGACCTTCACAGATCCCAAGGTGATATTTATTATTAGAGATGTTGGTTGACTTCTCATTAGCAATAAGCTTATCCAAGCGGTTCTGTAGAAAGTAATCAGAAGCACCAGCCTGTGACCCAGGATATTTCTGGCTACTTGATTAATTTAATGAAAGACACTCTGACTAATGCAGTTTCATCTTCAAATTCAGCTTTATCTTTATTCTATTGTTTAAGCACTAAGCACATTTTACAAAGTGAAGTGAAAAAAAAAAAAAAAAAATATATATATATATATATATATATATATATATATATATATATATAGCAACACAAATGGTATAAATTATATATAAATTCTATAAAAATATAAATTGCTATTTAACACACATTATAATAAAGTTCCAATTAGCACATAAGAGCAAAAAGTAAATATTTACAATGGTTTACAATCAAAAGGCAGAAAGTCAGTTCAATGTCAGGCTCCTGTTTGAACATGGTAGGAGCAACATTCAGAATGTCGACGGTCACGTTACCATCAGTTCAGAAGATAGTCAACAAGGCAGGGACATGAAGCATGTCTAGAAATGACAACTGTTGACATTAACATTGAAAACAGATTGACAATGTTATTAGTCGATCATTCAACCTCATTAATACTCATGAGGTCGATGAAATGCATTGAGGACATCATAGTTCACGGATGTGAATCTCGCAGTTTTGATAGTAATACATTTAAAGCCATAATAATTCAAGCCAGTCAAATAAAAATTAGATTGCCCAAAATATCCATATCTTAATAATTCATTCCAAACATTGAAAACAATGAATCAAAGAAAAAATGGATAACAAATAGTCAAAACATCTGCAAATGCAACTACGTAAATAAAACACACCTTAAAAGAATGATGGCATGGAAGATGTACACAGTGAAAACAATGCAGACAACTCCAGTAATGTTTCAGTGCTGCTCAGTGTAACAGAATGACAGATGTAATATAACAAAACATAACATACCCAAATATGGCATGGCTAAATAATGAGATGCACCTTAATGAGTACCAGTTCCTGAGTCAAGAGACACGAGGTACACAGGCACATTCATGACAGAAGAGCAATAAGATGCCCACACCGGCATCCACTAAGCAAATTGAACTGGGTTGTTGCAAGTCTTCCATAGAGAAAACAAAAAAGCCATCAGAGACTATGTCCATTTCAATTCAATAGTATAACAACAAAAAAATGAAACTGAGATCTGGCATTGACTGGATATAGTCCTCACTGATTTAACAGAAACACAAACATTTAAAAGGCAATAAAATCAGGGAACTTCCATAGAATCAGGACAGTTTTGTACAATGTGCCCGATTCATATGAAAGTACTAAGCTATAAGTGTATTAACTATTACAAGCCTAGCCAATAATCGTGGTCAGAATCAAACCCTGTATCTTGTATCAGTGAGGTAAAGCCTTTAACCATTGTGCCGATCATGATAACAAATGTTTTGGCTGATACGTTTACTGTCATTCCCTAACAGATATTCTTTACTAATTGATATCACCCAAGACAGCTTTTATTAGGAAAGATCTAAATGTGTGTCCCACAGTTATATTCAACCTTGCACTATAAATATGCTCATAATGAAAAAAAAAAATAAAATAAAAATGAAAGCAGGAGTGCTCATCATATGCAATTTGATGTAAATACAGTGCGTAACTATTCTGTGTAAATACAGTGCGTAACTATTCTGTGTAAATACAGTGCGTAACTAGTATGTGTAAATACAGTGTGTAACTATTCTGACAGAATAGATTCATGCTCACAGGAGTGCTCATCATATGCAATTTGATGTAAATACAGTGCGTAACTATTCTGTGTAAATACAGTGTGTAACTATTCTGACAGAATAGATTCATGCTCACAGGAGTGCTCATCATATGCAATTTGATGTAAATACAGTGCGTAACTATTCTGTGTAAATACAGTGCGTAACTATTCTGTGTAAATACAGTGCGTAACTATTCTGACAGAATAGATTCATGCTCACATGTAACATCTTAAATATTAGTGTTCCAAAATGTAAACCTTATGGCTGAATAGCTGTAAGCCCCAACCAGAAGTGGAGTTTAACAACACTGTTTGTGGTGACCAAGAAAATCAGAGATGTAGGTGACCAGACCACTGATAATGTAAGGGTTAGAGAAAAGGCTCCACAAGCAACTAGTAAGGTTATGAGAAGTATGATAACTTGTATAAGGTAACTATCAGCCCTATATTAGGATAGTTAGAAATTAGACTTACAGTTCTTTAAATTAGTTCTTATGATGTTTACCAGATATCTATTTACCAATTATACATCTATCTGAACAAATGTTGATTACATTCAGTCACACAGCATCTTAATTTATGTTGTTGGTACCTTAGGGGACACCCTTGTCTAGCTTACAAAGTTTAACTTACTTGCTATATATAGTACAATCTTTGGGCTGGAATACCAAAGATGTTAAAACATTACTAGACAGTTTCGGTCTGTGTATAATATTATTCAGTATTCTGGCGTGCAGAACAAACCTAAGGTAACAGTTTATAATATTGTCATTACATTCCTTATAGAACCATCTGCCCAAGCATATAAGGAAATCTTGTTCACTATTTTCCTTTAAAACAACAATTAGATTTCTGGGTCATTTTGCGAGTTTATGACTTAAGGGCATAGAAGCTGCATTTTCTGATAAACCACAAATGTTAACATTGGGCCTATTTCACTTATGAATACATTATTCTATTATGAGAAACTGGATGTAGTCAACACATGTTCAACTATGAAAATTAAAGTTTTGTTTTAAGAAATTAGCAATCTCAATTGTAAAAAAAGGGACAGGCAAAACATAAAACTTTTATGACTCACTCCATTATGATCAGTAAACAGCAAAAATAAAATCTTCAGTATAAAAAGGGCAGTTGCAAAGGCAAAATAAAAATGTTATTTACTTATTTGTTTATTTGTTTACTTGTTTATTTATTTACTCACTTGTTATTGCCACCATTGCACAGCAGATTTACCAGCTGCAGTCCCAGGACAGGCTGTGTATCACTGCCAAAACACACTTAGACGTTGTACAAGCAAGTGGTAATAAAGAAGTAGTGATATCCATGGTGATTGCAATATTAGGGAAAAAATCACGTGGCAATACAGGGTATTATAGACATGCGCAAACACACACACACACGCACACACACACACACACACACACACACACACGCACAGACACACACGCGTGTGCACACGCGCACACACACACACACGCACAGACACACACACGCGCGCGCACACACACACACACACACACAGACACGTATACACATACATGTGTGTGTGTATGTATATATATATATATATATATATCATAAAAGGTAGAGAACGTAGAAGACAATCACAAATGTTCAAAACAAAAACAGAATAATAAAACACTGCATGATTCATAATGGCAAATATCAAAACAATAAATATTTTTCTCTCAGTAAAAAAAAGCTCTGTATGAGTAAACCCCTGTCTGCTAGAAAACCAAGATCAAGTCTCATACTGGTGGTGATACTGTTAGGAAAAGGGGTTATAGAAATGTAATGTGTAGGGTGTGGACTAGGGGTAGAAGATTTAGGGTTACGGTTACACTCAGCATATGTCAGTAAGGTGGGCAGAGGGGTTGGATTAGTAAATGCCTGTTAGTGAGATGACTTAGTAAGCAGTTACAGTATACAAGTTGTTATAACTTTGTTATTATGAGCTGTTGTATAGAGTAAGTTACAAGGAGATGGATGTGAGTGATTTGGGAGTGATTTGTGAAGTGATGCTTTGGTTTTCTAGTCATAGGTTTTGTTATTTGAGCTGTTTTATAGATTGTTAGAAGGTGATGGATTTGAGCGATTTGTGAAGTGAGGTTCTGGTTGTGTAGTAAGACGGGGAGAATGTGATCTTCACTGTAGCTGATTATTGTGTGGAACGTGGACAGAAATCAGTACATTGCCTGTTGTGCTGATCTGAATGTTTGTTTGAAGCAGGCAATAAGTCAGCACATGAATAGATAGAGAGCTATGGTGTGCTATGTAAGTTTATAGAAGTTATATTTGTGGAAATGCTATGTTCGTAGGTTCATAGGTTCATAGGTGTTGGCTAATGACCACAAGGGCCTTTTTAAGCCTAGTCATGCATCCCAAATCTCTGACAAGTTCTGGCACCCTTGATAAGTATAAGCAGGGGCCTGGGAGATGAACCATTTACATGTTACCTGTGTCTGTAAGAGACATGCCATTTTGTGATATTGGGACTTGTGCACACATGCTTTGTTTTTTCTTTGGTTGTTTGTTTCCATATTGGCTGTAGTATTCAATCTTCTATGTAAAGTCTCTTTAAGGATCACATTAACAGAACTGTGAAAACATCCTTCCTCAATGCTGTTCTATTGTAAGAAGTGCAGTTTGTGGACAGACTGTCTGCAACAGGAATCTCTACCCTTCCTTCTCCCAGACTCATAGCACAGACTTTATGCAGCCCAGTTCCAGTCTGAAATTGCCACCCATTAACTTTCATTCTCATTCACCTATTATAGTCCAGCTCCACACATTTAATTAAAAGGGAGTTAATGTTTAATTTTAAATCTTGTTTCATAAAACAACTCAAATGGAGCTGGAGTAGACAGAGGCTTTGCATAAGGTGAACACAAGCACTCTGTGTATTTTAATAGTAATTTTTGTAATAAAACTTTCATTAATAGCACTCGCTACCACAAACTGCAAATCAGAAAAGGGATCGCACACCCCATCCTTCCAGCCCACTCAGTCTTTATAACCAGTCATCAGTCACTTTAACGGCAAGGACTGACTACTGTCAACAGCTTGTGTGGATTTTCTTGTTAGGTAGCAGTTTTCTCTGTTTTTTATGACAATACAAATTGGTAACATCTCACAGTAAATTCATTCTCTTTTCTGCCTTTCTGCTGCTGGTGACTTTGGCAGCTGAACACTTTTCTTCTTTCCTTTTAGGTCTCATGCAAGTGACAACTTTAAAAAAACAAGAAAAATCAGACAAGAGTTTAATGGCTTCTGCCGGGTCTCTTCTTCACAAGTAGCAAAATGTAAAAAAAAAAAAAAATGAATCACACAAATAAGTAGGAATTTCACTTATAAAATCTCCCAGTTGAGAGACAGAAAGCTCTGAGCAAAATGCTAAGACATCTTAGTTTTGTCACACACAGCCCCTTCATTATCTTATAGACTCCACTCACTTGACCACCATACCATTCTTTGAAGAGACTTCTTGCCCGACTGCATCCACAGTTAGATAAGTACCCTTAAGTACTGATTTGTACTCTATTTAGATTTATACTACAGTCGGTCTGATGTTTGCACATTTTCAGTTTTTCACTTTAATTCTGCATTTTAAGTTTATTTGCTGTTACCATTGTAATGGACTGTTGTGCTGATATCAATATCTAAAAACTACAGTTCTGAAGTCCTTCATTACTTGTGCAGCTCTGATATCTGTACTTATTTGCTGTGTCCTCACTCTGCTTTTCTGCCTTAGCTGTTATTTTGGGATGTTCTTTGTGTTTCACTGTTGCAGTCATTGCATTTGGGTAATCCTGCTGGCTGGTTGTCCTTAGTCAACCTGAATTCCAAAGTCCTGGGTCCTGTGTCGGCTGCTGTCACCCCTTCCCTGACGTCAGGGCGTCAGGGGTATAAATGATGCAGCTGACACCATTTTCTTTAGTCTTTCTTGCTGCACAGTGCCTGAAGCAGAAGCAGTTTGCAAGTGCTGGTCGGCCAACTCCTGAGATTTTCGAGTTCGAATTTCAGATCCGAAGTCTTCTATAAAGCTAAGTACCCCACTGGGGAAACTTTTTCCTTGTTCCAGAACTGATGTCAGAAAAAGATAATAATTGTATTTCTTGTGGGAAGCAAATACCTCATAAGGACTTTCATTTTTACTGTATTCCTAGGCCCTGATCATAATTTTCTGGGTTGTCGGTTTTGTGCTAGATTTAACCAACCCACTATTAAGTGTCGGTATGATGTTGCTTTAAACTACTTTGGACGCAGATTTAATTATCCAGAAATGTCGTTGGAAGGCCATCCGATTACCGGAGTTCACAAAAAACACAAAGAAAAGGAAAAAGAAAGACAGCCCAGGCCCAAAACCGACGACAAAACTTCTCCTAAGCCAGTCACCAGTTTGCTGGTTCTCAGTGAGGTGCTTTCGCAGCCCCTGATGACTGCTACTTTAGAGTTGCAGGCCGCTACTGACTCCCACGTGGAGTTGGCCATTCCACTGGAAACTCAAAGTATTGGAGCCTTGGACGCTAATCCTTCAGATGGGTCCGGAGCCGCTGAGCAGGCACCGGCTTCTGAGGGTGTATTCAGACTCAAACACATATACATTAAACCTACTTCAAAGGCAAAGACTAAAGCACCTTCAAAGGCAAAGAAGCAACCTCAAGAGCCACGTGGACAGGCCTCCATGCCCAAACAACAGATGCTCAAAATGGCCGAAGACTTGATTACCTTGATCAGGGGTTCCCATCCCCCTCCTGATAAGAGGCCTAGGCAAGAGACTGACTATGAATCTTCAGATCAGGTTTGCATTTCTTCTGATTCCTCTTCTGATCAGGAATATTCTTTTCCCCCCTATGAGGATTCTGATGCTGAAGACTCCATACCTTCAGCTTCTCCTCCTGAAGATTATTCTTTTGGGGAAACCTTACATACCATGAGGGAGCATTTCCACCGGGAAAGCCAAGATTTTTCAGAGTCTAAAAAGAGGCTCAGGGATTTCCTGTTACCACCTCAGCACAAGCCACTAGCCATCCCTCCTGTGTTAGACATTGTAGATGATGTGTTTTCGGAGTCAAACCTTACCCCTGACTCCTTACCTCCAGCTCCTGTTAAGCCTGACAGATATAATAGGGTTCCTGACTCACATAAATTTCTTTTTAAAAACCCTGCTGCAGACCCAGAAACTATTTCTCAGGGTCCCAAGGGTGTTAAGGCTTCTGCTGCAAAAAACACTACCTCTTCTGATAGGATTCTAGGGCACTGAATATATGGGGGAAAAAAGGTTTACACATCTGCTACCTTGGCTATAAGGGCCTTAAACTGTCAATTTCGTATGCTCAAATATCAGCAATATGTCATGGCATTGCTTAAACAGAAAATGTTGTTAAATTCTGAATGTGCAGAAAACAAGGAAATGCAGGATATATTGCATGCAGCTCAACAAGTTGGAAACATACTTTGCAATGTGGTTTTGATTCTTTAGAGGCCTCCTGCAGGGCCGCAGTTACTGGTTCTGTAATTAGAAGGCATGCTTGGTTAAAGGAACAAAATCTGCCTGATCATGTAAAAGTTAAATTATTAGATGCACCTTTACAGCATGATACTTTATTTGGTGTTAAGGCAGAGGAGGTGTTAAAGAAAATGGAGGACAAGGCTAAATCTATGCAAACAGTCAAATATTTCTTACAAGTACAGCCACCTAGGTTTAGTAGACACTGACCAACAAAGAATTGGTCCTTTCCAGTGTCAGACAGACCTCAAAGGGGTAGACCCAGATGCCCTAGAGGCAGATCTCAGGCTCAAGGTTCATACAGGTCAAGGCAATGGGGTGCTTCTACCTCCAAAAGTGGAGAAGACAAATCACAACCTTACAGGAAACTGTCCCAATGACTTCCCCCTGCCTGCACCAAGCACTTATTTCCTGGCAGCATCCTTAGGGGGAAAATTAGCACTTTTTTCTCAAAATTGGCATATTATAACCCAGGACAAGTGGGTTCTAAACATCGTGTCACAAGGCTACAAGTTTCATTTCCATACCCTGCCAAAGGCAAACGGCTGGCCAGATCTGCCAAAAAATCAATGGGCAGAGGCACAAAAACAAGTCTCATCCCTCATGGACATGAGGACCATTCATCAAGTGCCAGAGCAAGAGCAGGGACAAGGATTTTACTCAAGACTGTTCTTGGTACCCAGAAAGGACAAGGCCTGGAGGCCAATACTGAACCTATTGATTCTGAATACATCCCTGGATATACCAAAATTCAAAATGTTGACTCTACAGCAGCTACTGCCCATGCTGGGCAAGAACGCTTGGCTTGTGACTTTAGACCTAAAAGAGGCATACCTGCATGCCCCAATCAGACAAATATGCAGAAGATACCTCAGATTCAAGGCTGGCTCAATGCATTACCAATTCTCTGCACTGCCCTTTGGCTTATCTACTGCGCCCAGGGTCTTTACAAAGTGCCTGGCACCAGTAATTGCATTCTGCAGACAAAGAGGAATACAAATATATTCTTTCTTGGACGACTGTCTAATTCAAACAGAGAAGAAGGACATTCTTCTACAGCATCTGACATTTGTGAAAAAACTTCTAACATGCCTAGGGTACACAGTCAATGGAAAGAAATCAAAACTAGTACCCTCTCAAGAGATAATATTCCTGGGTGCAAGATTAAATACAACTGCCCAGATGGCTTATCTCACACCAGACAAACAAAGACAACTGACTACCTATTTCAAAATGTTAGCAACAAAGGCCCAGTTATCTGCAAGAAAAATTCTGCAGGCTTTGGGTTTCATGGCATCCTGCATCCTACTAATTCCATATGCAAGACTGCATATGAGGAAACTTCAATGGTACCTAAAAAGTGTTTGGACTCAACATTGCCACAGCCTGGAAACTATAATTACTCTCATTCCCTGCCTGCAACAGGAGTTTCGATGGTGGGCAAAAGCTTGTCACCAAAGCAAGGGACAGCCATTCACATTGCCCCCAGCCAGGCAGACACTAACAACGGATGCATCAGATTATGCCTGGGGGGCCCACATGGCAGGAAGATGCATTCAGGGAAAATGGACCTCAAACCAAATGCATCTACATATCAATCAAAAAGAGATGCTAGCTTTTCAAAATGCCCTGACAGCCTTCCACGACCTACTTCAACCAGGACAACTACTGATAAAGACAGACAACACCACGGTCATGTGGTATATAAACAAGCCGGGGGGCACACATTCTTACCCCACATGCAGATTAGCCATGACTTTGTGGGACACAGCACTGACTTACCAAGTACATCTGCAGGCACAATTCCTGCCAGGAAGGAAAAATACTCTGGCAGACAAACTAAGCAGAAACCTCATGGATCCCCATGAGTGGCAGCTGGATTCACAAGTCTTTAGCATGATAACAAGGACATGGGGATGCCCGGACATAGATCTATTTGCCTCCTCTCACAACTACCAACTACAGAGATTCTGCACAAGGATTTATCACAGACAAGCATGGAAAGTGGACGCCCTATCCTTCAGCTGGAAAAACTTATCAGTGTATGCTTTTCCCCCTCTGCCTCTCCTCCCCAAGGTACTCCTAAAGGTCAGACAGCAGAAGCCAAAGATGATACTGATTGCTCCAGACTGGCCCCGCCAGCACTGGTACCCAGTATTATGGAGCTTGTCTCAATGCCCAGCTTGGACCCTATCTCAAGTACCGCATCTACTGTCCCAGCAAAACAATCAGATCCTGCACAGCCAGCTCAGGACTTTAAACCTGGCAGCATGGCGGATAATATAGTCATACAAAACACACCTCTCAGCAAAGCTGTGATGGATATCATTTTGGAAGCCTGAAGGCCTAGTACTAGAAAATCTTGTGCTGGAAAATGGAAGAGATTATATGCTTGGAACCAGGCACAAGGAACACATACAGCTGTGCCAAATATTCCTCAGATTTTACAATACTTAACTGAGATGCTGGACAAAGGCCTATCTTTCTCATCTATTAAAATTCATCCCTCTACCATTTTGGGTCATTACAATGAGAAACCACCAATCTTTTCTCATCCCTTATTAAAACAGTACCTCAGAGGAGCCAAAAATTTAAGGCCTCCAAGGAGATCACCAATGCCTGCATGGGACCTCAACTATGTCTTGGAAAAACTCACCCTGCCTCCTTTTGAACCAGCTGCTACTGCTGATTTAAAGTTTTTATCTTGGAAAACAGCTCTGCTCCTAGCAATAACCTCTGCAAGATGAGTTTCAGAGCTACAGGCACTCATGGCTGTGGAACCTTTTATCATTTTTTATCTGGACAGTGTCGCCCTGAGGACAAACTCAACATTTATGCCTAAAGTGGTGTCCAGTGTGGCTCTTAAACAAACCATTCATCTGCCAACTTTTTATCCAAATCCACAGAACAAGGGGGAAAGAATTCTGCATTCTTTGGATGTACACAGACAGCTTAGATTCTACTTGGACAGAACCAATGTTTTCAGAAAAACAGAGCAATTACTAGTGGCATATGCTGCAGGATCACAAGGAAAGGCTATCTCAAAGCAGACTGTTTCAAAGTGGATAGGCCACTGCATTCGTTTCTGCTACTTGTACCACGACAAGCCAGTGCCCAAGGGCATTAGGCCACATTCAACCAGAGCTGCAGCCACTTCAGCAGCCTTTCTCAGAGGAGTACCAACCAAGGATATTTTAGAGGCTGCTACTTGGAGTTCAGTGCACACCTTCACAAAGCACTATCATCTGCCACTCTACTCTAAATCCAGGGCAGGCTTTGCCACTGCAGTTCTGCAGGGCCTCATAGTCACTCCTAACACTGTTTAGCTCCAGCCTCCCAACCATAGCTTTGGGACTCTACCCAAATGTAATCACTGCAACAGTGAAATACGAAGAACATAGTACAGTTGTGTACACTTACCATAAATGTAGATATTCGAGTGTATTCACTGTTGCAGTCCAGGTTACCCACCCACCATCCCCCTTTCTTCTGATGGAGCATATCTTTCCTTTTTTGATTTATACAACCTATGTGGTGTATTTGCTTGTAGAGAAAGGTAAAGTTTACATTGGTGCATGTTTATATATATCTATATATATATATATATATATATATATATATATATATATATATATATATATATATATATCTGGGGCAAGAAAAACTAAAGAAAATGGCGTCGGCCGCATCTTTTATACCCCTGACGACCTGACGTCAGGGAAGGGGCGACAGCAGCCGATGCTGGACCCAGGATTTTGGAATTCAGGCTGACTGAGGGCAACCTGCCAGCGGGATTACCTAAATGTAATGACTGCAACAGTGAATACACTTGAACATCTACATTTATGGTAATTGTACATAACTGTACTTTTCTGCTCTTCCGCTTGCTTGTTTAGTTGAACCTTGGCTAGTCTGCTTGCTTGTTTAGTTGAACCTTGGCTAGTTTGCTTGCTTGTTTAGCTGAACCTCGGCTAGTCTGCTTGGTTCTTTAGTTGTACCTTGGCTAGTTTGCTTGGTCATTTAGTTTTGCCTTGGCTAGTTTCACCTTTTATGGGCACCAGACAGCATTTTTACCTTAAGCAGTTTTTGGTCTGCTCTTTTGTGGCAGGAGGAGCAACCAAGTCCCTTCTGAGTAGAGATCCACTGCTTTAAACTCTGAAGAGTGCTGTTGTGATTGGCTGAAGGCTTGGGATTCACTATTTTAGACTCCTGAGAGTGCTGTTGTGATTGGCTGAGGGCTAGGTTGTTTGTTTTGAGACTTTGTGTGACTGTATACATTTGTAACATTTGCTTGATGCTGCTCATAATGCAGCAGCAGTTAGCAGTGCCCTGTGTTGAAACAGGCACCCAGAGTTGGCATTTTCCCTATACAACCCCCCCAATTGTTTTCAGTACTTATTTGTGCATAGAGCAGCTAGAGTGGAAATCAGAAGCATCCACCCCTTGAGCTTGGTCTTAGGTAGTCTTGTTAGTCATTTATATATATATATATATATATATATATATATATATATATATATATATATATATATATATATATATATATATATATATATATATATATATATATATATATATATATATATAAAATAGCAACCAAACTAGCCATCTGTAAATGTCTCCCATGTAATCCCCTTGCAGAACATGTAATAAATATCCATAGCCATGGACATGCACTTGCCTGCTATTTCTTTATCTAGCCTAGTAGATATGGCCATGCTGAGACAATGCAGCAATTCCTTGTGTGCATTGACAACCAACTAATTTTCAAACAAATAATAAAAAATAGTCCAACCACCACGACTGATATATACTTTAATAAAACAAAGAAATATATGAAAAAACTATTGAAAGTAGGTAAGTGATTTCACACATACATACTTCTTCAGATCTAAAAGAAAAAGTAACAGATGGATATTTAAACATGTAGCAACCAATCACATAAAGCACCATGTTATGAGTAAATGATGTCATGACCTGGCTTTCAAAGCCAGTTTTAAAGGGACAGAACCATTAAAACCAGGTTGTTTATCTGCTTGCAGGCTAACCACCCACCTCAGTTCAGTTAAATCAGTTTATTGATAAGATCACCACCTCTAAAATCAATAGTAACTGTTTCTAATACCATAAAATGAAGGAGTGGCCCGTATTATCCTGAATATGTTTATACATTGCATTTAAAATATTTTTTTCTTCATGTTCCTGAGGTGATGTAAAACACAATCCTTCAAAAGTCTATTGATTCTGCCAAAATAAAATGCTTCACATAGTCTACAGATAGCTATGCAAACCAGTACAAAAATCAACCATAAAAGTTCTCAGTGTAGTAGTATGTACAAAAACATTAGTAAAAGACATGGATCTGCAAGAATTGCATCTTCTACAAGGAGAAATACTCTTTCTACCAGTCTTACAATTGAACTTACTACAAGGGCCTTAACAAAGTTGTCTCTTAAGCAAATTTTTTTTTGAAAAAACAAAACTAGGACTCACGTCCACTATTCTTCTGATTCTATCATCAGAAGGAAGACTCGGCGAGTTCCTTTGTATAATATCACAGGCAGTGCTGATGTCACTACTGTAAGCTATGGTGACCCTGCACCTATGATATGAGTCCCTTTGTTTGCATGTAAAGTCCAATTCCCTCATAAAATAAGGTCTTCCAGTAGTGGATCTTATGGCTCTAGTCTCAGTGGAATAATATTCAACTTCTATTGCAGATAAGCTGTTATTAGATTTTATTTGTAGAGGTTATCAGTAGTTAACAGATTATCAGATCATTGGTTTGTAGTCTAGAAATTCTGAAGAACTGGTCTTTCAATAGATTCTTATATATGTAGTTGATCACGTACCACAGAGATCTACCTACTCACATCAGATTTAGTTATTTTGGTGTAGGAAGCAGTGTCATTTAACAGATTATACATACTATATATATATATATATATATATATATATATATATATATATATATATATATATATACTGAGTGTCACACTGCCAGCCCAGCTATCTGGAATTTTGTAAATAATTCTATGTCATTTGTGAATATTGATATAATTTATACAGAACTGTATGTTATGTACTGAGCTAAGATGTATCCACGGTGTACCTTGCTAGAAAAGAACAGAAATGTATATATATTATATACCTGTGCAACTGTATGTTTTAATAGGAGAAACTGGAACATACAGAGTTAACTTGCAAAACTTCAAGAAAAAAGGTTGAAATTAGACAGCTTATGATGCTGCTATAAAAGTTAGTTTCAATGCAGCAAGGAGACAGGATGTCTAGAACTAGGGTGCCTTCTGCATTGTTTTGTAAGTGTTTTACAACTTCCAAGATCTGTAAAGATCTGAGAGATATATATTTCTCACACAGAGAGATGTTAAATTCAGTTAAGTTTCTGTTTAGCCTGGGAAATGAAATCAGGTGACAAAGAGTGATGTCATCCAAGCTGGCCCAGCATTAATGTTTGATATTAATTTGGGAACTCTTTCCAAGAGAGACTGTGCATTTTATATTTTGTCTTGGACTTAGAAAGAGCATCCACTCATCATCATCATCATCATCTGCATGTGCCTGTCTGTAAGTAAGATTTAGGTCATACTGTCTCATTTACATATAGTTAGGAATATAGTAAAGATTAGTTTAGATGTTTTCTGTATTTAATTGAGACTGTCCTGCAGTGTTTCAAAATCAGTAAAAACAATGTTGCTTAGGATAAAACTGTCTCTGCAAAAGCAGAAATCACAGCAAAAAATTCAGGACACAGTACACATGCCCAGGTTATGATATATAATGAAAAATGTTATTGTTAAGTGCTTTCACCTTGTCTCAAACAACGCTTCTTCAGACATTAATTCTAACACATACATTCACAACTTATTTAAATTCAATCGTTACCAATCAAAATATAGAATCAAAACACATCACAGATAACGTGAGACAGAATTAAAAGACATCTGCAATATCAATACAGTAAAATAGACTCTATATTTTAATTAAAGGATGCTAAAATCAATAAAATATAATATTCTAAAGTATAATAAAATTCAACATGGATACTATCCATACTTTCATAATAAGAATGATTAGTAGCCTTCTATGTGGAGAAAAGCCCATAGACAAAATCAAAAACCTTATGTATTTTTAGTTCATTGAAATAGATATCATCACTTCCACA
Organism: Protopterus annectens; assembly: GCF_019279795.1. Taxonomy (NCBI): domain Eukaryota; kingdom Metazoa; phylum Chordata; order Ceratodontiformes; family Protopteridae; genus Protopterus; species Protopterus annectens. The sequence continues at coordinate 791,405,178 of NC_056749.1, forward strand.
TATATATATTATTTTATGGACTGCATCATAGCTGTAAAACTTCCAGATTTATATAAATCGGTGTCAAAAACCTTTTAACAAACTTGTTGCATTTGAAAATAACACAACGCTAGAACTCAATATATTAATTTGTCAATTGCCATTAATAGCAAACATTTAAACCTGCATTCATATCTTACTTGTTGTTGTCTTTTGGCTTTTCCCGGTTAGGGGTCACCACAGCGGAACTCTGGTCCACTAATGATTGGCAGTAGATTTTCATGAACGCCGAGGTGCTAGCTCGACATTCAACCTTAAACTAAGGCACGCCCATTTACGCATGTCTTTCAAATGCCTACCCAACTGCAGGGAGGACATGCAGACTCCACACAAAAGGCACTCCCCGCACTCCAGCTGAGAATCGAATGGGAGAACCTCTTGCTGTGAGGCAACAATGCTACTGCTGCACCACCGCGGTGTTCTCTGCAATCATATCTTACTATGGAGCAAAATTACAAATGTACCTCAAGATGGCAATCACTACAAATCTATAAAAAGATCATATAAAGAGACACCATGGCCATAAAGTTTTCAATAAAAGTCTAGCTACTCATGTCACATACTAAGGTCATGTGATCCTAGGGTAATCTAAATAGATTGTTGAAATAAAAATTTAAAGGTACCCTGATACAATCCAACATATTTTAAATATATATGTGCTGCTAAAACAATTAAGATTCATCAAAAATAGTATAATATAAAAAATTATATGCTGTATGTGTAAGATAAAAGTACATGAGAAATGGTACATTCATGAAACAAATTCAAACTGTGCAGTAAAATGCTATTTAATATAGAAGACTCTGTTCCATGGCCAAACAAATATTAACATACAAAATAATAAATATTATATGCAACTTCCAACCAGAAAATAAGAAAAAATAGCTATAAATCACCAAATTACTCTGTCCTAAAGATGTCAAGTTCCAACATGACAGCAATGTCACTTAGGTTAAATATTGAACTATATGTTGGCACAAAGTATAAAATTCATAACAAGCTAATTAGAAAGCGGTCTATCAATCAAAAAGGATTTTAAACATACACTTTCATTTAGGCCATGTAATCTATCAGCCTGTAGTCTAATTATCCATTTCTGTTCAGCTTGTTCAGTTCTTTTCCTAATGTTACCTAATGTAATATTCATATTAATGAATGATAGGGATTAGTCTCAGCGGCATGCTTGGCTGTTGCTACTGTACTGTCCTTTTTCTTCATTTGATATCAATATGTTCTCTTACTCTTTCCCTTAGCATTCTGTTGGTTTACCCAACATAGAACTGTGAACACATTATACAAGAGGCCAAATATACAACATCATGGGTAGTACAATCAGCATAAAATGGCAATGTATATTTTGATTGGTGTTAGGATGTACAAAAAAGTAATCATTGGTCAAATAAGAACACATGTTACAGTGTCTACAACTGAAGGTACCATTTCTCTTAGAGTTAATGGATTGGGTCACCACTTCATTGTAATAACATAATCTGCGTTTCAATGATCTACAATTTTGATATGCTGGATAGTCCCACACAATTTTATGTAGATCATCATTAGCTGTCAATATGTTCCAATTCTTATTTATAATATTCATAACAGTCCTGTTATTGGAAGTATAAGATAAAAGTATCCTGCATACCTTATTGTTATTATTAATAGTACTTTTTGTTGTTTTAGTTGTGCTCTGTTACAGAAAAAGGGGTTTAGCTTTTCCTTTTCTTTCCTTGGTAACCAAAAGTAAATTCTTTGGACATAAATCATTAGAGTAACCTCCATTTTCTAACTTATTAATTAGAGCTGTAACACTGTTACTTAACACCACATCATCACTTGTCCAATGGGAGGTTTGTAAAATGTACTGTATTCTCACTTTTATGATTAGGGTGTGTACTCATTCTATTTAATAAACAATTTTCCAAAAGCTCTTCCTGTAGATCTTGATTTGAATAGTCTCATCATGATAATATCAGGAAAAATCCAAAAAATTTATTTCTTGACTAGATACCCGCATTGTAAATTTTACGAAAGTAGTGGTCATTTCAATATATTGCAAAAATTCATCCAAGCTAGACTTATCTCCTTGCCAGATGACAAATATATCATCCACAAAATGCTTATAGTAATAAATGTATTAATGGAACCTCTCATTATTTAAGACATAACTCATCTCCCAGTGTGCCATTACAATATTAAAATAAGAGTAGGCACACAAAGTACCTCTCATTATTTAAGACAAAACTGGTCTCCCCATGTGCCATTACAATATTAAAATAATGGTTGGCACACAAAGTACCTCTCATTATTTAAGACATAACTGGTCTCCCAGTGTGCCATTACAATATTAAAATAATGGTTGGCACACAAAGTACCTCTCATTATTTAAGACATAACTGGTCTCCTAGTGTGCCATTACAATATTAAAATAATGGTTGGCACACAAAGTACCTCTCATTATTTAAGACATAACTGGTCTCCCAGTGTGCCATTACAATATTAAAATAAGGGTTGGCACACAAAGTACCTCTCATTATTTAAGACATAACTGGTCTCCCAGTGTGCCATTACAATATTAAAATAAGGGTTGGCACACGAAGTACCTCTCATTATTTAAGACATAACTGGTCTCCCAGTGTGCCATTACAATATTAAAATAAGGGTTGGCACACAAAGTACCTCTCATTATTTAAGACATAACTGGTCTCCCAGTGTGCCATTACAATATTAAAATAAGGGTTGGCACACGAAGTACGTCTCATTATTTAAGACATAACTGGTCTCCTAGTGTGTCATTACAATATTAAAATAATGGTTGGCACACGAAGTACCTCTCATTATTTAAGACATAACTGGTCTCCCCATGTGCCATTACAATATTAAAATAATGGTTGGCACACAAAGTACCTCTCATTATTTAAGACATAACTGGTCTCCTAGTGTGCCATTACAATATTAAAATAATGGTTGGCACACGAAGTACCTCTCATTATTTAAGACATAACTGGTCTCCCAGTGTGCCATTACAATATTAAAATAAGGGTTGGCACACAAAGTACCTCTCATTATTTAAGACATAACTGGTCTCCCAGTGTGCCATTACAATATTAAAATAAGGGTTGGCACACGAAGTACGTCTCATTATTTAAGACACAACTGGTCTCCCAGTGTGCCATTACAATATTAAAATAAGGGTTGGCACACAAAGTACCTCTCATTATTTAAGATATAACTGGTCTCTCAGTGTGCCATTACAATATTAAAATAAGGGTTGGCACACGAAGTACCTCTCATTATTTAAGACACAACTGGTCTCCCAGTGTGCCATTACAATATTAAAATAAGGGTTGGCACAGTACCTCTCATTATTTAAGACATAACTGGTCTCCCAGTGTGCCATTACAATATTAAAATAAGGGTTGGCACCTCATTATTTAAGACATAACTGGTCTCCCAGTGTGCCATTACAATATTAAAATAAGGGTTGGCACACGAAGTACGTCTCATTATTTAAGACATAACTGGTCTCCTAGTGTGTCATTACAATATTAAAATAATGGTTGGCACACTCTCATTATTTAAGACATAACTGGTCTCCCCATGTGCCATTACAATATTAAAATAATGGTTGGCACACAAAGTACCTCTCATTATTTAAGACATAACTGGTCTCCTAGTGTGCCATTACAATATTAAAATAATGGTTGGCACACGAAGTACCTCTCATTATTTAAGACATAACTGGTCTCCCAGTGTGCCATTACAATATTAAAATAAGGGTTGGCACACAAAGTACCTCTCATTATTTAAGACATAACTGGTCTCCCAGTGTGCCATTACAATATTAAAATAAGGGTTGGCACACGAAGTACGTCTCATTATTTAAGACACAACTGGTCTCCCAGTGTGCCATTACAATATTAAAATAAGGGTTGGCACACAAAGTACCTCTCATTATTTAAGATATAACTGGTCTCTCAGTGTGCCATTACAATATTAAAATAAGGGTTGGCACACGAAGTACCTCTCATTATTTAAGACACAACTGGTCTCCCAGTGTGCCATTACAATATTAAAATAAGGGTTGGCACATGAAGTACCTCTCATTATTTAAGACATAACTGGTCTCCCAGTGTGCCATTACAATATTAAAATAAGGGTTAGCACACGAAGTACCTCTCATTATTTAAGACATAACTGGTCTCCCAGTGTGCCATTACAATATTAAAATAAGGATTGGCACATGAAGTACCTCTCATTATTTAAGACACAACTGGTCTCCCAGTGTGCCATTACAATACTAAAATAAGGGTTGGCACACAAAGTACCTCTCATTATTTAAGACATAACTGGTCTCCCAGTGTGCCATTACAATATTAAAATAAGGATTGGCACATGAAGTACCTCTCATTATTTAAGACATAACTGGTCTCCCTGTGTGCCATTACAATATTAAAATAAGGGTTGGCACACGAAGTACCTCTCATTATTTAAGACATAACTGGTCTCCCAGTATGCCATTACAATATTAAAATAAGGGTTGGCACACAAAGTACCTCTCATTATTTAAGACATAACTGGTCTCCCAGTGTGCCATTACAATATTAAAATAAGGGTTGGCACACAAAGTACCTCTCATTATTTAAGATATAACTGGTCTCCCAGTGTGCCATTACAATATTAAAATAAGGGTTGGCACACGAAGTACCTCTCATTATTTAAGACATAACTGGTCTCCCAGTGTGCCATTACAATATTAAAATAAGGGTTGGCACGAAGTACCTCTCATTATTTAAGACATAACTGGTCTCCCAGTGTGCCATTACAATATTAAAATAAGGGTTGGCACACAAAGTACCTCTCATTATTTAAGACACAACTGGTCTCCCAGTGTGCCATTACAATATTAAAATAAGGGTTGGCACACAAAGTACCTCTCATTATTTAAGACATAACTGGTCTCCCAGTGTGCCATTACAATATTAAAATAAGGGTTGACACACGAAGTACCTCTAATTATTTAAGACATAATTGGTCTCCCAGTGTGCCATTACAATATTAAAATAAGGGTTGGCACATGAAGTACCTCTCATTATTTAAGGCATAATTGGTCTCCCAGTGTGCCATTACAATATTAAAATAAGGGTTGGCACACGAAGTACGTCTCATTATTTAAGACATAACTGGTCTCCCAGTGTGCCATTACAATATTAAAATAAGGGTTGTCACATGAAGTGCCCATTGCCATGCCTGTCTTCTGCAGGGAGTATTCATTGTTAATTACAGAGATGTTATTTTCTACACACTCCACAGAATAATCCACCAAATCCAAGGACTAATGGATAATACAGAAAAAATACAAAAATGCATCCAAGTATAAGTATAATCCAACACACGGCCAGGGTAATATAAAAAGTTCAGTTTTATTATAACCGGTAAGCGCTTTCGCTATGAACACCCCTCGCTTCTTCAGACCTTTAATAAAAAATACAGAAAATTGTGCCTTCTGTTTAAAAAACAAGCCTCCAATCCCATAAAGAAAATGGATGACATCATACTGCTTAAACTTGCTGCAAAACTCCTTAAAGCAACATTGTATCTAAAAATCCAGAACACAATTAGTTACATGACAGTAAGTTTTAAGTCACATTGTGTCCTTGTGCATAGATTAGCTGTATAGCAGCTATAGCTCTGTTCTAAAACAAGCTTGCTCCATTAAATTCATATGAGATACATGCAAAAATAAAAATAAAATACATATTTTTGTTAAAAATGCATGTATTTGTATAGTTCCTCAGCAAAAAAATAAAACACAATAAAAGATTCATTCCCGCATGCTCATTTAAAATAACAATGGAACAACAACACTGAAACTGAATACTGAAATAGAATGGCATGCATCTAATATTTATGTGTGCGTGTGTGTGTGTGTGTGTGTGTGTGTGTGTGTGTGTGTGTGTGTGTGTGTGTGTGTGTGTGTGTGTGTGTGTGTGTATGTATATATGTATATATATATATATATATATATATATATATATATATATATATATATATATATATATATATATATATATATATATATGCTATACTAATTGACTCACTCCTTATGACTGCATGGAGTTACTTTCACAATGAATAACATGACTGATTCAAGATGACAATATTAAAATAAAAGGGGAGGAGGAACCATCAAAACTGAGTGCATGGAGTGAGAGTAACCTGCATCTTATGTAAATGTGGTAAAACTGCAAAATAACTCACCTCTAATGTATTCATTCAGTCATTTTACTAACAATCTAGCTTTTAAAACTGGTTTAATAGGTACAAGGCCATTCAATCCAAATCTTGTATCTGCTCGTAGTTTAATTATCCATTTTGTTTCTGTTACTTCTGTGTAATTTCTCAAGTCTTCTTTCCTGTGAGTTTGCCTCACCTGATCTATTGCCATGAACTTAAACTTATGATCCCTGCCATTGTTCCTTACATATTTGGCTAGTACATTATTCCTGTTCATGATATTAACATTGTAAAGCTGCTTCCTAATTTGATCACGTAAACAGTAATTTATTTTTCGTGTATAAAAGTTCATAGAGACCGCCAAATATATAACATTAAAAGTATTACAATTCACTGTTACATGTAAAACATATTTCCTTCCATCATGGGGGTGAACATATTCACCATTCTGATCCAAATATTGGCAATAATTACAGTTACCAAAAGAGGAAGTGATTAAATGATCTAGGTTATGAACCATCTAGTCCATTCTCATGTGGCCACATAATATTCTTTTGATGTTCTTTTTATTCTTGTATCTAAATGTAAGGTTTTCTCCTATTACACTTTTTAGTTTTTCATCTGTGGTCAGGATACCCCAGTGCTTGGAAATAATTTCCTTAATATACTTGACATCACTGGTATAATACAATGTGTATCTCTGCTTATTGTTCATATACCTAGAATTTTCTTGCTCTACTTGTCTGTGTGAGAAATAAGGTCTCCTTTTGTCACCCCTATTAGCTCTAACGTCAGCACATACCTGATTGACCAGTTCCTTATCATACTCTCTGTTAAAAAAACTTGCCTGTAAATGCTCAAATTCATCCTGAAATCCTTTGTCTGTGTCATTGATTCTAAATGCTCTTACAGTCTGACCCTTAATTATATTAGAGAAAACATAAGACGTGTGCATGCTATCTCTATGCAATAATTTATTCCTATAGCATGGCTTACGATGTATAGTAGTAGTGATTGTTCTTCCTGTATCCTTCTTTGTAAGTATATCCAGGAAGGATATTTCTTCTGCCCCTATTGTTATATCAAATTTCAAAAACTCATTACAGGACTGGATTTATTGAAAAAATCTGTCCAAACACTGTAGATCTCCCATCCATACAAAAAATAAATCATTTAAGAAATGACAATAGAATGGTATATACATTTTGTATTCAGAGTTATTCAATATGTGCTGGTTCTCCCAATAGGCCATAAATATATTGGCGTAGCTGTTAGCGCAGGCTGTGCCCATCGCTACACCATCTAATTGTAAATAATACAAATCCTTAAAAACAAAAACATTGTTGTGCAATACAATGTCCATAAACTTACTCAGCATATATATACTAGTGATAATTGATATACTATCAATTTGCCCATCCATCTGCAAATATTTTTGTAGTTAGTCCATCCCTACCTGATTAGCTATGATAGTGAAAAGGGACCTAACATCCATGGTCACAAAACTGCAGTCATAAACTGACCCTGTCATCTCAAAAAATTGGTACAGATCCTGTAAAAAATCTTTTGTGTCTTGTAATACTTGTTTGTTCTTATTCAATATAGGATGTAGATGTTTCTCTATAAAAATGGAGAAATGCTCTGTAAGCCAACCATCCCCAGAGACTATAGAGCATAAGGCGGTGATAAGGGGTCTTTGTGTATTTTCGGGATGCCCTGAAAATGTGGTATTCTTGAGCTGTCCACTGAACAATGTCTATACAATTCTATATTAATAACTCTGGTGTTCAACAATACCAGTAATGTTCCATTCATTTATCACCCCCTTTATGCCCTATATTCTCTGGGGATGGTTGGCTACAGAGCCAATTATGGATTATGGATTCACTTCCCCTTGTGGTAAATGTAATTATTGCCAATATTTGGATCAGAGTGGTGAATATGTTCACCCCCATGATGGAAGGAAATATGTTTTTCTTGTAACAGCAAATTGTAATAGTTTTAATGTTATATATTTGGTGGTCTGTATGAACTTTTATATAGGAAAAATAAATTGCCATTTATGTGATCAAATTAGGAAGTAGCTTTACAATGTTAATATCATGAACAGGAATAATGTACTAGCCAAATATGTTAGGAACAATGACAGGGATCATAAGTTTAAGTTCATGACCATAGATCAGGTGAGGAAAACTCACAGGAAAGGGGACTTGAAAAATTACACCGAAGTAACAGAAACAAAATGGATAATTAAACTACGAGCAGATACAAGATTTGGATTCAATGGCCTTGCACCTATTAAACCAGTTTTAAAAGCTAGATTGTTTGTAAAATGACTGAATGAATACATTAGAGGTGAGTTCCCTTGTAGTCTGACCACATTTACATAAGATGCAGGTTACCCTCACTCCATGCACTCAGTTTTGGTGGTCCCCCCCCCATTTATTTCAATATTGTCATCTTGAATTAATCATATTTGTTAGCAATATAATCAAGTAAGGGTTAGAAAGGTTTGACTACCTCTCAGAATTGCCCCAGATTTGGCTACAATAGGTTTCAGATTTTTCTCTAAGTATATTGACATAGGGTCCATTAACCAACCTCTACCAGAAATTATAGGTCTTGGGGGGTGGGGGGTTGGTTAATGATTTATGAATTTTGGGAACACTTTTTATTATAGGTATCAAAGGAGTCTCTATAAGTAATCATAAAGTTCTTTGGTGATATACCCACTTATAAAACAATCAAATAAGTCACTATGTATCCTTGTAATTTCACGTATATATGACATATTAATCTTAACATATGTTTCAGAGTCTGACACCATGTCCATCATTTTATTGATGTAAAAATGTCTTCCTAAAATTATGACAGCACCTTCCTTATCAGCTTTACAAATGGTGATATTGTTATTTGAGCTTAACAATTCTAAGGCTAAATATTCCTGTTAAGTTATAAAACCTTCTATGCGGTTTACATTTGTTGTTGTATAAATTATATAAATCTGACTCACATGATTTCATAAATGCCTCTTTCAACAGATTTAAAGGAGGCATAAAAGGACTAGGTTTCTTAGTAGCATTAACATCAAAGTCAGAAGTAGGAACCATCAGTTTAAGCATGAACTTTCTACAAAACAGTTTTATGTCCAGTATAGTATCACAGATGTTACTAGATGTGGCTGGAACAAAAGTTAACCTGTTTTGTAAAACTCTATAAACTGTTCATCAGTTAACGTATGGGTTGATAAATTATATACTAAGTGGCTTGACTCTGCACCCAGTACTTCTTTACTGATGGGGGGCTGTTTGATTCTTTGGATGAGTTTCTCCATTTCCACACCCTGCCCCTGGATCTCTCTTGTTTTGTTAAGTTCTTTATCGGTAGTGGTAGCGTGGAAAAAAACTGGTGATCAATTTGTACCACTACTGATAAAAAACTTAACAAAACAAGAGAAAACAAAGCTTTTGTTCCAGCCATTGAGACTAATCCCTATCATTCATTAATATGAATAATAGATTAGATAACATAAGGAATAGAACTGAACAAGCTGAACAGAAATGGATAGTTAGACTAAAAATGGAAGGAGTACACATTACAATAGTTCAGATATGCACACGCATCTATACATTGACAAATATGTGCAGGTATATATATATATATATATATATATATATATATATATGTATAGTTTACTATCATGTATTCGATTGTCATTTAGACAATCGAATATGTGCGAAAATCATTTTTCTCGAACTGAGAGTTCAATCACCACAATGTTGAAGCTAACATGAGCGAACAGCCGCTATTGTGAGCTTCAACATTGTGGTGCAGATTGCACTATAGTGGGGATCAGGAAATGTAACCTTACCCTCACTGTAGTGCGATCTCGGAGTTTGTATATATATACATGGGGGGGGGGGTGCAGGGGGCTTGCCTCCATGCAAACATTATTATTAGTTGTGGGCGGATGTGAGCATTTCAGCAAAGTTGATATTCGACATTGCTGTGCTCTGTTCGATATTTCGGTTGCTCTGTGTTTTGATTTCCGACAATATTTGTTGGAAATTGTCGCGTTCGTCTAAATGACATTCGCAAATATGATAGTAAACCTATACATACATATATATATATATATATATATATATATATATATATATATATATATATATATATATATATATATATAATATATATGTGTGTGTGTGTGTGTGTGTGTGTGTGTGTGTGTATATATATATATATATATATATATATATATATATATATATATATATATATATATATATATATATATATATATTTATATATATATATATATATATATATATATATATATATATATATATAGATATATATATATATATATATATATATAGATATATATATAGATATAGATATAGATATATGAGATATATATAGGTGCATACACATATAGACAGACAAACGGTATTAGTAGGCATACATATGTAGAAGTAGTGCAGAAGTAGTGGGTGCAAAGTATATCCCTCAGCCACAAGCCCTGTAACTGGTACCTGTGAAATGTGTAGTGTGGCAACCATTCCCACAAATGAGAATACTTACATTAAACATATACCCACTCACAATTCAAAGGACATGACACCACACACAGGTATGTATACACAGAAAACCCTTATTTATACAATAATGTATGCCATTACTTACAGCACATACATTTTGAAATATGTAATCAGTGATGAATGCAAGGGCCACACAAAACAGCAATGTGGATATATAACATACTATGCTGTCCAGGCCAAGGCCTTCAATTAGTACAACAGTAGACAAAGGATCTGCCTTCAAGACAAGTAACAATCAACAATTACAGATGTAGTTCAGCAGTCTCAAATTACACCCTGTAGTTAAGCCCTAGGGGGAAATGTATTAGTTGTGGTAATGTCAATGTATCTGTCACATGTATGAACCCTGACCAACATATTTTGTGGGAGTCCACGATATGACTGGGATGATAGCAGGAATGAACTACTGATAAAAAACTTAACAAAACAAGAGAAAACAAAGCTTTTGTTCCAGCCATTGAGACTAATCCCTATCATTCATTAATATGAATAATAGATTAGATAACATTAGGAATAGAACTGAACAAGCTGAACAGAAATGGATAATTAGACTACAGGCTGATAGATTACATGGCCTAAATGAAAGTGTATGTTTAAAACCCTTTTTGATTTATAGACCACTTTCTCATTAGCTTGTTATGAATTTTATACTTTATGCCAACATATAGTTCAATATTTAACCTAAGTGACATTGCTGTCATGTTGGAAATTGACATATTTAGGATAGAGTAATTTGGTGATTTACAGCTATTTTTTTCTGATTTTCTAGTTGGAAGTTGCATAGAATATTTATTATTTTGTATGTTAATATTTGTTTGGCCATGGAACAGAGTCTTCTATATTAAATAGCATTTTACTACGCAGTTTGCATTTATTTTATGAATGTACATTTCTCATGTACGTTTATCTTACACATACAGTATATAATTTTTTATATTATACTATTTTTGATGAATCTTAATTGTTTTAGCAACACATATATATATTAAATATGTTGGAATGTATCAGGGTACCTTTAAATTTTTATTGCAACAATCTGTTTAGATTACCCTAGGATCACATGTCTTTAGTATGTGCCATGAGTAGCTATACTTGCATTGAAAACTTTATGGCCATGGCGACTCTTTATATAATATTTTTATTGATTTGTAGTGATTACCATCTTGAGGTATGTTTATAATTTTGCTTCATAGTAAGATATGATTGCAGGTTTATACGTTTGCTATTAATGTCAATTGATGAATTAATATATTGAGCTCTAGCATTGTCTTATTTTCAAATGCAGGAAGTTTGTTAAAAGGTTTTTGACACTGATTTTTATCAATCAGGAGGTTTTGCAGCTATGATGGAGTCCATAAAATGATATATGTGGAAGCTAAAGCAATGATATCCATTTCAATGAACTACAAATACATAAGGTTTTTGACTTTTGTCTACAGGCTTTTGTCCACATAGAAGGAATCATGCTTATTATGAAAGTATGGACAGTATCGATGTTGAATTTTATTATCATTTAGAATATCAAATATTTAATATTGATTTTAGTATCCTTTAATTAAAATATAGAGTTTATTTTTCTGTATTGATTTTGCAGATGTCTTTTAATTCTGTGTCACATCATCTGTGATGCATTTTGATTCTATCTTTTGACTGGTAACGACTGAATTTAAATAAGTTATGAATGTATGTGTTGGATTTAATGTCTGAATTAGTGTTATATGAGAGAACGTGAAAGCGCTTGCAATAAAATTTTTCATTATATATCATAAACTGGACATGTGTCCTGTCTCCTGAAATTTTTGCTGTGTCCTGCAATGTTGTTTTAAAATATTTTCTCTGATTCTGATCTCTGAAGTTACTGTGTTTGCGTACTGAGTATTTTCTTGTTCTTTCAGTATTTATTATTAAATATATTTAAACCTATCTTTGTTGCTGATATTTGTGAGACATATTTAAGCTCTGAGAGTACTTGCATATGTGTTTGGTGACACTGTACAGACCACTCCTAAATAGCCTTGTAAGTCTTGGTCTGACTGCCATTTGGATAATAGTAACATTACACAGTAGGATTGGTCACCCTTTGTAAGGGCCTTATAGTAGCTGATAAGTAGATGTTGGTGGCAGTAGAAATACCTCATAGTCTGGGCAGAAGGGTGCTTAGGTAGTAAACTTTTGCCAGCCTTCCCCTGATGTGTGTGTGTGTGTGTGTGTGTGTGTGTGTGTGTGTGTGTGTGTGTGTGTGTGTGTGTATAAATCAAATCTCAAAGTGTGTGTGTGTGTCAGCTACTTGGGCAGGGAGACGAAGCACTGGTTGGACAGGGAGGGTGTTGAAGGTCTTGGCATGGCCCCTCAGCTGAGATCTTAACCCTATAGCTATGCCAGTGGGTAGTCTTATTAGGGATCTGGAGAAAGAGGGAAAAAAGCCCCAGACTGATAGTGTTCTTTGTGTACTCTTAAGGGAATTGCACTTTACTGTGTGTGTACTTGTCATACTCCCAGTACTCTTAGGGGAATTGCACTTTACTGTGTGTGTACTTGTCATACTCCCAGTACTTTTAAGGGAATTGCACTTTTCTGTGTGTGTACTTGTCATACTCTCAGTACTCATAAGGGAATTGCACGTTATTGTGTGTGTACTTGTCATACTCCCAGTACTCTTAAGGGATTTGCACTTTACTGTGTGTGTACTTGTCATACTCCCAGTACTCTTAAGGGAATTGCACTTTACTGTGTGTGTACTTGTCATACTCCCAGTACTCTTAAGGGAATTGCACTTTACTGTATGTGTACTTGTCATACTCCCAGTAGTCTTAAGGGAATTGCACTTTACTGTGTGTGTACTTGTCATACTCCCAGTACTCCTAAGGGAATTGCACTTTACTGTGTGTGTACTTGTCATACTCACAGTAGTCTTAAGGGAATTGCACTTTACTGTGTGTGCACTTGTCATACACCAGTACTCTTAAGATAATTGCACTTTACTGTGTGTGTACTTGTCATACTCCCAGTAGTCTTAAGGGAATTGCACTTTACTGTGTGTGTACTTGTCATACTCCCAGTACTCTTAAGGCAATTGCACTTTACTGTGTGTGTGTACTTGTCATACTCCCAGTACTCTTAAGGGAATTGCACTTTACTGTGTGTGTACGTGTCATACTCCCAATACTCTTAAGGGAATTGCACTTTACTGTGTGTGTACTTGTCATACTCCCAGTACTCTTAAGAGAATTGCACTTTACTGTGTGTGTACTTGTCATACTCCCAGTACTCTTAAGGGAATTTCACTTTACTGTGTGTGTACTTGTCATTCTCCCAGTACTCTTAAGGGAATTGCACTTTACTGTGTGTGTACTTGTCATACTCCCAGTACTCTTAAGGGAATTGCACTTTACTGTGTGTGTACTTGTCATACTCCCAGTACTCTTAAGGGAATTGCACTTTACTGTGTGCATACTTGTCATACTCCCAGTACTCTTAAGGGAATTGCACTTTACTGTGTGTGTACTTATACTCCCAGTACTCTTAAGGGAATTGCACTTTACTGTGTGTGTACTTGTCATACTCCCAGTACTTTTAAGGGAATTGCACTTTTCTGTGTGTGTACTTGTCATACTCTCAGTACTCATAAGGGAATTGCACTTTACTGTGTGTGCACTTGTCATACTCCCAGTACTCTTAAGGGAATTGCACTTTACTGTATGTGTACTTGTCATACTCCCAGTAGTCTTAAGGGAATTGCACTTTACTGTGTGTGTACTTGTCATACTCCCAGTACTCCTAAGGGAATTGCACTTTACTGTGTGTGTACTTGTCATACTCCCAGTAGTCTTAAGGGAATTGCACTTTACTGTGTGTGTACTTGTCATACTCCAGTACTCTTAAGATAATTGCACTTTACTGTGTGTGTACTTATCATACTCCCAGTAGTCTTAAGGGAATTGCACTTTACTGTGTGTGTACTTGTCATACTCCCAGTACTCTTAAGGCAATTGCACTTTACTGTGTGTGTGTACTTGTCATACTCCCAGTACTCTTAAGGGAATTGCAATTTACTGTGTGTGTACTTGTCATACTCCCAATACTCTTAAGGGAATTGCACTTTACTGTGTGTGCACTTGTCATACTCCCAGTACTCTTAAGAGAATTGCACTTTACTGTGTGTGTACTTGTCATACTCCCAGTACTCTTAAGGGAATTTCACTTTACTGTGTGTGTACTTGTCATACTCCCAGTACTCTTAAGGGAATTGCACTTTACTGTGTGTGTACTTGTCATTCTCCCAGTACTCTTAAGGGAATTGAACTTTACTGTGTGTGTACTTGTCATACTCCCAGTACTCTTAAGGGAATTGCACTTTACTGTGTGTGTACTTATACTCCCAGTACTCTTAAGGGAATTGCACTTTACTGTGTGCGTACTTGTCATACTCCCAGTACTCTTAAGGGAATTGCACTTTACTGTGTGTGTACTTATACTCCCAGTACTCTTAAGGGAATTGCACTTTACTGTGTGTGTACTTATACTCCCAGTACTCTTAGGGGAATTGCACTTTACTGTGTGTGTACTTGTCATTCTCCCAGTACTCTTAAGGGAATTGTACTTTACTGTGTGCGTACTTCTCATACTCCCAGTACTCTTAAGGGAATTGCACTTTACTGTGTGTGCACTTATACTCCCAGTACTCTTAAGGGAATTGCACTTTACTGTGTGTGTACTTATATTCCCAGTACTTTTAAGGGAATTGTACTTTACTGTGTGTGTACTTACACTCCCAGTGTGTACCTCCCCTAGCTGTTGCCAGTGATGAGGATTGAGGCTCCTTGATTAGTGAGCCAGTGCAGGGGGGGGTCACATTGAGTATAACCTAAGACAATAATTGATCCCATTTTATTAGCAGGATGGATTGAGATGTCATGATTGTCCCATAACTGTCTCAAGGCTCAGTTGTTGTCGTAGAGTATACTTAGTATGTGGATAGTACATATAGTTCACATTTAGTCTTCTGTAAGTGCTTTGTTGATGATTTTAGGGGAAGGATCAGCTACCCATTTGCATAGCTTTGTCTCTTATTTGGGAAGTAGCAGCCAGTGTTTTAGATTTACTTTCTATTACTTAGAGAAGGAAATACATTTCCTTGATGTACCTTTATTGTTTAAAGGAAAGGGCATTATTGAGATGTCTCTTTTTAGGAAACCATGCTAAGGAGTAGTCTTCTACATCATTCTAGATTGCACCCCACCCCCAAAAAATATGGTAAGTGATGGTAGCAGTGAAGGAGACTAAAGAATTAGAATTAAGCAGGTGTGACTTATCAGGACTTAGGAGATAATATTTTTTTTTAAATGAAGGCTTAATTCCCCGACTCTGGTACCATAGCTATTGTCAGTGATTGATGCTGTAAAGAGCATTCTTCCTGGCTGCTGTCACTCTGCTCTGATTTCTAGACATTTTGGCCTCACTGGCCATGCCTTTGACTGGTTCATTTACATATTATGTAAATAAAATTACCTGGTGTTAGTTTCACTTCCACTGCAGGAGAATTAGTCACCTTGCTCAGCTATGCATTGTCCAAGTGTTTCAGGCACAAGACTAATGTAGTTCAAATGACAGAAGCTCAAGGTGGGTGAATGCTTCAGGCAACCAAAGTTTTCCTTTCCTGTAGCCACGGACTTACAAATTTTCAATTCCACTCAAGCGTATTTAGCAGTACACAGACAGAGATCCCGGAGAAAAATCTGCACTGCCATAGTGATGTGCCATCAATCTATTAAATAAAGGCATGCCAAGTCTACAAATGTAGCTTTCTGTCACACAACTTCTGGTGGCATCCAATCTATAATGAACCATTCAGTGCATCACATTAGCCCTTAACAAATCATTTACTTCATCAGAATGTGCTGAATACAGTGGCTGCATAGGTTCATAGGTGTATAGTAGGCTAATGACCACTAGGGCCCTTAAAAGGCTTGTTGTGGAACCCAAATGTGACCCACAAATTTGATTTATATTTGATTTATGGGTGGGTGATTTACTGAATGCCTTTGTCCATCAGAGACATGAGCCAGGCCAGGGGTGAATTTCCTTTTCCCAATCCAGAGAATGAGGTACAGGCCAAAAATATGTGCCGAACATGCATGGACATATGGACAGATATATATCTGCAAATGTAGACAGATAGACAGCTATATGTGTATAAATATATATATATATATATATATATATATATATAAATATACATATATATATATATATATATATATATATATATATATATATATATATATATCAATAACTCATAAATATAACATTAGTTGTATATAGATAGATAAATATGTTCATATGTATATATATATATATATATATATATATATATATATATATATATATATATATATATATATATATATATATATATATATATATATATATATATATATATAGGAGTTTTATATATATTATGTAGATATATATATATATATATATATATATATATATATATATATATATATATACACAGATAGAAATGTGTACAGCATTTCCACATGGGAACAAAATCCTGAACAACTCGCTACAACATAACAAACCATAAGCACTGTTAATGAGGGTGGGGGCTTAAATGAGGGATACCTGGTAATTAGTGCTATGTTACCCCCCTTCACAGCCCTAACGGATATGCTTTGCAATCCAATATCCAGCACATGCAGTTCTTGACTGCAGGGCCCTCCATAACACAGCTAAAATGCTTTAACAGTAATCCAATTCACCTGTAAATGTCAGGGCAATGTCTGTAACATATCATGCAGAAAAGTCATTCTACCGTAGGAAATATACAATGTGGAAGGAGTACACATTACAATAGTTCAGATATGCACACACATCTCTACATTGACAAATATGTGCAGGTATGTATATATATGGATATATATATATATATATATATATATATATATATATATATATATATATATATATAGTTTACTATCATGTATTCGATTGTCATTTAGACGATCGAATATGTGCGAAAATCATTTTTCTCGAACTGAGAGTTCAATCACCACAATGTTGAAGCTAACATGAGCAAACAGCCGCTATTGTCAGCTTCAACATTGTGGTGCAGATTGCACTATAGTGGGGATCAGGAAATGTAACCTTACCCTCACTGTAGTGCGACCTCGGAGTTTATATATATATATACATGGGGGCTGGGGATTGCAGGGGGGCTTGCCTCCATGCAAACATTATTATTAGTTGTGGGCAGATGTGAGCATTTCAGCAAAGTTGATATTCAACATTGCTGTGCTCTGTTCGATATTTCGGTTGCTCTGTGTTTTGATTTCCGACAATATTTGTTGGAAATTGTTGCGTTTGTCTAAATGACGTTCACAAATATGATAGTAAACCTATACATATATATATATATATATATATATCTATCTATCTATATATATATATATATATATATATATATATATATATATATATATATATATATAATATATATATATAATATATATGTGTGTGTGTGTGTGTGTGTGTATATATATATATATGTATATATATATATATATATATATATATATATATATATATATATATATATATGTATTGATATATAGATATAGATATAGATATATGAGATATATATAGGTGCATACACATATAGACAGACAAACGGTATTAGTAGGCATACATATGTAGAAGTAGTGCAGAAGTAGTGGGTGCAAAGTATATCCCTCAGCCACAAGCCCTTCAACTGGCACCTGTGAACTGTGTAGTGTGGCAACCATTCCCACAAATGAGAATACTTACATTAAACATATACCCACTCACAATTTAAAGGACATGACACCACACACAGGTATGCATACACAGAAAACCCTTATTTATACAATAATGTATGCCATTACTTACAGCACATACATTTTGAAATATGTAATCAGTGATGAATGCAAGGGCCACACAAAACAGCAATGTGGATATATAACATACTATGCTGTCCAGGCCAAGGCCTTCAATTAGTACAACAGTAGACAAAGGATCTGCCTTCAGGATAAGTAACAATCAACAATTACAGATGTAGTTCAGCAGTCTCAAATTACACCCTGTAGTCAAGCCCTAGGGGGAAATGTATTAGTTGTGGTAATGTCAATGTATCTGTCACATGTATGAACCCTGACCAACATATTTTGTGGGAGTCCACGATATGACTGGGATGATAGCAGGAATGCTAGCAGTAAATAATGATAGGCCATTACCTAGCAACCCCAGGCTGTATCACAGCAGGACAAAGCCCGCCATATATGTGGAGGACAGAGGCAGGAACACAGGGCCACACTTGCAATATTGCTGTTACATACCCTGGAAATTGCTGGTGTTACAGGATTTTTTGCAACATACCCTTACGCAAGAATAAGACATCAGAAACACAAATGGATGTAGCCATATACTGATAGCATGCAACAGACAGACTGCCAGTGATATATCTACGACAAGATCTGTGTGGTGCACAGACAAAACCAAACAGAAAATCCACTGGCCATCATGTGGATAGGCCCACAGTTGAGAGCTATGAAGACAGACTGCATTCCATCCTAAACTACTATGTGCACACAAACACTGCTAGACCAGCAATATACAATGCACATAACAACACTACTCACTCTGTCTGTAAGTCTGGAACCTCATACAAATGTATAGTTAGCCTGTGTCTGCAAGTCCTGCTGTAAGAGGTATTGCAACCTGCTGTCTGTAACGCTGCTGTCCACATACAGGAAGGATGTCCTTCATACTGGAAAGGTTAAGGGACAACACCCACTTGAGTCAGTATTTTATAGTACTGGGTTGCCATGACAGTGGTTATCCGAAGTACTACACAGCAGGCTGCATGCAGTTAGCAACTGTTGCACACTGATTGGTACAGAGCCCATCACCTGATCATGTGCATCACCTACAAAAGCCATGCTGTAATCCATTCAAACCAGCTCAATCACTCTAGTGGAGAGAGAGAGAGTGAGAGAGACAAAAAAAAAAACCTTAAACAACAGAAAGCTGTCACAGCTGTCAGAAAAAAAATGTACATGTATGTAAAACATATATGTATTTAATTGAATGTAGTATGTGGTATAGAATAATAGGATATATGATGTGGAATGATTTATATGTGTTGTCTTTAGTTGTCCCTGTGATGATGTTCTGCTGAACAACTGCTCTGGACAATACTGTCTGTCCCTGTAGACAGTGGGACATACCTGCCAACTGTGCAGATCAGCAATGAATGACAAAGATGTAAGCCATAATATTTATGTTTGCTATGTTATTATGGGCAATAGCTAGTGGTGGAAGTACTGCCATCATGATAGACACATGGGTGTCAGAGCACACCACTTGCAGGACAGTCATGTTAATGTGTAATGTAGCATGCACAAATGTCATAGGTGTATAATAGGATTACCAGCAATCTCTCACCATACATACCATCCTAACATTAGTCTGTGTTCACATGTGATACCTGTCTGTGTTGCAGCAAGGCAGAACAGTGCAGCTGTGAATGAAAGAGAGTTACAGAATGTGGACCAGATGTCTTTATGCACCCCACATATAGATAAATATCTGTGTGATATTGTGATATATAATTAGATGCATATGTCTACAGATATACAGAAACTCATAGATATAGGTATATAAACAACCCACAAGATATATCTACACATATATGTACACACAGATATATATATATATATATATATATATATATATATATATATATATATATATATATATATATATATATATATATACTAGCACTGACAATGGCATGCAGGTGAAATAGTCTGTAACAGGCCAACAAAGAAAGTGTCCCCACAGGGAACATGGCTACAAACACATAGCACGAAGCATGGTACAAACACATAGCACAAAGCGTGGTACAATACAACATATGTCTCAATGGTAGGTAAGCTGCCAACATACCAATTGCATTGTGTAAACGGTTTGTTGTAGCTGATATGGTGGGGGGAGACAGAGATGTGTATTAAGAACTGTGCTGTATGAGT
This sequence comes from Protopterus annectens, assembly GCF_019279795.1. NCBI lineage: Eukaryota > Metazoa > Chordata > Ceratodontiformes > Protopteridae > Protopterus > Protopterus annectens. Next base: position 791,426,104 of record NC_056749.1, read on the forward strand.
GTATTAAGAACCCTGCTGTATGAGTTTCTGAGACCTGTTTCCATCTTTATGTCTTCCAGGAAGATGGCTCACACCCGATTGCCACCATTCATTGCCTCACAAACTGATGTAATTGTTGAAGACATGATATAGCACTACCAACTACTGTTCGGCAAGACAGCCTGTGTTCAGCAGGAGACGACCGCCCTGTGGAACAATCTGGTCCACAGGATCAATGATGGTGGCCTGCAGAACCACAGCTATGAGCAGGTCTGGCATCATTGCTCTGACCTGCTTTGCCATGTACGTCGGTGTGCAGCTGCCATATGGGGGGACCACCTTACAACAGGGGGAGCAAGTCGTCCATCCACACCTCACCCATGTGGAGGAGCTTCTCAGCAACCTTGTGGCACCTGCCCACCTGCAGAACCAACAACTGGCAGGGAGCATTGTGGAGGTGGATGCCAATGACACACTGGCTGAGGAGTGTGCAGGTAAGTCCCCAGGGCACATCAGTACACCACTCTTGTGTATGCATCCACATCTGTGCAGGTACATCATCCATATCTGAGATGTCATACACATAGTCTGTTGCTGTGTAGTAGTAATACACAGTTGTGCATAAGCTGTAGCATTGTGACTTCTACTGTTGATGTACCATAATGCTGCACTCACCCTATAAGAATGTCAAAGCTGTGGCCACTGACATCAACTTTCTCATACTCTTATGTAGGTCCCTCCAGGATACCACCAAGGCAGCAACCTGTAGCCGGTGAGTATGGTTCATGTTCATGCTTGACAATACATTGGTCAGGTAATAGCTATGGGATATTCCATGCACACATCTAACACACCTACCCATACTGCATGCTGTACACATTCACGTTTTGTTGCTGTGAAATGCATTGCATCACAGTAGAGACCGTGATGGGGTATCGGAAGGGTACATCAGACATATGCAAAAAACTACAATCCTGTCCTTGTGAAATGTGTCCATAGGGATGAGAAGTATTGCAGGACACATGGCCTACAGTAGGGACATATGTGAAACAACACCCTCATGGCTGTATCTGCACACAATCAGGTTAAGTAACTGTGGCAGACGTAACCCTGACCTCACAGCAATAGTGACAGCAGTGTGTGCACTTCAAAGGATGCGCACATGAGTAGACCTTGTAACCATGCAGAGTTGTGGGACATGTGTAGGGCACCCCCCCCCCATAGCCATAGTAAGGTCTGATGGTTGTCAGTGTAATAGTCTTGTATTGGTCATACATGCTCCTCTGATGTTGTGATCTGTAAAGCAGACATCAGGCATTCACAAATGACATCTGTTCACATATCATCCCAGGTATGTTGCTCTAACACAGAGGGGCTATGAGCATTGGAGCTGACATAACTGACGCAGTACTACATATGCAGAAATGGTTTGTACACCTGTGAGGTATGGTGCACAGTACAAGGCAGGGTGCAGAACAGGTCCATAGTAACACCTTGTACAGGGGTGCAGTGTTATCAAGGGGAAGGGCCATCACCTACCAACACAGTCCATGCATCACACACATGTATACTGGTGCTAGCATGAAGTCACTATAGTTGCACTGCATGCTATTGAGTACCATATGTAATGCATGCTGGCAGAAGGGTAATGGGAGGACTGTGTGTACAAAAGTTGTGCAACCACACATGTAAGTGTGTGTGTGGGGGGGGTGTTGATTGTGTCTGTAAGTACAATCTGGTGGAGTGGAGTGTGGTCGATGCATATCAGCTGTGTGTGTACATGTGTGTCTGTTTGTGTGGGTGTCCATGTATGCACAGGTGATAGTGGGGTTGATCACATGGCAGTACTTCTCCTTGGGATTGTGCTGTACATGTACATGGAGTGACACATGATACACCAGGACAACCTGTCTGATATATGAACACAGGACAGCTGATAGCATAACAAGGTCTGTAGCATGGAACATGCATTGGGAGGGAAAGTACACAACAGGCATACACATCATATTGCCAGCAGCAGATAGATAACCAGCTACACATGCATGTAGCACTACTAATGCAATGGGGAATTACCAGAGCACACCAGTGAGTGTATCCAGATATTACTGTTATCCACATGATGGGTTGATTGTGCAGCAGATGTGGCATGGACTGGGCAAGACTGTAGTATGAGACTCCAGTGTGTGACATATATAGTGAAAGTAGCAGCCCCAACCATATAGGGGCCATGTTCACCATGATTGGACATACACAGGGTAATACTGCATGACAGCAGTGAGGCCATGTACAACCTACTCCACTCAAGTCAGGGAGGTGATGGAGTAACAGGTCATGTGTTGTGATCACACATGTAGGCATGGAGAGGAATGATATGTTAATGGGTAGTATTAATGAGTGTATGTTAGCAAGTGCCATGCAGGATGGGAAACATATGTAACTGAATGTGGGACTGTCTGTAAACCCAGGGACAGGGAGACAGTAAGGTGGACTGTCAGTGTGTGTGGGCGTACGTGTGTGAGTGTGTGTGTGTGTGTGTGTGTGTGTGTGTGTGTGTGTGTGTGTGTGTGTGTGTGTGTAAATGTGTGCACTTTTATGCAATGACGTACAGGTCTTAAAGTGTGTGCTTCCCCAACAGGTGGTGAGGTGTGTCAGGGTCCCTCCTGCATGCAGTCTGAGGTAGGTTTCTGTACAGACACCGATGATGATGATGGTACTGTTGAGGCACAGGTGGGGTTGTCAGAGGCCAACAATGCACCATCATTTGTCATCACCCTCCTAGCCACCCCAAGCCCGCACACAGTTACAGTGCCCCTACAAACCCCATCACAAGTGCCCTTAGCAGAGTGACAGTTGGCGGTTGGTGCCAGTGACCAGAAAGTGTGGTGTCCACGCCTACTGTGTCAGGTCACAGTCAGCATAGCTGGATGTCCGGTAGGGCACCACATCAGCAGATGTACAGTGGTGCTCATGGGAGGGTCACTGGTCATCATGCTCCCGGCAGAGGTGCCACAACTGGTACCACCAGGAGCATGTTTTAGGCCATAATGAAGGCACAGGCATGTATGGAAATGTACACTAGACAGGGCCTGAAGCTGCAGAGGTCTGCTTTTTCATCTCTAAGTGGCAACATCCGTAAACTTTCTGCTGCCCTTCGTGAAAACACCAAGGTCATGGATAGATGGTGGGGTGAGATGGTGGGCCTCCTCGACCGTGGTATGTCCATGCCTGAACACATGGGGGGAGTGGTGCAATGGCCGCGTGGATGTAGGCCAGAAACACCAGCACCTGGTGGTCAATGTGGACACGCTAGGATGCCAAGCCACTCCTGTAGTGGCAGTACCAGCCCCAGCATGCCACTGGGGCTGCTGTCCACACCACACTACACCACAGCAGGCCTCGTGTACCCAGGAGGGACATGGTTCCAGCGTACATCTGTCATCATCAGGGGAGAGTAGCACCTCAACATCTGTACCTGCATGTGCCCATGTAATCCCTGGCAAGCACAGGAAGCATGTCCATGGCCGGAGGTGGTGAACTGCACACCCTGCCAGGTATGGTCTGCTGCTATCCAACAACACCTGTATAAGGCAGCCACATGGCAGAACTGTGTGCATGCATTCCCACACACTATGGAACACACCACATCACCATGCCCCAATCAATGAACTAAACCACTCACCCACACACATGGTGACAAATGTGTGGACCACCCTTGGCCTCTGGCAAACCAGCAACACACCCTGTACATATGATGATACCTGTGCCACATCACTGTCATCCATAACATCGATGGGACTGGCTAATATGGTTCTGATGCACACAGTGACTGTACTAAAGTGCTGCAATGTACTGCAGTGTAAGATGTTGTTAGGGGTAATGTGTAATGCATACATGTTAGGTGGTGAAGCCATGCAGCTATGATGCATTTCAGCTGTTAGTAACACTGATTGATTATCTCCATAATGTTTTCCATTTGTGTTGTAGGTGTACATGCATCAGCAGGAGGATGTCTGGAGTCATATTCCACAAGGGTTATGGCATTGTGGTGACACCATGGCCGTGACATATCTGGTGTACATTTGCACACATGTCACAGGTTTGTATAACAGTTATTGCCTGTGCCACATTGAGAGGTGACCTGCTGGTACATATATAATCTGCACCCTTATGTCAACCCATCCATATATACACACATCCTTGCTGGCAACACTGTGACTAGACCCCTACCTAGGTATGTAGTGCTACTGAACTGTGTGGCTTTTATTGCACACACCACACCTCATTTAGGGTGAGGTGTGTACCAGGTTACATGTTACATGGAGAACATCCACAGACATGTACAATATGGTAATGGGGGTTTTAATGTTTGTATATGGAGAATACATAGTGTGTCATACCATCATATACACATTGACAGACACATAACAGGCAGCCACACATCTTAGAGACCTGGGCTTATTGTTGCTAACTAACTAGTCCATGTGTCCAATGTGTTACAGGTAGGCTGCAAACAGCACATACATAACTGGGCTGTATCCTGTTATCAGTTACCTGTATGGTTGATGGTGACAGTGGTCACCAGAAAGTGGCATGTGGGACATATACCAGGTGTACCATGGTGTAATGACGGTGTACACAGCACCCACATCCCCCAGTGGATATTGTACACACTGGAACCCATCATGATACTCTGACATACCCACTATCACACATTGCCCAAGACGGCAATACAACCCATTGTATATCACAACAGTGGTACCACAGCAATATGCATGTAATGCACATGCCACAGGCATAGTTGGGTGTTGCATTGTGATGCCACACCTATGGGCAGGGACAACACTATCTGTACTACTGTGTGGCAATGTGTAGTGTAATGGGAGTATGTGGCCTTGATATGGTGTACCCTACAGATATGCAGACATGCACACATACACACACTTGACATACCTCAATGGATTTCCCATGCCTATTGACCCATTTGTACAACACTGTTGTGCTGGCACTGCAAGGCACATGTAACCATTTGGGAGACAAGTGTAACAGGGTACATGCCATGTCTAATACAGCAGCGGCCACATCTGACTATGGCAATGGGAGTGGTGGTGGTAGTAAAGGCTGTCATGGAATTCCCAACTACAGGTGTACTAGCACACAAACACTGCTACCTCTGTAATGCACATATACACATCAGTACTGTGATGCATTGCTGCAGGTGGTCATAGCTGTGTACCTGGCTACTCTCCATAGAGGGATTGGATGTGTAGGGGGTGTGTGTACATTGGTATCATGCCACCTGCCATGTGCCAGCAGGCAATCTATTGACAGACACCACGTTAGTGACTGGCAGGGTGAGAGTGACATGCATCAGCCAATCCTCTGGGTACCTTCTGCACATGGTCACTGAGGTGATCCAGTTGACCTGTGTGCAACATGTATTACAACACATGGTTAGTGTCTGTGATGGAGAACTGTACCCAAGCATGTTCAGTTGACTGTGGTAGTGTAGTTTAGGTACCCAGGGCATGTGGTCCATACAGGGCAATGTCTCCTATATGTGACAGGTAGTACACAGCTGGCCACTCATGTCAGTGTCAATCAAGCATAGGTTGTCTGTATGTATCCCAGCTGGATACCTGCCACCTGCACATCTGTAGAGGGACTGACAGATACCAGTTTGGTGAGTAGCTATGCAATAGGATGAATGTGTCAACAGATGGATGTTTGACAACAATATGTATGCCATTACTACATGTTGTAAGCCTTCACTAACATGTGCTGTACATACAGTACTCTACAGTTGCACTCCACATGTCTGATTATTATCCAGTAGGGGATATATATGGTGACACAGCCCACACACCAGGAACATGACAGTGAGCCCTCAGAGTACAGCTATGGCCGCAGGTGTGCCTGTTGTCAGTAGTAATGTTAGCATTCTACCCTTCCCTGGGACAGCACTATCGACAATTGTAATGCCATGTTACACTACATGCCAGTGTGACAGCATGTACCCTGGGTTGCTACCCCTGCATGACACACATTCACATGGATAACAGTGCTGTGCAGGTCTCATATACTTGTGTGTCCCAGACATGACACTCAATACCCTTTGCTACTGTAATGATAGCACATAGACACACATACAGTACATGGCAGTACATACACATATTACAGACGTCATTTCCCAGGGTTTGACACAGCCTTGTATGTTATGTAGAGATAGCCTCTGTGTAGGTGATATGCCACAGAGTATAGCTGGAGGATTTCTAGACAGTCAGCATAGGCCATCTGTTTTAGGCCTGTGATTCTTATAGTGAGGTATTTCCACTGCCTTCCCAGTTGTCACAGCTGTCTTGCGAGGTACATACCAAACAGGGCATTGTACTCTATACTGGGTGTAAGGAGGATGAGTACAGTGGGACAATTACCCCATTTTTTCTGGATGTAAAGCCCTCAGTGATGAGATGTGCCACATAGAAGGATTTCCTTACTGTTGTGGCAATGTGGTTAATGAAGGTGAGACCACTGTCCACCTGTGTCCCTATGTCTGTCAGCACACTTTCATGTTTAGTGTACTGCCACCTATGTAGTAATTCATTGGTACATGGTATTTCCAAAGGGGATAATTATACATTACTTGGCCTTAAGCTTGAGCCCATGGCTCTGGCACCAAGCATCTGTTTCTGTAAAGCCATGTTGTAGAATATCCACATAATTTGTGGATACAATAATGGCTCCCAGTTTGCAGTCATCTGTGAACATTGTTAGAGTTCTGTAGTGTTGGCCTGTACTTCAGGAAAGTAGATGCCAAACAAGAGCTGTCCCAGGACTGACTCTGAGGTACTCCAATTGTCACTTGTCTGGAGCAGGAATTGGACATGGCTACTTTTACAGTCTGGGTTCCGTCAGTAAGTCAGTTGGCAACCCATTCAGTGGTGCAGGTGTTTATGGTCAGCTTCACAAGTTTAACTATGTCTCTAGAGTGGGAGATGTGATTGAAGGCCTTGGCCAAGTTCAGATAGGCATTGTGGATCACCTTACCCTCTTGCCTAGCTCCAGAGACTGAATCAAAGTAGTTAATCAGGTTCAAGAGACAAGATCGGCCCTTCACGAGCCCAACCTGGGTGGGGTCTAGTGTTTGCTGGTTGCCAATGTCTTTATTTATAAGTTGCATGATAATGCATTCCATGCTCATGCAGATCAGGCTCGTCAGACTGATGGGACAATAGTTCCCGGGATCCAAGGTGGATTCCCTCTTGTGGAGTGTGATAACTGTAGCTGTGCGCCACTCAGTGGGATAGAAGCCTGAGGTGAGGCTATGATTAAACATGCCACTTAGGTGAGATGCAGGGTTATTTTGTAGTTCATGTAGTACACAGCCTGGGATGTCATCTGGTCCCATGGATGCTGCATTCATAGCAGTGGATATGGTGGTTTCCATCTGTGTGGCCATGAGTACTGGAATTTGGCAACATTTTGTGACTGAGATGGGCCTTTTAGAGGGTGAGAGAAGGCTGAATGTAGCACTAAATTGGTCTGCCCTGATATTGGCAAACTCCTTTGAATCAGTATATTTGCTGCCATTCTGTTGTAGCTCAGAGCAGTTCTGAGCATTGCCGTTTAGATCCTGGACATAACTATAGAATGCCTTGTGGTTGTCTTTGGAATATATGGCAATTATATTTATGTAACAGGCTGTGGTGGATTTTGAGGAATATCAGCTTCTTACTGAGGCTCGTAAGGGAGCAGTTTGCATTCTGGGATTATCCTTTTTTCTGCAACAGTGTCTTCCTTCTGTTGTATAGTTTGTTCATGGCAGTGGAGCACAAGACTGGCTTCTTTTTTTGGAGGGTAGTGTTTCGGTTCTATTTGGGATGGTACAATTCATGCACAAGTGGATTTGCCCATACAGTGTCTTAGTGCAGGATTCACCAGTTGCACTTTCAGCTCCCATCTCCATGGGTGTCATGAGGTTTGTCGCTTCTGACTTGAGTAGCATGGTGTTGGCATTGGAGAGGGTTTTTATGGTGGTTTCCTTACTGGTGGGTGGGGATGGGATGTGGATGTTAACAGTGATTACCTTATGGTCAGACCTGACCTATGAGGGGCTGACCACTGGTGTGGAGCATCTTACTCCCATGTTGGTAATGACTAGGTCTAGGATATTGGAGACCCTGGTTGGACAAAGGATTAGTTGATCCAGGGGGTTGGAATGTATGTGAACCGTATGTAAAGGGTGGTGGTACATGAGTTGTTTTCCCAGTTAATTGTAGAGTATTTGGAATCACCCATATTATGGTGTTTGGTTGTATCTTAATATTGTCCAGTATGTTTATAACGGTGTAGTGATAACCTTGGGCCATGGATGGGCATCTGTAGCAAGCTACAATTTGGATTGCAATCTTACCTAGTGTTAGTTGCATCTGGGGATGCTCAGATGCATTGTGTTGGAAACTAGGCTGGAGGTGGAAATGACCTTGGTGAATATGGACACTCCTCCATCTGTAGTGTTTTGGTCTTGGTTTGTTGCCCAACATGTGTGATAAGGGTTGTAGGCAGGTATTACAGGTGTGCTCTCTGGAGCTTTGGACCAGGTCCCAGTTACTGCACAGATATCGATGTTCCCCATGTGTAGGTGTGCCTCAAGAGAGTGCCTTTTTAGGTTTAGACTTCTAGCATTGAGTCACATTACCATTGGTTTTGCATGCTTGTATCTGTTACAGTGGTAGTTTTGTCCTTAGAACCTTGCCTACATAAGGCACTATGGTGGTGCCAAGAGCTGTAGCCAGTAACCTGAATCCCAGGGGCAACATGTGCAGACCATCTCTGGCAGAGCATCGTGGTTTGTACATCATGTCATCACAGGCAGACAGATACTGGAACCCCTTTGAATGACATCAGATACTTAGCCACTTGTTGGTCATTACTGTGTATATGTATATGTGTGAGTGTTTATATGTGTATATATATGTATATATATATATATATATATATATATATATATATATATATATATATATATATATATATATATATATATATTTACATATATATCTCCATATATATATATGTGGATATGTATATGGCCATATATGTATGTGGATATGTATATGTGTATATATCTACATTGATATTTGGATATATGTGTACACATATATGTTTACCATATGTCCAGAACATGGAGCAGAGTCCTACCTCAGTACCAATAGTCCCAACCCCGTAGTGCAAGGTGATGTCATGGATGTATTGCAGGTATATATGTAGACTGTTGCTGTCATAGGGGTGTCTTAACAGACATGTTGGGTGTGGGAGGTCACATCTGCTGCAGACGTGCACCATTGCCTATGGACAGACATCCTAGGGGCAGCATAGTACAGTCCCACTACTAGCACAGTAATGATCCTGTGGACTACAGCAGGGATATGACCACTATATGTGGACAGTCTGGCACTCTGTGGTCAGTCCAGAAGTGTACACATGTCCCCTTCACGCGAGACATGTGGACCACACCTCCCAATGTGGCTGTTACTAGCCATGTACATGGGTATATCATGGCAATACTGGGGTAGATATGCTCATACAGTGTATGCACACACACACGCCAGTCTGTCCAGACATATAATACCTGGTGCTGCTGAGTTCACATGGCCACATACTACCCAGTAGATAATGACATACATCTGTACAGCATACCACTGCCTTGTCAGAAATACAGAACAGTTATGCTGGCCTGGCAGCAGTATGTCTTGCAAATAACTGGACATAGCACACTAGATATTTACAATAGCCTGCTAGTCATGTCACAAAGCACTGAGCAAACTACAGGCAGACTGCCACAACACTGGAATACATATTGTATGGGGGAATACACATGTACCTGAGATTATAGCGGGCTTGACACGCAGGTCACAGCATAGCAGACACCTGTGAGAAAATGCATACCCACATCCAATGTCAATGCAGCCACAGCCACATATGATACACAAGCTTAATAATGGAGCAGCATGTAACATAAGATAGAACAGGACAGAGAACAATGGCATCTACCACAGTCAGTACAGAGCCCATGGTTCGTAAGTGCAATACACATACAGTTCATAGGTTCATACTAGGTTAACTGCCCTTGCGAGCCATTTTAAGCCTAGCCAATTATCCCTTGTGGGACTCAAACTCTGCACCTTGTGTTTGTAAGGCAAACACCTTAACCATTAGGCCACCCTCCCAACCCAAAGTCATCAATCATCCTAACTCGGGGGTCTGCAACCTGCGGCTCTGGAGCCACATGTGCCTCTTCAACCCTGCTGTAGTGGCTCTTTGTACCTCTGAGGATTAATGGACACTCTACTGCACAACACACACACACACACACACACACACACACACACACACACACACACACACACGCACACACACGCACACACGCACACAGAGAACAAGCAAGCCCAACACAGAAACAGAATTATGGACATATGTTAGGTATTGTTCTTATACACTTATTTATATTATATTTAGTATAACTATATATGAAGCCATATATGCTCTGCAATCTTCATTGTAGGAGTCAGATAGCTGTTGTGCCTCCCGATGAAATTAGTTTGGTGGATGAGGGGTCAGGAACTGCTCTTTGGATAGTGAAGGCTGCAGACCCCTGCCCTACGTACACAGACCACAGTACTGTACACACAAACACAGAATGTCCAAGAAATGTCCTCAGAAACAGCGCTTACTACACACAACATGTCAAGCAGTCTGTTATCTGACTGGCTTCTTATTAGGTATGATGTCAATAAATAGTGGTGTACAGACCATATGCACCATATATATGTGGGCTTCATTTGCACAACACATGCGTGCATCTCTGCAGTCTAGAGGTCAGTGTATGTAACAGTGTGCTATGCCCCTGTAAAGCAGTGTATGGGGGGAATGCACCATATGTATCCCAGGATGTTACAACATGTGAGGACTACCAGTAGTAATCTGCCTTAAGGTATGCGGATGTACATTACCATACATTTCACCCTGTGAACATTGCTGGCCTACTGCTGGTATCTTATGGTATTACAACATGTGAGGACTACCAGTAGTAAGCTGCCTTAAGGTATGCGGAAGTATATTACCATACATTTCACCTTGTGAACATTGCTGGTCTACTGCTGGTTGTTAGATTTTATTAATATTAGTCTGAAATTAATTATGTTGTAAATATGCTGAAAGAAAAGGCTTGCTTAAATGCAGAAACAGAGTTTAGTAATATGTGATCAGCAGTCATACTAAATGACCATGGCTTGGAAAAGGAATCTGCTGAATGGACATTCTTCCCTTACAGACTCAAACAGGATGTATGCAAGAGCAAAAATACAAAATCTGCTTTTAAAGAATGGACATTTTTCCCTTACAGACTCAAACAGGATGTATGCAAGAACAAAAATGAAAAATCTGCTTTTAAAGAACACTGACATGCTTTTCTGCATATATAAAAGATGGACACAATATGTTTCCTAAAATAACAGGATGGACACAATATGTTTCCTAAAACAACAGGATATGTTTATGACACTGTGACAATGTGTTTTCTCAAAAATATGTTTTTCTGCATAAAAAACAGGATATGCTTATCAGCATTGGCACAAGAACATATGTTCATATACACAGATCCAAATAGAATACAGAACAATGTGTTTCCTCAAAAATATGTTTTTCTACATGGACATCAGGACACTGTTACAGGATATTCCCCCATTTCA
>NC_056749.1:791438329-791460829 GCF_019279795.1 Protopterus annectens
CCCAGACTTTGTTACCCTTCCTGGAATAAGATCTCCTCTTAGATATCTGTAAGAGACACTGTACAAGTTCAGATATTTTAGTGTTTCATAAAAACTTAGATTTTCACATCCATGGATGCCCTTGGTATAGTTCCACTGTACTCTTTCCAGTTTATTCATGCTTGTTTTTTATAGGGTTTCCATATTGCTATTCCATACTCAAGTTTGAGTGTAATGTAACTAACAAACAATGACTTTTCTGTTCTAGAATCTGATCCACCCGCCCATCTCTATCTCCACCAATGCTCACAATACCCCTGCCTTTTCTTTCCACTAAGTACCTAGCTCAACTATCAAAACTTACCTTCAGAAACTGAAATCACTGCACCAGCTGCTGACAAACTCCCACCAGGTTCTTTATGGTAGCAGCCAATGTCCTGGCACACCACATATAAATACGCATACATAGATCAATCACAGAAAACTATGTACCCACTATCATGGTTGATAGCATGCATACCTTATATGATGTGCTCTCCCACACTCCTAATAATCATATGTGTTGAGTCTTTGTGCAGATTATACACATGCAAGTGTGGATTAAAGTATCATTATTGTAATGCTTAACAAACTTTGCACAGATTATAGAGGAGTCATTTAGCAATCGTTACACAGAGATGTATTGCATTTTTTTTAATTGCCAGCTGTACTAAATATTAAATTCCTGATACAATTATGTGACACCAGTTAGTCTGGCCACCTCATTAAAATTATATGTAAACTGGAACCAGACTCTGAAGTATCTGTGATGCTTCTACTTCCCCAGTCTTACTGTACTACCACCTATGTGTCTCTGTATTAATAATGATAGCAGTGAAACTGTTCTGCTTCCCCAGTCTTACTGTATTACCACCTATGTGTCTCTGTATTATTAATGATAACAGTGAAACTGTTCTGCTTCCCCATTCTTACTGTATTACCACCCGTGTGTCTCTGTGTTATTAATGATAGCAGTGAAATTGGTCTGCTTCCCCAGTCTTACTGTATTACCACCTATGTGTCTCCGCATTACAAATGATGGCAGTGAAACTGTTCTGCTACCCCAGTCTTACTGTATTATTACCTATGTATCTCTGTATTATTAATGATGGCAGTGAAACTGTTCTGCTTCCCCAGTCTTACTGTATTACCACCTATGTGTCTCCGCATTATAAATGATAGCAGTGAAACTGTTCTGCAACCCCAGTCTTACTGTATTATTACCTATGTGTCTCTGTATTATTAATGATAGCAGTGACACTGTTCTGCTTCCACAGTCTTACAGTATTACCACCTATGTGTCTCTGTACTATTAATGATAGCAGTGACACTGTTCAGCTTCCCCAGTCTTACTGTATTACCACCTATGTGTCTCCGCATTATAAATGATAGCAGTGAAACTGTTCTGCAACCCCAGTCTTACTGTATTATTACCTATGTGTCTCTGTATTATTAATGATAGCAGTGACACTGTTCTGCTTCCACAGTCTTACAGTATTACCACCTATGTGTCTCTGTACTATTAATGATAGCAGTGACACTGTTCAGTTTCCCCAGTCTTACTGTATTATTACCTATGTGTCTCTGTATTATTAATGATAGCAGTGAACCTGTTCTGCTTCCCCTGTCTTACTGTATTACCACCTATGTGTCTCTGTATTGTTAATGATAGCTGTGAAACTGTTCTGTTTCACCAGTCTTACTTTATTATTACCTATGTGTCTCTGTATTATTAATGATAGCAGTGACACTGTTCTGCTTCCCCAGTCTTACTGTATTATTACCTGTGTCTCTGTATTATTAATAATAGCAGTGACACTGTTCTGCTTCCACAGTCTTACTGTATTACCACCCATGTGTCTCTGTATTATTAATAATAGCAGTGACACTGTTCTGCTTCCACAGTCTTACTGTATTACCACCTGTGTGTCTCCGTATTATTAATGATAGCAGTGAAGCTGTTCTGCCTCCCCAGTCTTACTGTATTATTACTTATGTGTCTCTGTATTATTAATGATAGCAGTGACACTGTTCTGCTTCCCCTGTTTTACTGTATTACCACCTTTGTGTCTCTGTGTTATTAATGATAGCAGTGACACTGTTCTGCTTCCCCAGTCTTACTGTATTATTACCTATGTGTCTCTGTGTTATTAATGATAGCAGTGACACTGTTCTCCTCCCCAGTCTTACTGTATTACCACCGAAGTGTCTCTGTATTATTAATGATAGCAGTGAAACTGTTCTGCTTCCACAGTCTTACTGTATTACCACCTATGTGTCTCTGAATTATTAATGATAGCAGTGACACTGTTCTGTTTCCCCAGTCTTACTGTATTACCACCTGTGTGTCTCTGTATTATTAATGATAGCAGTGAAACTGTTCTGCAACCCCAGTCTTACTGTATTATTACCTATGTGTCTCTGTATTATTAATGATAGCAGTGACACTGTTCTGCTTCCCCAGTCTTACTGTATTACCACCTATGTGTCTCTGTATTATTAATGATAGCAGTGACACTGTTCTCCTCCCCAGTCTTACTGTATTACCACCTATGTGTCTCTGTACTATTAATGATAGCAGTGACACTGTTCTACTTCCCCAATCTTACTGTATTACCACCTATGTGTATCTGTATTATTAATGATAGCAGTGACACTGTTCTCCTCCCCAGTCTTACTGTATTACCACCTATGTGTCTCTGTACTATTAATGATAGCAGTGACACTGTTCTACTTCCCCAATCTTACTGTATTACCACCTATGTGTATCTGTATTATTAATGATAGCAGTGACACTGTCCTGTTTCCCCAGTCTTACTGTATTACCACCTGTGTGTCTCTGTATTATTAATGATAGCAGTGACACTGTTCTCCTCCCCAGTCTTACTGTATTATTACCTATGTGTCTCTGTATTATTAATGATAGCAGTGACACTGTTCTGCTTCCCCAGTCTTACTGTATTACCACCGAAGTGTCTCTGTATTATTAATGATAACAGTGAAACTGTTCTGCTTCCCCAGTCTTACTGTATTACCACCGAAGTGTCTCTATATTATTGATAGCAGTGAAACTGTTCTGCTTCCCCAGTCTTACTGTATTACCACCGATGTGTCTCTGTATTATTAATGATAGCAGTGACACTGTTCTGTTTCCACAGTCTTACTGTATTACCACCTGTGTGTCTCTGTATTATTAATGATAGCAGTGAAACTGTTCTGCTTCCCCAGTCTTACTGTATTACCACCTACGTGTCTCTGTATTATTAATGATAGCTGTGAAACTGTTCTGCTTCCCCAGTGTTACTGTATTACCACCTACGTGTCTCTGTATTATTAATGATAGCAGTGAAACTGTTCTGTTTCCCCAGTCTTACTGTATTATTACCTATGTGTCTCTGTATTATTAATGATAGCAGTGAAACTGTTCTGTTTCCCCAGTCTTACTGTCTTACCACCGAAGTGTCTCTGTATTATTAATGATAGCAGTGAAACTGTTCTGTTTCCCCAGTCTTACTGTATTACCACCTGTGTGTCTCTATATTATTAATGATAGCAGTGAAACTGTTCTGCTTCCCCAGTCTTACTGTATTACCACCGAAGTGTCTCTATATTATTGATGATAGCAGTGAAACTGTTCTGCTACCCCAGTCTTACTGTCTTACCACCTATGTGTATCTGTATTATTAATGATAGCAGTGAAACTGTTCTGCTTCCCCAGTCTTACTGTATTACCACCGAAGTGTCTCTATATTATTGATGATAGCAGTGAAACTGTTCTGCTTCCCCAGTCTTACTGTATTACCACCGAAGTGTCTCTATATTATTAATGATAGCAGTGACACTGTTCTGCTACCCCAGTCTTACTGTCTTACCACCTATGTGTATCTGTATTATTAATGATAGCAGTGAAACTGTTCTGCTTCCCCAGTCTTACTGTATTACCACCGAAGTGTCTCTATATTATTGATGATAGCAGTGAAACTGTTCTGCTTCCCCAGTCTTACTGTATTACCACCGAAGTGTCTCTATATTATTAATGATAGCAGTGACACTGTTCTGCTACCCCAGTCTTACTGTCTTACCACCTATGTGTATCTGTATTATTAATGATAGCAGTGACACTGTTCTGTTTCCCCAGTCTTACTGTGTTATTACCTATGTGTCTCTGTATTATTAATGATAGCAGTGAAACTGTTCTGCTACCCCAGTCTTACTGTCTTACCACCTATGTGTATCTGTATTATTAATGATAGCAGTGACACTGTTCTGTTTCCCCAGTCTTACTGTGTTATTACCTATGTGTCTCTGTATTATTAATGATAGCAGTGACACTGTTCTGCTTCCCCAGTCTTACTGTATTACCACCGATGTGTATCTGTATTATTAATGATAGCAGTGACACTGTTCTGCTTCCCCAGTGTTACTGTATTACCACCTACGTGTCTCTGTATTATTAATGATAGCAGTGAAACTGTTCTGTTTCCCCAGTCTTACTGTATTACCACCTGTGTGTATCTGTATTATTAATGATAGCAGTGACACTGTTCTGCTTCCCCAGTCTTACTGTATTACCACCGATGTGTCTCTGTATTATTAATGATAGCAGTGACACTGTTCTGCTACCCCAGTCTTACTGTATTATTACCTGTGTCTCTGTATTATTAATGATAGCAGTAACACTGTTCTGCTATCCCAGTCTTACTGTGTTATTACCTATGTGTCTCTGTATTATTAATGATAGCAGTGACACTGTTCTGCTTCCCCAGTCTTACTGTATTACCACCTACGTGTCTCTGTATTATTAATGATAGCAGTGACACTGTTCTGCTTCCCCAGTCTTACTGTATTACCACCTATGTGTATCTGTATTATTAATGATAGCAGTGACACTGTTCTGCTTCCCCAGTCTTACTGTATTACCACCGATGTGTCTCTGTATTATTAATGATAGCAGTGACACTGTTCTGCTACCCCAGTCTTACTGTATTATTACCTGTGTCTCTGTATTATTAATGATAGCAGTAACACTGTTCTGCTATCCCAGTCTTACTGTATTATTACCTGTGTCTCTGTATTATTAATGATAGCAGTGAAACTGTTCTGTTTCCCCAGTCTTACTGTATTACCACCTATGTGTCTCTGTATTAATAATGATAGCAGTGAAACTGTTCTGCTTCCCCCGTCTTACTGTATTACCACCTACGTGTCTCTGTATAATTAATGATAGCAGTGACACTGTTCTGTTTCCCCAGTCTTACTGTATTACCACCTACGTGTCTCTGTATTATTAATGATAGCAGTGAAACTGTTCTGTTTCCCCAGTCTTACTGTATTATTACCTATGTGTCTCCGTATTATTAATGATAGCAGTGACACTGTTCTGTTTCCCCAGTCTTACTGTATTATTACCTATGTGTCTCTGTATTATTAATAATCGCAGTGAAACTGTTCTGCTTCCCCAGTCTTACTGTATTACCACCTATGTGTCTCTGAATTATTAATGATAGCAGTGAAACTGTTCTGTTTTCCGAGTCTTACTGTATTACCACCTATGTATCTCTGTATTATTAATGATAGCTTTGAAACTGTTCTGCTTCCGCAGCCTTACTGTATTATTACCTATGTGTCTCTGTAGTATTAATGATAGCAGTGAAAAGTACAGTTGTGTACACTTACCATAAATGTAGATGTTCGAGTGTCTTCACTGTTGCAGTCATCACTGTATGGTTCTTCCTGCCGGCAGGCAGCCCTCGGTCGGCCAGAATCCCAAAGTCTGGGTCCGGTGTCAGCTGTTCAGTCATGCTCCCTGACGTCAGAGCACTAGGAGTATCAAGCTGCCAGCTGACGCCATGTTCTCCAGTTTTTCTTGCCCCAGATGTCAGTTGCCCAATAATGAAGGCCAATAGTAAAACAAAAATGTAACATACAACAAACCCCATACCCTGTAGCAAATACACCTCAGAAGAAGGGTGAAGTAGGAAACCACACTAATGAAAGTATAAGAGGGGACAGGAGGGAGGGTAACCCAGACTGCAACAGTGAAGACACTCGAACATCTACATTTATGGTAAGTTTACACAACTGTACTATGTTCATCGTGTTTCACTGTTGCAGTCATCACTGTAGGGTTGAATTCCAAAGCTGAGATAAAGGGTGGTGGTTATAGTGTAGAAGGAGCGGCTTAAAGGCCCTGCAGGACTGCAGAAGCAAAGCCTGCCCTAGACTTACAGTAAAGAGGGAGATTATAGTGCTTAGAGAAAGTATGCACTGAACTCCAAGTTGCAGCTTCCAAAATATCTTTGGTAGGTACTCCCCTGAGAAAGGCAGCTGAAGTAGCAGCAGCTCTGGTAGAGTGAGTCCTAATTTTTCCTGGGATTTGCTTTCCATGATGAGAGTAACAAAATCTGATTCCATGAGCAATCCATTTAGAAATGATCTGTTTTGAAATAGCTTTGCATTGGGAATTTGTTGCATAAGAAACAAACAGTTGCTCTGTTTTCCTGATATCCTTGGTTCTGTCCAGGTAAAAACGAAGTTGTCTGTGTACATCCATGGAATGCAAGATCCTTTCCCCCTTATTTTGTGGATTAGTGAAAAAAGTTGGCAGGTGAATAGTTTGATTTAAAGCCACTTTGGAAACCACTTTAGGCATGAAAGTAGGATTAGTCTTTAATGACACCCTGTCTTGGTGAAAATAATATAAGGTTCCACAGTCATGAGAGCTTGTAACTCCGAGACTCTCCTGGCTGAAGTCAAAGCCAGTAGGATAGCTGTCTTCCATGATAAATACTTAATATCAGATGTAGCAGCAGGCTCAAAAGGAGGCAGAGTGAGTTTTTCCAGAACATAGTTGAGGTCCCAGGCAGGTATGGGTGGTTCCTAGGGGGCCTTAAATTCTTTGCTCCTCAGATATTGTTTCAGAAGTGGATGGGAAAAGATTGGAGGAGCTGTATTGTAATGTGCAGAGATAGCTGAGGCATGTATTTTATGGAGGAGAAGGATAAACCCTTATGAAGCATGTCTGTCAGGTAAAGTAAAATCAGTGGGATGTTAGGAACGAGGGGATCCGAATCCTGAGCATGCATCCAGGTGCAAAATCTCTTCCATTTACCTGCATAAGATTTTCTAGTGCTAGGCTGTCTGGCTTCTAAGATGACATCCATGACCTGTTTGGGAAGGAAAGGATTAATCATAGACCCTGAATATGCCAGGCTGCCAGGCTGAGAGTTTTGACATGAGAGTGCAGAACCTGGCCCTGGTGTTGGGACAAAAGATTTGGAATCTGAGGTAGAATCCAAGGAGGCTCCTGGGATAGATTCATCAGTGTTGAGTACCAAAACTGACGAGGCCAATGTGGGGCCAGTAAAATCATCATCTTGGGCTTGTCCTGCTTGATCTTTAATAACACCCGTGGAAGAAGATGTAGTGGCGGAAAGGCATACCCCGAGAGGTTTCTCCAACTGAATGATAGTGCATCCACTTGCCATGCTAGTTTGTGAAATGTCCTTGTGCAAAAAATCTGTAACTGGTGGTTGAGGAGGTTGCAAATAGATCTATGTCCGGGCAGCCCCAGGCTTCTGTAATCATCTTGAATATGTGGGTGTGTAGCATCCAGTCGTGTGGGTCTGACAGGTTCCTGCTCAGGCTGTCTGACAGAATATTTTGTTTCCCTGGGAGGAACTGAGCTTGTAGATCCACTTTGCAAGCTAGAGCTGTGTTCCATAGAGTCATGGCTAGTCTGCAAAGGGGGTAGGAGTGTGAACCCCCTTGCTTGTTTATGTACCACATAACTGTGGTATTGTCTGTCCAAATCAGTAGTTGTCCTGGTTGTAGAAGATCCCTGAAAGCCAAGAGGGCATTTTGTACAGCTAACATCTCTTTTAAATTGATGTGTAGGAGCTTCTGATCCTCTGTCCAAAAACCTTGCAGACCTTTTCCCTGCAAGTGGGCTCCCCATGTGTAATCCGAGGCATCCGTGGTTAACACTTGGCTAGCTGGAGGCAGACTGAAGGCTTTCCCTTTGTTGTGAAGACATGCCATGGTCCACCAATGGAATTCCTTTTGTAGGCAAGGCAAGACAGCAATCTGTGTGTATAGACTGTGGCAATGCTGGGACCATACACTTTTTAGGTAATATTGTATTTTTCTCATATGTAGTCTTGCATTTGGTATGAGAAGGATGCAGGAGGCCATGTAACTCAAAGCCTGCAGGAATTTCCTTGCAGTTAGCTGAGTTATTGACGCCAAGGTTTTGAAAGTTGAAGCCAGCTGTAGTTGTTTTTTGGATGTCAGGAATGCCATCTGGGTTGTTGTGTTAGAAGAGTACCCAGAAAAGTTATCTGTTGTGTGGGTGTCAAATTTGACTTTTTTATGTTCACAGTGAATCCCAGGTACTTGAGAAGATTTTGAACAAATTCCAGATGCTGGAGTAAGACATCCTTGCTGTCTGCTTGAATAAGGCAGTCATCCAGATAAGGGTAAATTTGAATTCCCTTGAGTCTGCAATAAGCTACTACTGGTGCCAGGCACTTGGTGAAGACCCTGGGTGCAGTAGACAAGCCAAAGGGCAGCGCAGAGAATTGGCAATGTTTCAAGCCGGCCTTGAACCTGAGGTATTTTCTGCACTCCTGTCTGATAGGGATGTGTAGGTAAGCCTCCTTTAAATCCAATGTCACCATCCATGCATTTTTGCTCAACATTGGCAGGAGCTGCTGCAGAGTAAGCATCTTGAACTTTGGTATCTCCAGGAAAGTGTTTAAGACTGATAGATCCAGGATGGGTCTCCATGAATTTTGCTTTCTGGGAACTAGAAAGAGCCTTGAGTAAAAGCTTTTCCCCATTTCTGATTGTGGAACCAGTTCTATGGCCATCATAGCCATGAGGGATCCCACCTGGTTTAATGCCTCTGACCATTGGTGTTTTGGTAGGTCTGGCCATCCGTTTGTTCTTGGCAAGGTATGAAAGTGGAATTTGTAACCCCTTGAAACTACATCCAAAACCCACTTGTCTTGGGTTATGTAAGTCCAATTTTGTTGAAAAAGAGAGAGTTTTCCTCCTAGAGGGGCTTCCAGGAGAGAAGTTCCTGGAGCCATGCAGGGGGAGTCATTGAGCCTGTTTTCTATAAGATTGAGGTCTGTCCTCTCCACCCCTGGGGGTGGAAGCACTCCACTGTCTAGGTCTGTAAGAGGTCTGTGCTTGGGTCCTCCCTCTGGAGCGCCTATATCTACCCCTCTGAGGCCTGTCCGAGCTGGGAAAGGACCAATTTTTAGTTGGCCAATTTCTGCTAAATATTGGGGGCTGAACTTGTAAGAAATCCTTAACCGTTTGCATGGATTTTGCCTTATCCTCCATTTTCTTTATCACCTCTTCAGCCTTAGACCCAAACAAAACATTATGCTGAACAGGAGCATCCAGTAACTTTGCTTTCACTTGATCAGGTAAATTTTCTTCCTTTAACCAAGCATGCCTTCTAATGACTGTGCCAGAGGCAACCGACCTGCATGAAGCCTCCAAAGCATCAAAACCACAGTGTAAACCATGCTTCCCCACTTGTTCAGTGGCATGTATCAAATCATGTAATTCCTTATTATCTGCACATGCAGAAATGGTACCTAGCTTTTGTTTCATAACAGACAGTAGAAACTGCTGATATTTTAGCATATGAAATTGGCAATTTAAAGCCCTAATAGATAAAGTAGCAGAAGTGTACACTTTTTTGCCCCATCTCTCCAAAGCTCTAGAATCCTTATCTGTCGGAATAGGGTTTTTAGCAGAAGAGGCCTTAACCCCCTTAGGACCCTGAGAAATGGTTTCTGGATCAGCAGTAGGATTTTTGTAAAGGAACTGGTGGTAGTCAGGGACCCTGTAATATCTATCGGGCTTAGCAGGGGTTGGAGGAAAGGAGTCAGGAGTTAAATTAGCCTCAGAAAAGGCATCATCCACAATATCCAAAATAGGAGGAATAGCCAGGGGTCTATGTTGGGGAAGAAGAAGGAAATCCCTAAGCCTTCTCTTAGATTCCGAGTACTCCTGTCCTTCCCAGTGAAAATGTTCTCTCATGTCATGTAAAGTTTCCCCAAAAGAAAAATCCTCAGGGGGAGAAGTTGAAGGAATGGATTTCTCAGCATCAGAATCATCATAAGGAGGGAAAGAATATTCCTGTTCAGAGGAAGACACTGAAGAAATAGATGCATGATCAGAAGATTCATAATCCAATTCTTGCCTTGGCCTTTTGTGTAGAGGGGGATGTGAACCCCTAATCATGGTTAGTAAGTCCTCCGCCATTTTAAGTAGCTGTTTCTGAGATTTGGGTCCCGGATCAGAAGAGGCCTGGGCTGGTGTCTTAGATTTAGAAGGAGTCTTTGCCTTTGTCTTTGGCTTTGCCTTTATCAGAAGCTGTGTAGGCCTGAAAACCCCCTCGGAAGCCGGTACCTGCACAGCGGCTCCGGACCCATCCGAGGGAGCACTGTCCAAAGGTCCTGCAGCTGGAGTGCTCAAAGGCCTAGTTGGCTCCTCATGGGAGTCCATTTTGGCAATCGGTTCTGAAATGGCCGATGACAGGGGCTGCGAAAGCGCCTCACTGATGACGGCTGAACCTGTAGCTGGCTCTGCTTGTAAAACATTGTCTGATTTGGACCTCGGAGGCCTGTCCTTATCCTTGCATCATTTGTGAACTCCGGTAGTCGGAAGCGTGTCCGACGACATTTTATAATTAAATCGCCTACCAAAGTAGTGAAAAGCAAAATCGTACCTTCGCTTAATCGTACATTTGTTAAATCTAGCACAAAACCGACAACTAGCTACATCGTGGTCTGGGCCTAAACAAGGAATACAGTAAGAATGGAAATCCTTATGAGGTATTTGCTTCCCACAAGAAATGCAATTATTAACTTTTTCTGACATCGGACTAGAGCAAGAAAAAGTTTCCCCAACGGGGTACTTAGCTTTGAGAAGAAGAAGTAAGTCTTCGGACTGAAGCACAAAAAATATCAGGAGTCAGCCGACCGGCACTTGCGAACTGCTTTCACCGCACGGCAAGAAAGACTGGAGAATATGGCATCGGCTGGCAGCTGTGTACTCCTAGCGCTCTGATGTCAGGGAGCATGACTGAACAGCCGACGCCGACCGAGGACTGCCTGCCGGCAGGAAAAACCCTACAGTGATGACTGCAACAGTGAAACATGATGAACATCTGTTCTGCTTCCCCATTCTTACTGTATTACCACCTATGTGTCTCTGTATTATTAATGATAGCAGTGAGACCGTTCTGCTTACTCAGCCTTACTGTATTATTACCTGTGTCTCTTTATTATTAATGATAGCAGTGACACTGTTCTGCTTCCCCAGTCTTACTGTATTATTACATATGTGTATCCGTATTATTAATGATAGCAGTGACACTGTTCTGCTTCCTCAGTCTTACTGTATTATTACCTATGTGTCTCTGTGTTATTAATGATAGCAGTGACACTGTTCTGTTTCCCCTGTCTTACTGCATTACCACCTATGTGTCTCTGTATTATTAATGATAGCAGTGACACTGTTCAGCTTCCCCTGTCTTACTGCATTACCACCTATGTGTCTCTGTATTATTAATGATAGCAGTGACACTGTTCTGCTTACCCAGTCTTACTGTATTATTACTTATGTGTCTCTGTATTATTAATGATAGCAGTGAAACTGTTCTGCTACCCCAGTCTTACTGTATTACCACCTATGTGTCTCTGTGTTATTAATGATAGCTGTGAAACTGTTCTGCTTCCCCAGTGTTACTGTATTACCACCTACGTGTCTCTGTATTATTAATGATAGCAGTGAAACTGTTCTGCTACCCCAGTCTTACTGTATTACCACCTATGTGTCTCTGTGTTATTAATGATAGCAGTGACACTGTTCTGTTTCCCCAGTCTTACTGTATTACCACCTATGTGTCTCTGTATTATTAATGATAGCAGTGACACTGTTCTGTTTCCCCAGTCTTACTGTATTACCACCTATGTGTCTCTGTGTTATTAATGATAGCAGTGACACTGTTCTGTTTCCCCAGTCTTACTGTATTACCACCTGTGTGCCTCTGCATTATTAATGATAGCAGTGACACTGTTCTGTTTCCCCAGTCTTACTGTATTACCACCTGTGTGTCTCTGTATTATTAATGATAGCAGTGAAACTGTTCTGCTTCCTCAGTCTTACTGTCTTACCACCTGTGTGTCTCTGTATTATTAATGATAGCAGTGACACTGTTCTGCTTCCCCAGTCTTACTGTATTATTACCTATGTGTATCTGTATTATTAATGTAGCAGTGACACTGTTCTCCTCCCCAGTCTTACTGTATTATTACTTATGTGTCTCTGTATTATTAATGATAGCAGTGACACTGTTCTGTTTCCCCTGTCTTACTGCATTACCACCTTTGTGTCTCTGTATTATTAATGATAGCAGTGACACTGTTCTCCTCCCCAGTCTTACTGTATTACCACCTGTGTGTCTTTGTATTATTAATGATAGCAGTGACACTGTTCTGCTTCCCCAGTCTTACTGTATTATTACCTATGTGTCTCTGTGTTATTAATGATAGCAGTGACACTGTTCTGTTTCCCCTGTCTTATTGTATTACGACCTGTGTGTCTTTGTATTATTAATGATAGCAGTGACACTGTTCTCCTCCCCAGTCTTACTGTATTACCACCTGTGTGTCTCTGTATTATTAATGATAGCAGTGACACTGTTCTGCTTCCCAAGTCTTACTGTATTATTACCTATGTGTCTCTGTGTTATTAATGATAGCAGTGACACTGTTCTGTTTCCCCTGTCTTATTGTATTACGACCTGTGTGTCTTTGTATTATTAATGATAGCAGTGACACTGTTCTCCTCCCCAGTCTTACTGTATTACCACCTATGTGTCTCTGTATTATTAATGATAGCAGTGACACTGTTCTCCTCCCCAGTCTTACTGTGTTATTACCTATGTGTCTCTGTGTTATTAATGATAGCAGTGACACTGTTCTGTTTCCCCTGTCTTACTGCATTACCACCTATGTGTCTCTGTATTATTAATGATAGCAGTGACACTGTTCTCCTCCCCAGTCTTACTGTATTATTACTTATGTGTCTCTGTATTATTAATGATAGCAGTGACACTGTTCTGCTTACCCAGTCTCACTGTATTACCACCTGTGTGTCTCTGTATTATTAATGATAGCAGTGAAGCTGTTCT
Organism: Protopterus annectens; assembly: GCF_019279795.1. Classification (NCBI taxonomy): domain Eukaryota; kingdom Metazoa; phylum Chordata; order Ceratodontiformes; family Protopteridae; genus Protopterus; species Protopterus annectens. The sequence continues at coordinate 791,451,567 of NC_056749.1, forward strand.
GCTTCCCCTGTTTTACTGTATTACCATCTATGTGTCTCTGTGTTATTAATGATAGCAGTGACACTGTTCTGCTTCCACAGTCTTACTGTATTACCACCGAAGTGTCTCTGTATTATTAATGATAGCAGTGAAACTGTTCTGCTTCCCCAGTCTTACTGTATTACCACCTATGTGTCTCTGTATTATTAATGATAGCAGTGACACTGTTCTGTTTCCCCAGTCTTACTGTATTACCACCTGTGTGTCTCTGTATTATTAATGATAGCAGTGAAACTGTTCTGCTTCCCCAGTCTTACTGTATTACCACCTATGTGTCTCTGTATTATTAATGATAGCAGTGAAACTGTTCTGCTTCCCCAGTCTTACTGTATTACCACCTATGTGTCTCTGTATTATTAATGATAGCAGTGAAACTGTTCTGTTTCCCCAGTCTTACTGTATTACCACCTGTGTGTCTCTGTATTATTAATGATAGCAGTGAAACTGTTCTGTTTCCCCAGTCTTACTGTATTATTATCTATGTGTCTCTGTATTATTAATTATAGCAGTGACACTGTTCTGTTTCCCCAGTCTTACTGTATTACCACCTGTGTGTCTCTGTATTATTAATGATAGCAGTGACACTGTTCTGCTTCCCCAGTCTTACTGTATTACCACCTATGTGTCTCTGTATTATTAATGATAGCAGTGAAACTGTTCTGTTTCCCCAGTCTTACTGTATTACCACCTGTGTGTCTCTGTATTATTAATGATAGCAGTGAAACTGTTCTGTTTCCCCAGACTTACTGTATTACCACCTGTGTGCCTCTGTATTATTAATGATAGCAGTGAAACTGTTCTGTTTCCCCAGACTTACTGTATTACCACCTGTGTGTCTCTGTATTATTAATGATAGCAGTGAAACTGTTCTGTTTCCCCAGTCTTACTGTATTACCACCTATGTGTCTCTGTATTATTAATGATAGCAGTGACACTGTTCTGCTTCCCCAGTCTTACTGTATTACCACCTATGTGTCTCTGTATTATTAATGATAGCAGTGAAACTGTTCTGTTTCCCCAGTCTTACTGTATTACCACCTGTGTGTCTCTGTATTATTAATGATAGCAGTGACACTGTTCTGTTTCCCCAGTCTTACTGTATTACCACCTATGTGTCTCTGTATTATTAATGATAGCAGTGAAACTGTTCTGTTTCCCCAGTCTTACTGTATTACCACCTGTGTGTCTCTGTATTATTAATGATAGCAGTGAAACTGTTCTGCTTCCCCAGTCTTACTGTATTACCACCTATGTGTCTCTGTATTATTAATGATAGCAGTGAAACTGTTCTGCTTTCCCAGTCTTACTGTATTACCACCTATGTGTCTCTGTATTATTAATGATAGCAGTGACACTGTTCTGTTTCCCCAGTCTTACTGTATTACCACCTATGTGTCTCTGTATTATTAATGATAGCAGTGACACTGTTCTGTTTCCCCAGTCTTACTGTATTATTACCTATGTGTCTCTGTATTATTAATGATAGCAGTGACACTGTTCTGTTTCCCCAGTCTTACTGTATTACCACTGAAGTGTCTCTGTATTATTAATGATAGCAGTGACACTGTTCTGCTTCCCCAGTCTTACTGTATTACCACCTACGTGTCTCTGTAATATTATGATAGCAGTGACACTGTTCTGCTTCCCCAGTCTTACTGTATTACCACCGATGTGTCTCTCTATTATTAATGATAGCAGTGACACTGTTCTGCTTCCCCAGTCTTACTGTATTACCATCGATGTGTCTCTGTATTATTAATGATAGCAGTGACACTGTTCTGTTTCCCCAGTCTTACTGTATTACCACCTGTGTGTCTCTGTATTATTAATGATAGCAGTGACACTGTTCTGTTTCCCCAGTCTTACTGTATTATTACCTATGTGTCTCTGTATTATTAATGATAGCAGTGAAACTGTTCTGCTTCCACAGTCTTACAGTATTACCACCTATGTGTCTCTGTACTATTAATGATAGCAGTGACACTGTTCTGCTTCCCCAGTCTTACTGTATTACCACCTACGTGTCTCTGTAATATTATGATAGCAGTGACACTGTTCTGCAACCCCAGTCTTACTGTATTATTACCTATGTTTCTCTGTATTATTAATGATAGCAGTGACACTGTTCTGTTTCCCCAGTCTTACTGTATTACCACCGATGTGTCTCTCTATTATTAATGATAGCAGTGAAACTGTTCTGCTTCCCCAGTCTTACTGTATTACCACCTATGTGTCTCTGTATTATTAATGATAGCAGTGACACTGTTCTGCTTCCCCAGTCTTACTGTATTACCACCGAAATGTCTCTGTATTATTAATGATAGCAGTGAAACTGTTCTGTTTCCCCAGTCTTACTGTATTACCACCTATGTGTCTCTGTATTATTAATGATAGCAGTGAAACTGTTCTGCTTCCCCAGTCTTACTGTATTACCACCTACGTGTCTCTGTAATATTATGATAGCAGTGACACTGTTCTGCTTCCCCAGTCTTACTGTATTACCACCTATGTGTCTCTGTATTATTAATGATAGCAGTGAAACTGTTCTGCTTCCCCAGTCTTACTGTATTACCACCTATGTGTCTCTGTATTATTAATGATAGCAGTGAAACTGTTCTGCTTCCTCTGTCTTACTGTATTACCACCTGTGTGTCTCCGTATTATTAATGATAGCAGTGAAACTGTTCTGCTTCCCCAGTCTTACTGTATTACCACCTGTGTGTCTCTGTATTATTAATGATAGCAGTGACACTGTTCTGCTTCCCCAGTCTTACTGTATTACCACCTATGTGTCTCTGTATTATTAATGATAGCAGTGAAACTGTTCTGTTTCCCCAGTCTTACTGTATTATTACCTATGTGTCTCTGTATTATTAATGATAGCAGTGACACTGTTCTGTTTCCCCAGTCTTACTGTATTACCACCTATGTGTCTCTGTATTATTAATGATAGCAGTGAAACTGTTCTGTTTCCCCAGACTTACTGTATTACCACCTGTGTGCCTCTGTATTATTAATGATAGCAGTGAAACTGTTCTGTTTCCCCAGACTTACTGTATTACCACCTATGTGTCTCCGTATTATTAATGATAGCAGTGAGACCGTTCTGCTTCCTCAGTCTTATTGTATTATTACCTGTGTCTCTGTATTATTAATGATAGCAGTGACACTGTTCTGCTTCCCCAGTCTTACTGTATTACCACCTGTGTGTCTCTGTACTATTAATGATAGCTGTGAAACTGTTCTGTTTCCCCAGTCTTACTGTATTACCACCTATGTGTCTCTGTATTATTAATGATAGCAGTGAAACTGTTCTGCTTCCCCAGTCTTACTGTATTACCACCTATATAGGAGAGTTCGGAGGGTGGCCTAATGGTTAAGGTGTTTGCCTTACAAACACAAGGTACAGGGTTTGAATCTCACAGGGGATAATTTTCTAGGCTTAAAATGGCTCACAAGGGCAGTCAGCCTAGTACTAATCTATGAACCTTTTAGGGTGGGAGGATGGCATAATGGTTAAGGTGTTTACCTTGTAGACACAAGGTGCTGGGTTTGATTCTTACATGGGGTAACTGGCTAGGCTTAAAAAATGGCCCACAAGGGCAGTTAGCCTAGTACTAACCTATGAACCTATGTGTCTCTGTATTATTAATGATAGCAGTGAAACTGTTCTGCTTCCCTGGTCTTACTGTATTACCACCTATGTATCTCCATAGTATTACTGATAGCTGTGAAACTGTTCTGCTTCCCCAGTCTTACTGTATTACCACCATGTCCCTGTGTTTTTAATGATAGCAGTGAAACTGTTCTGTTTCCCCAATCTTATTGTATTATTACCTGTGTATCTCTGTGTTATTAATGATAGCAGTGAAACTGTTCTGCTTCCCCAGTTTTACTGTATTACCACCTATGAGTCTCTGTGCTATTAATGATAGCAGTGAAACTGCTCTGCTTCCCCAGTCTTACTGTATTAGTACCTATGTTTCTCTGTAATATTATGATAGCAGTGAAACTGTTCTGCTTCCCCAGTCTTACTGTATTATTACCTATGTGTCTCTGTATTATTAATGATAGCAGTGAAACTGTTCAGCTTCCACAGTCTTACTGTATTACCACCTATTTATCTCCGTATTATTAATAATAGCTTTGAAATTAATGTATTTTATGATACATTAATGCTTCCACATTACACCTGGGTGTGTAAAACGCTAACATATTTGTGTGTTATATTTACTTATATTTTGAAATATTAATGTGAAATAGCAAAGATGCTATGATATATGCCCCCCCCATATCTCTTTTTTCCTTTTCTTTTCTTCTGTGTGGCAACATTGCTGCTGCAACACAAATGACCATCAGCACTGGGAGTTAAACCAACCAATGCGATCAACCCATCATCCCTACACAGGCGGCTGCAGCGGTACCAACACAGGCAGCACAGACACCCAGTATGTCTGGGTCACAACCTGTCAGCATTGCCTTCACAATTTCTGCATTATCTTCTCTGACTGAATCTGATAGCTCTGCTCTTGCTCTTGATGCAGTGGTACCCCCAGGAGTAGTATTTGTCACCCACCAGGAGCTGACATGGCTGATAGAGAACATCATGGAGAGAGGCCTTAGTGCCTGAATTAGCAGAGTAAAAAAGTGCTGTAATAAATTGCAAAGTCAATGCCCTGTCTATCACTGACCCAGGTGTCTGTGACAGGAGATGGTGATAACACTTCTGATGGTGAGGTCTAGATTCTCACTGTGCTCATATTGGACATAGATGCACCTCTGATGTCCCCTGGCATAGCCATATTTATCCAAAATTGCCCCAGGTGTCAGTGGTTAGGTGAGTGAAGTTTGCAGAGATAAGGGTCTATGGTCATTAATACTGACTTCTTCTGTTTAAAAGTGACATGTACACTACCCCAGGAGTGAATTTGCAGGCATTTATCCATTGATCTAGGTTGCTTTGGAAGAAGGTCAGGGAGGGGTTCTGTTTCATGTGAATTGGAAGCTTGTTCTAGAGAAGTAGCAGTCTGCACAGGCCACCCCTTTGCAACCTGCAGGATACAGAAAACTGTAACAGGGCATTAAATCTTTCTGTGTCATACTTGTTTTGCACACCCTGTAATTTCTTGGTGAGAAACCTCTGTGTTCTCTCTAATTGTTGCAGGTGTCTAGTAAGGTACATGCATTGTACTCCATTATTGGTCTGATGAAGACCGAGAAAAATGGAATTAAAATATCCTTAGATCTAGATGCAATTCCTTTACTTACAAGATGTGCCACATAGAAGGATTTCCTCACTACAGTGAATACATAGTGATCAAAATTTAGATTGCTATCAACCTGAATACTCAGATAACATACCACTGGGCCTACACTTAGGGGGATGCTGTCTATAATTTAATTTGCATTAGGAGTCAACTATAATCTGTGCAAAGTATGTTAAGCATTACAATAATGATAGCAGGGATGTCAGCTTTCACAAAGGGAATAATAATGCATTTTTTTGCATTTATCTTTAATCTGTGGCTTTGGCACCAATCATTTGTCGGCATTAACCCTGTCTGCAGTCTATTGACATCATTGGAGTACTCAAAGATTGCTCCCAATTTGCAATTGTCAGTAGATATAGTCAGCCACAGGCCATCTAAGTCTGCCTAGACGTCTGAGAAATACATTTTGAACAGTAAGGGGCCCAGTACAGAATCCTGTGGTACGCTACTGGTGACTGGTCTTTTGCTCGAGGTGATGTCACCCACTTTGACAGTATATGTCCTGTTGGTGTGCCAGTTGGCTACCCATCTGGTAATGTAGGGGTTAATTCCCAAATATGAGAGTTTCTTTATAATACCCGAGTCAGGGATTGTGTCAAATGCCTTGGCAAGGTCACAATAGGTGGTTTGCACTGTTTTTTCCTCATCCAGGGCCTTGGTGACTTTCTCAAAGAAGTCAGCCATGTTTAACAGGCATGATCTACCTTTAACAAATATGATCTAGGTTGGGTCCAGAGTTTGGAGATTACCTATGTCCTTGTTAATTAGGTCTATAACGATTCTTTTCATGAGCTTGTAGATGATGCTAGTCAAGCTTATTGGCCTATAATTCCCAGGGCCGGTTGATGGTTCCCCCTCTGTGCAGAGAGATTACATTGCTGTCCTCCATTCCACTGGAACATAGCCAGTTCTTAGGCTGTAGTTAGACAGGGATCCACAAGGTCTGCTTGGTCATGTTTTAAGATGTTTAAAAAGCAACCTGGGATGTTGTCTAGTCCCACTGATGGTGTGTCTTTGGCCTTGGAGAGCACCAAGAGGACCTGCTCCCTTGAGATAATAGGCTGAGGAATAGTTGCAGGTATACTTTTGGGGATGACTGGAGGACATGGGGGTGAAGTTTTCTCAAAACCTGTCAGCTAGCAGGTTGGCTATTGCCTCCAGTTGAGTATGCTTTGTGCAATCCACAATCAGTTCAGCACATAGCTGAGTATTCCCCTTTAGATTTTGGACATAGTTAAAGAATGTTTTGTGACTATTCTTAACTGAGGAGGCTATTCTTACTTTAGAATTAGCTTTGTAGGGCTTGACAAGATCTCTAATTTGTTTGTTTAAGCTAGGGAAGGATTTCTTCCTCTACTGAGCAAGTTCCATCTTGCTCTCAGACATTAGTTTCTTTCTCTTGTTGAATACTCTCTTTATACTAGGGGTCCACCAGGGTGGCTTGTTTTTTCAGCGTGGCCTGGTTTTAATCTGGCTGATTCTATACAGCAGTTTTTGTGGTTATGCAGGGCATTTGTGTACACCTCTGTATAGGACTCCATGTTATCTGCATTTGACGGGGCTTTAAAACTTCTTATACCAGCATCAGGGGTGGGAGGTTGGCATAATGGTTAAGGTGTTTGCCTTACAGACACAAGGTGCAGGGTTTGCTTCTTACTTGGGATACTTGGCTAGGCTTAAAATGGCCAACAAGTGCAGTTAGCCTAGTATTAATCTATGAACTTAGTAGGAGGTAATTTGTTTTAGATAAATTCTTAAGCATTTTTGAGGTTGATGGGGTATCTTGTCTTATATTAACATTAAACAAGACTGTTTTATGGTCCAATTTTACCATGGAGGACATCACATGGGGGGGTGTTCAATGCTCTCCCATGTTAGTGAGTACTATGTCCAGGACATTTGAGACTCTTGTGGGTGTACTGATTAGCTGTTCCAAAACATTTGCATTAACAAAGTCCAAGAATCTCTGAGCTAGCGTATTTGTGGTCATGTATGTTTTCCAGTTAATGGTAGGATAATTAAAATCACCCATGAGTAAGGTGTTGGACTGTATGGCAAGTGGCTCCAGTAAGTCCAGGTATGCGGTATGCTTTTCCTGTTTCATGGTGGGGGAACCTATAGCTAGCTATGACATGGTAGGGGACTAATTGGACATAGAGTAGCTCAAGAAGTCATACTGTTTGACCAGTCACGAGGTGTACTTATCCTTACCGAAGATGAATATACTTGCCCAGTTTAAAACAAAATAAGGTTCATGCTGCTAAATGCTAGGAGCTTAAACCAAAAACTGCATTCCCTGGAAGCACTTCTATCATTAGAAGATGTAGATGTCTGTGCAGTCACAGAAACCTGGTTCAAGGTCTCAGAGAGTATCCAAGCCTTGCAAGAGTACAATGGCTTCCATACCTTTAGATCACAAAAGGAACGTGTAAAAATCAAAGGAGGTGGTGTTTCAGTCTATATGAGTGATAAATTCACCTTCTGTCTAGTTAGACTGGACAACGCCATGGAGTTACTCCAGGTCCAGGTTATGGTAGGTAAGACCCCCATTCAAGGCATAGCCAATTATAGAGCCCCCTCCAAGGCTCACGATGCCCAAGATGCCTTCTTGACCAAACTGGGGACAATCCAAATTTTACCAAAGACGCTGGCTATGAGGGATTTCAATTATCCCACCATCAACTTGGGAAACTTACGTTAGCCCTAATTTGTTAGTGCAAAAGTTCCTTGACTTTGTTAATTCAAATGCCCTGGAACAAATTGTCCATACCATGACAAGGGGAACAATCATTCTGGATCTGGTCCTAACCAACATGTCAAACAGATGCACTGCTACACCTGTTGAACCCTCATTAGATAAAACTGACCATAAATCAGTCACCTTCAAGCTGGCACTAACACCAGAACTCACAAAGGATGAAATCAGGGTGAAAATTTTACCAAGGCAGACTATGTCCTCCTAGGTGAAGGTACAATTGCATTGAAAGCCACATTCCAAGCTTAAAGTGGTAACTGTGTTAAAGCTTACACTAAAGCCCTGTACAATCACTTGCATAAATGTATAAACTCACCTGTACCATAAAGAATCAAAGCCAAGCACCAAGTAAAAACAAGCTTCCATGGTGGACATCCAGCCTTAACAAACTTTACAATAAACACAAAAAGTTGCTGCCCAAAAAAATAAAGGCAAGGTCCCAACAATGGAAAAGTAGCCTCCTCAGCCTCAACAGACAAATAAAACAATGTTTCAAATCCTCCAAGAGCTCCTTTGAGAGAAGCTTAGCAAGTACAGCCAAGGATAACCATAAGACATTTTACAGCTACATACGTAACATAAAGGGTAGGACCCAAGCATGTGCAGAACTAGTGGCCAATGGTATCACACTGACCCACAGAGATAACAAACTTGCTAGCAGATAGGTTTGGTGAAAATTGCATTCACTTATTCCCACCTAACTTGCAACAAACCATCCCTCAACCCCCCCCCCCCCCCGCCCTACATCCATACATATCTGAAGAGCAGGTCCTCAAAGCCTTGTCCAAGGCAAAAAACACATCCTCTATAGGACCACATGACATCCCAGGCTGTTTCAGGATGTAATTCCTGCTGTTACTGACTTAGTACTTTGATTGGCTGTGTTGTTGCATATATTCTTGTGCTATGGTAGGACAATTTTATTAAACACTGAAGAAGAGTCTTTTATTCGAAAGCTTTGTTCTGCTATTTATGCTGTTTATGTCCTGAGCTATTAAACTATTGATCGAATGGTGGATTTGGACTGTTTTTTTCCTGGAATTCTTCCACTTCTACCAAATGGGTTGATTCGGACTACTGTGACTCGCACAGAGTCCGATGGCCCATTTGATAGTAAACCATGCATATGTATATATATATATATATATATATATATATATATATATATATATATGGTTCCCCTTCACAATCTCTAATTA
>NC_056749.1:791463329-791470829 GCF_019279795.1 Protopterus annectens
CAGTAGAACAGACAACGAGAGGCAAAATGCAGTTTTTCAATATATGCTTAAGGAAAGATAATTCAAGATATCAACAGCAGTGTAGAAAGGGAGGAGCGTATTAAGCTCAATATACAGTTGGGGTGGGTAGCTTAAAATCATCAAGTTTAAAAAGCAGGCCAATGAAGGGAAGGGTGGGTAGAAAAACTAGCAAGGAGCCACCAGCAATGCTTTAGTTTATGTAAGCTTGAAATCTTTTCAGAAAAAGTCTAAAACCCAGAAATTCACTGTGTATTTAAGTATCACTCAAACAATTTAACCAATGAAAAAGCTTGTGAAATGTGCAGCCTAGGTAATTTAAGTGTCTCTCTCCCACATAGAACAAAAACAGCGGGCCAATCAGATTTCTGCAAATAGAAAACAAAATGGAGCAGGTAAAACGTAAAGCAGCTTTATCAGTTACAGACAAATAAATATAGAGCTACTTTACTCACCCAGCAGGGAATCACCACATAGAACAAAAACACCAAACCAAACAGATTTCTTAAAACAGAAAACAAAATGGAGCAGGTAAAACAGAAAGCAGATTTATCACTCAGACAAGAAAATATATGTTTACTTTCTTCACCCACCGGGGAATCATCAGCAGGGTTTAGTTTATTCAGGCTTGAAATCTTTTCAGAAAATGACAAAGGCCCATAACGTCAATGCATATTTAAGTAACACTCAAACAATTTAACCAATGAAAAAAATATGTGAAATTTGCAGCCTAGCTAATTTTAGTGTCTATCTCTCACATAGAAGAAAAACACCAGGTCAAGCTAATATATTAAAACAGAAAACAAAATGGATTTGTATACAGTCATTCTGAGCTGAACACTCAGAAATGTTTGGTAGTCAACCCATGTATCACAACTGTGACTGTTATCAATGCACATTATTGTGAAACAGGTACATATCACTCGCACTGCCATAAGATATATGAATGACAGAAAAGATGAGTTATTTGAGCAGTATGCAATTATCACTTTTTTTTTTTTTACTTCTGCTTGTCAAGACGCATTCTTTTTCACCCAAACCTATGAGGCACACTAGCTTATCTACAACACACTGAGGTGGTAATCTTTACAAATGTGCAGAATCCTACATTTAAAGTCAAAATTCTCCTGTGGTTCTTGTGGTTGATACAATGAGCTCTAGACTGTGTACTTAGATAGGTAGGTGTTCATATACAGCAGTGACTGACTAGCATGAATGTGTGTGTGTTCACCTGTGGTACTAGGCAGCACTATCTTCACCTTGAGCATCTGATGTGGACACTTCCTCTCAGGAGAAGCTTTTAAATTGGGAGAGGGCTCCCTCATAAATTTCTTCCAGTTTTATGCAAAACATCTTTTCAACACATTGATGAGGTCATCCTTTCAAATGTGCATGATCTCATGTCATAATTAGACTTCACACTCAACACTTGCAATTACTATTATGTACTGTAGACTGCATAATTAGAGAGGCAGATGATTCATATCTAATAGTGTGGAAACAATGCATCTTTTGACAGTTGGATATGGCTTCAGCCATAGATCTGATGTGTACACTTCCACTTAACTGATAAATTTGCAATGGAGGAGGACTCAACCATCAATTTATGAAAGCAATTATTCTGCTAAACACTCATAATGTCATCCTTTCATAATGTCATCTCTTGTGGTGCTTGACTTATATTAAGACTTCTCCTGTGGTGCTAGCAGCCGAGTGTGTGTGTGTGTGTGTGTGTGTGTGTGTGTGTGTGTGTGTGTGTGTGTGTGTGTGTGCGTATATATATATATATATATATATATATATATATATATGTGTGTGTGTGTGTGTGTGTGTGTGTGTGTGTGTGTGTGTGTCTATCTCGTGCTAGGTAGGAATGGCTTCACCTCCAGATATGATGTTAACTTTACAGTGTGAGGGAAATTTCTACCACGTTCAGTCTATTTTAGCATGCACATACTCTATGGAACCAATAGTGATGTCCTTCTTTCAAATATGCACTGTCATACTTATAAACAAACATATTTTTCTGGTGCTTGTGATTCATGAAATTCCTTCTGCCTTGTGATCTTAGTTAGGCAGTTAATTCAACTCAGAAATTAATCAATAGACTCAGTTATGTTAGTGTATGTGTGAATGTTCATGTAGATAAGAATAAATTCACCCACACATCTTATGTATAATCAGAGAAGGTTCTTTCACTATTTGCCATCCCTTTTAACACAGACAACTGCTTCATTAAACACTGATGAGCCCACTTGAATTGTGATTTATCTCAGACCTGTACTAAGCGTTCTAATGTGGAGTCAGGGAATGGTACAATGTTCTGGAACTCATGGGATTATGAATGTGAGCCCCGCATTATCTATGTATTATGCATGTGTGTGCTTCTACAGTCACATGGATAGCTGGATTAAGCAATGCATGTGGTTGGGTATACCTACTGTCATGCAAGATTTTGTGACAAAGAGACTGATCACACCATTCTTTCAATCAGTTTAAAGCCATACATATGCCTTGCAACACTCAGATAATGTAATGATTTCAAATATACCTTAACAATGTAGTCACTGTTGTACTTCCATATGAGAATATGCTTCCTTATGAACATGCTCAGTTTAATGATGCAGTAGATGTTATTGTAGTCATCACTGTACTTCCTTATGAGCATGCCCAGTATAATGATGTAGTAGATGTTATTGCAGTCTTTGCTGTACGTCCTTATTAACATGCCCAGCACAAGGAGGTAGTAGGTGTTATTGTAGTCATTGTGCATTTCCTTAAAAGCATGCTCAGTATAAAGAAGTAGTAGATGTTATTGTAGACAACTCAGTACTTCCCTGAGAGCATGCCCAGTACAATGATGTAGTAGATGTTATTGTAGTTATCTCTGTACTTCCTTATGAGCATGCCCAGTATAATGATGTAGTAGATGTTATTGTAGTCATTGATTTACTTCCTTATGAGGATGCCCATTATAATGATGTAGTAGATGTTATTGTAGTCATCTCTGTACCTCCTTATGAGCATGCCCAGTATAATGATGTAGTAGATGTTATTGTAGTCATCGCTGTACTTCCTTATGAGCATGCCCAGTATAATGATGTAGTAGATGTTTTTGTAGTCATCGCTGTACTTCCTTATGAGCATGCCCAGTATAATGATGTAGTAGGTGCTATTGTAACATTGTGCACTTCCTTATGAGCATGCCCAGTATAATGATGTAGTAGATGTTATTGTAGTCATTGATGTACTTTCTTATGAAGATGCCCAGTATAATGATTTGGAGATGTTATTGTAACATCGTGCACTTCCTTATGAGCATGCCCAATATAATGAAGTAATAGATGTTATTGTAGTAATCTCTGTACCTCCTTATGAGCATGCCCAGTATGATGATGTAGTAGGTGCTATTGTAGTCATCGCTGTACTTCCGTATGAGCATGCCCAGTATAATGATGTAGTAGATATTTTTGTAGTCATCGCTGTACTTCCTTATGAGCATGCCCAGTATAATGATGTAGTAGATGTTATTGTCATCATCTCTGTACCTCCTTATGAGCATGCCCAGTATAATGATGTAGTAGATGTTTTTGTAGTCATCACTGTACTTCCTTATGAGCATGCCCAGTATAATGATGTAGTAGATGTTTTTGTAGTCATCGCTGTACTTCCTTATGAGCATGCCCAGTATAATGATGTAGTAGATGTTTTTGTAGTCATCGCTGTACTTCCTTATGAGCATGCCCAGTATAATGATGTAGTAGATGTTTTTGTAGTCATCGCTGTACAGTTTAGTGTATTTGTCATTTCCTTCTAGATTTCACTTGATACATACACAGCATGTATAAACAGTCACAGACTTTCTACCATTCACAACATGCACATTGCTGCAACAAATGTTTTTTTTTCATCAATTAAGCCTATTTTTGTAAGAATATCACAGGTGTGTGTGATTCTTCTCAGCATTTCCACATTGCCACAGGTCTGTACACGGCCACTACAATGTCTGTATTATTTCCTTCATACACATAAGGCATGGAAAGCCTTACAATTCTTTAAGTTGAATCATGTGGATGTCATGTATTACCTCTGATTACGCATATAGTATAAGCCACAATGGCAGAAGAGGTCCCTACACCTGCAACACAGATGTAGGTAGGCAATATAATCCTTTGAGTACATTTTTCTGATCATGTTTCAGGAAATGTATAGTGTAAAACACAGAGTATATTTTATTACTGTATAAGCTACTGTATAATTTACATTCACAATCAACACATGCTTTTTTAAGACAATTTTAACCTGACAATAGCCTTTCTTTGCTTAAAAGTGGCAAAAAATAACAATAAAAATTCCCTTTCTGAAGGGTATAGGGCAACAGCTTTAGAGATCACTACAATTGTTTTACATGTTTGGTGGGGACTACAGCATAATGTTCGTTACAACATGTGCAATGCCTGCAGTATATGCAACATCATCTAATATATTTACTTTCCTTGCTAATTGTCATCTCAATGTTGCAATTTAAATTCATTTTATGAAAATCACATTTACTGCCTTTGTTGCACTATAGCTGTGTCCCTCTCACATCGTGTTAGCAATCCTTTTTATTAAACAGATGTATCCCTAAGTAGACATGGTTACTTTTGTAGTTAACAAGGAATTTACTTACTGTTGTTTGCATACTAATCTATTTATATCTGACTACATGTTCCCCATTAAGCTTCCCCTGCCTCTTAATTATATACTTCAAGTTGCCCTTGCTATGTACTTCAAGTTGCCCTTGCCTTGCACTGTGCTGTCCATATATGCTCACTTACTGGGGTTACATGTGAATACAAGCTGTCATTTATGCTGTTTGCTTGAGCCTCTGTACACCTCATTGTGGCGACTAGCAGGTGTTTTGGCCATGAACAGGTGCTGCACATTGGATGAGCACTGCTGTTTGTGGCGACTAGCAGGTGTTTTGGCCATGAACAGGTGCTGCACATTGGATGAGCACTGCTGCTTGTGGCGACTAGCAGGTGTTTTGGCCATGAACAGGTGCTGCACATTGGATGAGCACTGCTGCTTGTGGCGACTAGCTGGTGTTTTGGCCATGAACAGGTGCTGCACGTTGGATGAGCACTGCTGCTTGTGGCGACTAGCAGGTGTTTTTCCATGAAGAGGTGCTGCACAGCAGATGAGCACTGCTGCTTGTGGTGACTAGCTAGTGTTTTGGCCATGAACAGGTGCTGCACGTTGGATGAGCACTGCTGCTTGTGGCGACTAGCAGGTGTTTTTCCATGAACGGGTGCTGCACATTGGATGAGCACTGCTGCTTGTTGCTCTAACAGAAGAGAAACATGGAGGCTTAGCAGGACATGTACATGCATGTTAATGACTCCCTGGGTCTGTTTCTTTGCAATGTATACTGTACAGTGAAGTAAAAGTAAATTGTCTCATTGTCTATGATCAAATGTACATGGACACATTCTAAGCATGCTTATCATTACGGATTCTAAGGTCTAATTCTGGCAATTCAGTATGTACAGCAATAGTTGCAAACTTTTTGGTCACCATGTTTATTTTCTTACTTCTTTTTTTATATTTTCTTACATCTCTCTGCTACAGGCTAGTCTTCTTTCTAACACCAACAGCTGCTGCTCAATGCACCTTTAGCTGACTAGCTGTTTGCAAGAATTTTAATGAATGGGTTCACAGCAATTGTAAACTATGCTTGCTTCTCTATTATTTGTCATTCATTTAAACTGCCTTTGCTAAATCATACTCAGATACTGTCCTGCTTACAGATGCAGAACTTAATAAAGTATTGTTTCCAGTAGGATCTCTTTGAAAATGTCTATGTCTTAACGGATTCAGAATTGAAAGCTGCACATGTATTTGATTTTATTATGAAGTTATACCACATGCTGCATAAATTATATATTTTTAAAATCAAACTCCAAAAAGCAAAGAAACAAGCGAGGAAAGAAGAGGTACACTGAAACAAAATTATATGGACTGTAGGGCAAATGAAATACACTGTATCCTTTGAAAGTTCAATCCTTCAATTTAAAAATGCATGAATATATGAGCACTTTCATCTTAAAATTAAAACCTTCATCAGATAAAATACATGGAACAGCTTCCTATTTTAAAGTACTGGTTTGATCAATAGAATTCAAGGAATCACATCATGTGACTACCAATCTGACTAAAATCAAAGTAACCAACCTACAACCAGCTTTAAACAATCCAAAACCTTTCTAAATTCAATAAAGACTCTTTCATGAATACATTAAATGCGTTTTACTGGTCTTTCCTAAAACCTCAACCACTCTACAATGTCATCAATACTTTTCATACCTTTTTCTTAAATACTGTAAACAGTCACACCCCACTCTGCAAAGAAAGAGTGAAAATTAACCATGCACCATAGTTCACTATACAATTAACTATATTGTCTAACAGGAGAAAGTTTGGAAAGAATTGCTTAAACTTAAAACTCCCTGTAACATGCATCTTTATAGACAATTGCACAATTCTAAAAAAAAAGGAAAACAATATTATAGCTATCTACAACTTCAGCACAAAAATAACCCACTCAAAAAACATCAGGGCTGAAACAAGGAAGCCAACCTTTCTGATTATAGCTCTGCACTAGAAATTGATGCCTTATTCAATACCTACTTCACAGAGCTAAAAACTCTTCACTCCCATGCAGTGCTTCTACCACCCCCTCAATAGCACCCAGTCCTAGTAATTTAGCAAACAGGTTAGGCCAAATGCAACATTTTCCATACACCATTCACACTACCATATCCTTTACCCCTCTCCCTCCCCAGAATCCCCACATGAACCTAATTCACCCTCTATACTCATAGCTATTAACTTCCTTTTAGAATCTTCCTCTACATCAATGATAATGAAAAAAAAAAAAACAAACTTCTACTTAAACTCCAACCTTGCTCCACTGCAGCTGGCGACATTTGATCAGAATACTTAAAGATGACTGATGATGACATAGCATATCCAGTCTCTATCCTTATCAATGGATTAATAGCTGAATCCTATGTACCCTCACAAAGAAACATTTTCTGTAAAATCACTCTTCATGAAGGTGGCATCTCGGCTGATATCTCTAAATGTTGGCTTATTGCAATATTGTCACCTCTCTTTCAAATTCATGAAATGTGTATTCATAAAGTAACTCCACCTCTATTTTCTGTAATATCAGCTACTAATATTCACCCAACATGGCTCCTGCCTAATACACATAGTACACCTATTGCCCTCCTGTCATTCATTGACACAAAAAACAAATAACAGGGAATCAGGCAACGTTTTTCCTCCTTATTTTTTGACCAGTCAAAAGCCTTTGATACAGGTGCTCACCCTAATCTTCTGTATAAACTGTGTCAACTTAGACTATCCCCTGCTTCATTACTGTGGTTCATTAGCTATTTAACTGACAGGCTCCAGTCTGTAAAACAGAATAAT
>NC_056749.1:791475829-791553329 GCF_019279795.1 Protopterus annectens
GGTTCGTACTAGGCTATCTGCTCTAGGGCATTTATAAGCCTAGCCAGAGTGTGTGTGGCTTTCACCACCCCTTAGGATGAGAATACTACGCCCTTTTAGGGTTTAGTTTACTGTGCCTTTGTCTAGTAGTGACACAGAGATGACCCCCGGGGTAAACCTACGATCTCCCATCCACTCGTCAAGATTTCTCTTGAATAGAGTTAGTGAGGGGCTCTGCCTAACATGGATTGGGATTCTGTTCCAGAGTGTAGGGAGCCTCTGGGTTATGAATCTGTCCCTCCAGCACGTCCTATTTATTTCTGTGTTGAGGTTTAAGTCTCTTGCTCTCGTGGCTCTGGTGGATTTGGATTTACTGAGGTGGAGCATGTCCATTAATTCCGGATTGGACATGGCCTTGTACGTCAGGCACAGATCACCTCTGAGTAGGCGGTATGCGACTGAATAGAGCTGCAGTTTTTTCAGTCGGGCAGCATATGACATATGTTTAAGACCCTTTATCCTCTTGGTGAGGAACTTTTGGGGTCTTTCCAACTGCTGCAGGTGACGGGTAAGATACATCCCAAATGGGGCATTGTACTCAATCATTGGCCTGATAAGAGAAGAGTACAGGGCACAATGACCTCTCTTGATCTAGATGTGAAACCCTTCATGATAAGGTGGGCAATACAGAAGGTCTTCCTAACCACTTTGGCAATGTGAGTGTCAAATGAGAGGTTACTGTCAACCTGGGTCCCAAGGTCCCTGATTACCTCTTCTGTACTTAATGGATTACCACCTATGTGGTAATTTGTGGGTACCTTGTTTTTCCCAAAGGGTATGACTATACATTTTTTGGCATTCAGCTTAAGGCCATGGCTCTGGCACCAATTATCCGTTTCTATGAGGCCTCTCTGAAGGATGTTTGTGTCCGCTGGAGTATCAATTATGGCGCCCAGTTTGCAGTCATCTGCGAACTTTGTCAGCCACAATCCTCCTATGTTTGCCTGTACCTCAGAAAAATAAATGCCGAACAAGAGGGGTCCCAGGACTGAGCCCTGTGGGACACCGCTTGTGACTGGCTTAGAGTCTGACATAGCTCCAGCAACTCTGACCCTGTGGGTTCTGTTCTTGAGCCAGTTTGCAACCCATCTTGTGACATATGGGTTTACATTTAAGCTGGTGAGTTTGTCTATGATGCCCGAGTGGGGTATTGTGTCAAAGGCTTTTGCAAGGTCAAGGTAGGCTGTGTGAACTGCCTTACCCTCATCAATGGCCTTAGTGACTGTTTCAAAAAAGTCGATCAAGTTCAAAAGGCAGGATCTGCCTTTGACAAAGCCAAATTGGGTAGGATCCAATGTCTGTAGGTCCCCAATGTCTTTGTTTATGAGTTCCATAATGATCCTCTCCATAGCTTTGCAGACCAGGCTCGTCAAGCTTATGGGGCGGTAATTTCCAGGGTCCGTAGAAGCACCGCCTTTGTGAAGTGGTACCACTGTCGCCGTATGCCACTCTTTGGGTACGTATCCTGTAGTAAGGCTAAGATTAAACAGCAGCCTTACGTGTGGGTTTAGTTCCTCTTGCAGTTCATGTAGCACACAGCCCGGGACACCGTCCGGTCCCATTGATGCTGTGTTTTTAGCTTTAGAGACCGCGGCTCTCACCTGGGCATCTGAGATGTTAGGGAGGCTACACTCTGCTGGGATAGTTATTTCTCCTTTTGGGGGGAGGGGGAGGAGAAATTTGCACTGAACCTGTCTGCCAGAATGTTGGCAATGTCAGTGGGTTCAGTGTATTTTGTATCATTTTGGACTAACTCTGAGGATATCTGGGAGTTTCCGCCCAGGTTTCTAACATAGCTAAAGAAGGCCTTGTGATTGTCTTTTGTGTCTTTTGATTTTTCTCTCAAAGTTCGTCTTGGATGATTTTATGGGTGAACGTAGTTGTCTGCTAGTACTGATCAGAGATGCCTTCCCTTTTAGGGATTTTGCTCTGTCATGTAGTAGCTTCCTCCTCCTGTTGTAGAGTTTGTTTATGGCTGGGGTCCACCAGACCGGGCGCCTGCCTTTGCGGGAATGGGTCTTGGTTTTATTTGGGATTGCATGATCCATGCATTCTTGAAGGTGCCCATAGAAGGCATTTGCAAAGGATTCAGCAGTGTGGGTTGTGGTTTCCACTGGCCCAGGGGCCTTGAAGGATACCACTTCAGTCTTAAGAAGTGTGAAGTTGGCTTTTGAGAAGTTCTTCACTGTGGTCTTTTGTGCAGGGGGTGGGGGCGGGATGTGGATTTCCAGTGAGATTAATTTATGGTCTGATCTTACCAAAGAGGGATATACTTCCGGTGTGGAGCATTTTGTCCCATGTTTGTGATGATCAGATCTAGTATATTGTCTCCTCTTGTGGGAATGGTGACCAGTTGTTCCATTGCATTTGAGTTTATGAATTCTAGGAACCTTTGGGCTAGGGTGTTGGGGCTTGAGTAATGTTCCCAGTCTATGTTTGGGTAGTTGAAGTCTCCCAATATGATGGTATTTGGAGAGACATTCATACTTTCTAGTGTCTTCAGGAAGGCTGTGTGGGGTTCCTGAGTTTGAGAGGGTGGTCTGTAGCATGCTACAAACTGTAAGGCAGTTTTGCCTATGGTTAGTTGCACCTGGATGGTCTCCGATGCTTCGTGCGTTGCCACTAACCTGGAGGTGTGGGTATCTTTGATGAATATGGATACTCCCCCTCCTTTTGTGGTTCGATCCAAGTTTTGGGGCCGGACAGCATGATATGAGGTAAAACCTGATAGTCCTGGGGTGCTCTCAGGAGCCTTGAACCAGGTTTCAGTCACTGCACAGACATTGATGTTCTCCATACTGAGAAGGGCTTCAAGGGCGTGCATCTTGAGGTTTAGACTTCTGGCATTGAGCAGCATTACCCTTAGTTTTTTTCCACTTGTGTTTTCTAGGGAGGTAGGTTTGTCCTTTGAGCCTTGCCTAAAAAAGGCACTATGGGGGTGGCAAGAGCCTTGGCCAATATCCGGAAGCCCAGGGGTGACAGGTGCAAGCCATCCCTTGCGAAGCAGCGTGGCTTGTCAAGCATGCCATCCCAAGCAGACAGACATTGGATCCCCTTAGAATGACACCAGTAATTAAGCCAATTGTTAAAACTGATCATTTTGTCTTTGTACTGTGGCATCATTCTTGGTGAGGGTAAGATGCTGCTCAGGGTCAGGGTCATACCGGCCTGGGCTACATAATCAGAGAGCTCCTCTATGTCTCTTTTCATGTAGTCCAGGGAGGTACGTCTCAGGTCGTTCACACCGGCATGTACAATGACTGAGTCATATTTGTACTTGCTGTGGAGTGACATGAGTGCTTGTGTTATGTGGCGGATTCTAGCTCCCGACAGGCAGCTTACTGTGACCCTCTCCTTGTTCAGTCTGGTGAGCGGTACATCAGTGTGTCTGACTATGGAGTCACCTATTACAAGTGTGTCTGGCATGTTGTTTGGCCTTAAGGGCTGTGACTGTTTAGCACACTGACTTTGTGAACTATGTGTTGCATGTGCTATGTCTTGAGGTGGTGGTTGCTTGGGTGTCTGCTTTGGAGGCCTCTGTTGTTTTGGTAGATTTTTAATCAGCGCCTCCGAGTATGTTTTTGTGTGTTTATGTGTTTGGTTTGCAGTTGTGATAGTTCTATGTGAGACTGGGTTTGTGGTGTGCGTGGTTACCTTCTCCTCCTGACTGGTCTTGCCAGTACTGAATTGAGGGAGCTCAGCCTCCAGTTTGGCTATATAGTTGCATCTCTCACATATATTTGTATTTGTTGGGAGGAGGAGAGGGTTGTCTGTGTACATGAGGCAATTGTAACATTGCCTCAAGATTCCCAGATTCACCAGCTGAACAGGAGAGGATGCTAGCAACTGACCCTTCGAGAAGCAAGAAATAGTGAAAAAGATTGCTGTGTAACTGAGTCAGAAAGGACCTATAGGGAAATGGGTACTCAAGGGAATTTAGGTGAATGAAGTACTTTCTTTTGTTTAAGAGTGCTTTACTTGTATAAAGAAATGCTTTAGGAGCAAGTGCTGAGCTTTTCAGATAGAGTATAGGCTGTATAGATTGCAAGTAGAACAGTTCAAAGGGAAAAATTGAAGAGCAGACTTTATGGAGCCAGAAATAGTTTAAACTCGATTAACCGGTGCTGCCCTATGCTGCTCTATGAGCAACTTCGTGCTAAAACACGCTAAAGCGCGCAAAAGCGGGCTTTATAGTAGGGGGTTGAAAAGAGCCAGGAATTGACCCAAAATGGCCAATAAACTACAAGTTGCTGGGCTGGAACCAATCCTCTAGGGACAAATAGGTTGCTCAGTGCTCCCCACTCCCACTGGTGAACAAAGAAGCTTCCTCTTATCCAAATAAGGGTATGGATAGCACAGGAACCAAGACAAAGCCCAGAGATCAGCAAAATCTGAAGACTGGACTATTCTAGTTCAGAAAAGCGGGAAAACAAGGATTTTTTTGTTTTTTTTTTCTTTTTTCACAGAGAAGGGAGAAAAAGATACAGTAACAAACAGTAAATGCTATAAAACGGCTAGCGCACTTTAGTGTGTTAGCCTAACAATTAAATTTAACAAAAAATAACTTTTTAAAGTGCTAACAGTATAAATTCAACACAAGAACAGTAAAAACAATATGCAGAGCTGTTTTTTAAGTGAAATGCAGTCGAGATGCAGTACTTTAAGCGAAAGCCAGAATGCATTTTTCAAAGACTTTTGAGATGGGGAGAGTATGGCAATTGGCTAGAAGTTAGAGATTTCGGTATTGTTTTCCCCTTTTATGAAGGGGGATGATAAAGGCTTTCTTCCAGAATATTGGTACATAGGATTCTTGGATTAATTGGTTTATTAGGACAGAGAGGGGGAAGGCTATCTCTTTGGCAGTTAGGTTAAGGAAGTTAGATGGAAGGTCATTAGTGGCATTTGAACATGGCTTCAAATTATGTAGGAGTTTTTTTATGGTAGTGATAGGAACAGGTTGGAGAGTGAAAGGATGGAGTTGAGACGTTTTGTTGCTCGAGGAGGGTGAATTAGGGGGGGAAAGGTGATTGTGGGCTAGGTATATTATTTGTAAAAGATGTAGTGAGTTTAGCTATAGAGTCGATAAAAAAGGAGTTAAACTGGGTAGCTAAGGAAAGGTTGAAGGTGTTAGGGTCAGGGCGAGGATTTACTTTTTTACCAGGATTTAGGAGGGTAGAGATACTATTCCTAAACTTTTTAGGGTTAGTTTTGTGGTTGTTTTGGAGTAAGGAGTAATATGATTTTTGTTCACAGGCTATACGTTGTTTGACTTTGTTTCAAAGTTGCTTATAGTCAGTTAGGGCAGAATAAGATATGTGTTTCTGATAGTTTTTCCATGCTTTATCCCAGAGGTGCATGAAGGTTATAGTCTCTTTGGTTAACCAGGGGCTAGGTTTTATGTAATTCTTTTGGTTCTAATTGAAGCAGAGCTATTTAACAGGTTGATGAAAGTAATATTAAAGTAAATCACTGCGTCATCCAAGGGGAGTGATTTTAGAAGAGCCCAGTTAGTATGTTTTAGTGAGTCAGAGAAGGATTGGGGGTTGAAGTTTTTAAGAGAGTGAATAGAAATATAGTTATGAGATAGGTATAAAGAGGTAGGTGAGAGACGAGCGAAGACAGGGAGGTAATCACTAAGAGGGTCAGGCAGGGTACCCTTTTCAGAGATAGTATGGGGGTAAGAGACTAGTATCCAGTCCAGGGTGGTTCCAGATGAGCCGTCTTTAGAGGGTCTAGTAGGTGAGTTGATTAGCTGGGTAAAGTTGTAGAGGTTTAGGTTGTGTGAGGTAGTGGGGGACTGAATGGTGGCCCAATTTATATTAACATCACCTGGAATTATAGTTTCATTGCTAAAGTTTGATGAGAACCAGAAGAGGATTTCCTCAAGAATAGGTATATTGTGACCAGGTGGAATGTATAGTGAAAAAATACATATCATTCTGTGTTTATCTATTTTAAGAGCTCCAGGGTTAGCTCAGAAGTACGAAATGGGGGTACACGCTTAGTATAAGGAGTTACAGACAGGGTTGAAGAAAAGAGTAGGGCTACGCCACCAGCTCTCTTGGGGGTTCTGTCATATCTTATGATATTATGGTTGGGAGGAGTAATTTCGGGGTCTTTAATATGAGGTTTTAGCCATGTTTCTGTGATAGCTAGGATGTCAGGGTGGTTGTGGAGGAGTCAGTAAATAAGTCTAGTAGGAAAGAGAAAAATTGCATGGTGACTGAAGAGGTATGGAGTAATAAAACATTTGTGGGGGGAGACTCTTGTACATGGTGTGAAATGATGGTGTGAAAGGAGGGGGAGTGGTGTATGGTAGGGAGGTGAGTGAGGTGATGAAGGCAGGCAGGACAGGAGGAGAGGAAGTAGTATAAGTGTGAGACTGATAGTAAGCTTGAGTGGCATGATGATGTAGGTGTGTAAGGTGTAGTGCAGGTAAGAGGAATTGGTGGATATGTTTAAGGTGTTGTCAGTTTATAAAGGGAGGAGTAGTGAGAAGAGTAGTATGTGGGAAGGTGCTGGAGAGGTGTGGGCGGCGTTGTTTGTACACAGTGGCAAATAGGAAGACAGAAATGATGGAGTGGGTGGGAAGAAGTGAAAGTAGGAGGGGAAATATGATTGTGTGGTGTAGAGTGGGACTGGTTGTAGGGCTATAAGGGTAGAGGTGTTGGGGAAGGGTGGAACTGGAGGGCAAGGCAGGTAAGCGGAGTGAGCTCGAAGGGCGAACGGAGTGGGCTGAGCTGAGGAGGAGTGAAGTTACATTAAGAAATACACTATGTTAGAGCTTTTAATCTTACAGAAAGCAAATGTGGTTAGCAAGCTCTTTAAGGATGAGTAGAGATAAGTGAATTTGGACTGAACTAAATTTTGTTTTGGAATAGTTGTAATCTTAGACTCTGGAGCTCACCTGTTTGCATACAGAGGGAATAAGGATCTTATACAGTTAGTAGAGTATGTTGCATGGGATGAAACTAAGCAGAGATAAGACAGTGGTAATGACAGCAAATTGGGGAAATCAGAAGAAGCTGAGAACAGAGATAGAGGAGAAGATAGTGGAACAGATAAACAGCTTCAAGTATCTGGGAGGGGTGGTAGAGGAGAAGGGAAGTCTGAATGAAGAGGTCAAATCTAGAATCAGAGGGGCTGCAGCCAACTGGCATAGAGTGCCTGGTGTATTCTATGAAAGAAGAATGTCAAAGAAGTTGAAATGTGAGGTGTACAGTACAGTGGTGCGACCAGTACTACTGTATGGTACATAAACCTAGGCAGTAAAGGCAAAACAGTTGAAGAAGATAGAGGTGATGGAAATGAAGTGCCTGAGAATGGTGGTAGGATACACACTGTGGGATAGACGAAGAAATGAAGACATAAGAGCAGAAGCCAAGGTAGCTCCAACTGCAGAAAAGATCAAAGAGAATAGGTTACGGTGGTTTGGACATATGTGCAGAAAAGCAGAAGACAATCTAGTGAGGAAAATTTGGGACAGACAGGAAGAAGGTAAGAGGAAGCGAGGACATCCAGCAAAGAGGTGGATGGATTGTGTGAAAGAAGACCTGCGACAGTCAGGCATGAGTGTTGAAGAAGGCAGAAGTGTGACACTGAATCGAGAGAGCTGGCGACAGTCAACACGATACCCTGACCCCATGTAGAAAAAATGGGGGCTGATGATGACAATGATGGTTCTATGGTTATATGTCCATTTAATAACTTGCTTCAACTTCTCCATATCATGCAAAAAGCTTTTTCCTCAGTCGAGAAATGGTTCCATGAACCCAGCTACTACTCAGCCTTAAAAAATACAAAGTTATTGCTTTTTTCTGAAACCACACACACCAGATAAAGTGACTTTCAAAATATTTTCATTAAACAAAACTGAAATTGAAGTATCCTATGAAAAAAATGTCTTGAATAAGTATAGATGATAACTTTAAGTTTGAGCTTTATGTTCAAAATAACATAAAAAAGAGTCACCAAAAATTAGGAATGTTATACAGGCATAAAATCTTCCTTAGCAACACCACCAAAATAATTCTTGCCACTCCCTACCTTCTCCCATCTCTCTTATACAGTACACCCATCCTAGCCAGCCTTCAGGCTACAGTTAAGTCATAGACATGCTATAATAGGGTTGCAAAATCTGACACCAACAAACAGTTCTGCAGCCACCATTGTATTGCCCTTAACGCTTTCAACTGGCATGAACTGCCTCACCACTTAGATTAAATGCAGCTTATCTCCACACACAATTTAGAAAAAACAATGATTGCTCTGCTTGGATTCCTATTCTTCATTCTTATCACGCTGATAGACTAATTTGATCTAATGAACAATATCTTATAAGTATATATAAACTCCACAAATCCTCTTGCCAAAGTCTCTGCTCATACTCTGACCTTAAAACTGGAATTCTGTCCTTCTGCAAATTAGATCAACCTCTAACCTCTCCAACTTCAAACAACTCCTAAAAGACCACCTAAATAAAACCTAGCTCTGCTTTTGCACTACCTCAGGCTAAACTAGTCCCTCCCCCCTTCCATAATCGGCATACTCTTCTATGTTCAGAGAGAAGGAATTAGTACAATCTATTTGTTAGACAAAGAACAGATATAGTTTTTCCCAGGTTATATTATCTAGTCATCTCTGTTCCAAAGAGTGTACTCAGTGTGTTTAATACCATCTCTAGGAACTGCAACTTTTATCTATTGACAATGTTCTTTTTTAACTTGTTATAGCTGTCCAGATATTTGCACTGTGTAAACTGAAGCTAAATTTTTACTTAGTTAATATGTCATTTTTCTATATTAGGTTTTGTAATAACCTTATTTAACTGTGACCATATTAGGTGAATGTGGAGCTTTTCTCCCCAGGCCTATAGTGAAAATGGGATATTATGCCAGCCGGATGTTTTCAGTAAAGAAACGTCAGATAGATAAATAAGTAAAAAGGTAAAATGAATTATGGGAAAACATCAGCTTTTTTTTCTGAATAATTTTAGAGCAGATATACAGTGACAAACCCCCTGCACTGCTATGTGTCACAGCGTTGTATAATAGAATGGCTGAAGTGAACAAAGGAGCACACTTTTTTTTTCAATAATATGTGTAATGCACTTCTGTGCACAATTAATAAACAAAAGTGAGCATTTGTAAACAACAGTTAGGGAACACATTCCAGAAAGACAGCATGCTAGACAGTATACAAAGATTTGCACAACTCTCTGTACTATGTCTGTGAATAGCAGGGCCCATATTTGCAAGATACCATGCTTCTTTCAGTAAAGGAATTGTTGAGGTCAGCTACTTTTTAGACTGTGTATTTTGTTTTAAGGAAGGAATAATCTCCATGGGTCCTCGTTTAGCCTAAAACATATTTAAAAGAACCTGATACTTTGTTCAGAAAATGTCATTGTATTTTTCTTTCTTTTTTCTTTTCTTTTTTTTTTTTTGCAAGTTATTAAGTCTCTTAACCTTTACAGTACCTTTCATAGTAGATACTTTGTAAAGAAATCTATGACTGATAGCCTTCTCTCTGTTGCCTAGCAGTGAAATTATGTGGCCTGGCAGTGAAATATGCTAAGATATTGAGTGCTGAAGCACAACTGTCAGAGTATATGTCTTTGTTTTAGATATTGATTCTGTGCAATCTAAGCCAGAAAACATTTGTATTCAGTGAGGATTGTTTTAGATGTCCCCGGGGATTCAATAAACTCTGTGTGTAGGCTTTGTGTGAAGCCTGCACAGAGTTTACATGTTTGCATGATGAGCAGCAGTGCTAGTCACATATGCATGCGGTGCATCACGCTTACATGGATACAAGTGACGTTTCATGGCCAGGGACAGACTTTGTGTGAAGTCTGCACTGTGAAGCCTGCACAGAGTTTACATGTTTGCATGATGAACAGCAGTGCTAATCACATATGCATGCAGTGCATCACGCTTACATGGATACAAGTGATGTTTCATGGCCAGGGACAGACTTTGTGTGAAGCCTGCACAGAGTTTACATGTTTGCAGGATGAGCAGCAGTGCTAATCACATATGCATGCGGTGCATCACGCTTACATGGATACAAGTGATGTTTCATGGCCAGGGACAGTGTTGCCATCCAGGAAACCATGCATAGCAGCATAAAACACAGAAGGAACATGCATACATACAAGTGTGGCTATGGGCAGACCTGCTCTGTGAGATTGAGAAGGCAGCTACAATGACTAGCAGGGTGAAAATACTGCAATAACTGCAGTATTAACACATTATAGAAAAGCAGTACAATTTACTCTACAAGTTTCTGCTGACTGAAATAATAGATGGTGGAGTGAACAAGAAGGGCAAATACAATGAAACTAATACACTAGGCAGGGAAAGTGATTAAAATGGCCACAGACATGAATGATATGAGCAAAGAAAAAGGAAGAGGACATGTAAAATATGGCAATGCACACCATATAGGATATGTCAATGTATGCACACTTCCAAGACAGGTCAGTAGCATAATATTAAGCACATATGTTGATAGCACAGTATATACTGCTGTTTACACCTCCTGTGCGAGTATATGTATATCATCACACATGATAATATATATGTGACAGTCACACAAGGTTACATGTCAGTGGAGATGAATAGTTAGGATATAAACATGACTGACATGCTCACAGGACAGGACATTTAGTAAGGATGGTATATACGGATGGCATATACAATAGGGGCATACATATGTTGTGAAGAGCTGCAAAATGACTTGCATGAGCATTACTGAAATGTCAGCATATCTCACAACCAATCATGGACACATAGCAACAGACAGATGGACAACTGCTGACAGAAGCTGGCACAATCAGAAACAATTTTAAAATATTAACAATGCTAATTTGTGACATTGACAGAATATGTCAGTGTAACTTATACATATTCTGCATGAACAGATGTATGTAACTATAATGATTGTCAGTATTCTATAAGGGAAATTCACTACCCATTTTCCAAAAGTAAATGTCTTTGGAGTAGGACAGTGTTAAAGGCGCAATCCTTGGCATTTCAGAGGCTTGCATGACACATAAGCCGCAAGCCATATGTCCAAGGATCAAACCCACGCTATCAATGTTGTCAATGATCTCTGTATTTACTGGGTGCAAGACATCTTGCACATAACATCTTGTACAACACCTTGAAGCAAAGTCTGCACTGTCAATTCCTGATAGGAATGCATAACAAAGAATACTTCTGTGTGGGCAAGCTCACAGTGCCATATGTAATGCACTTGACTAAACCATCCCTGGCTGAAATGAGTATTGACCATAAGGATAACAACACTTACAAACACCATACCAATATGCAATACACATCTGTGTACTGCATGCATCTGCCACATGTAATAGCAATGGATATTATCTGCAGCATCTGCAACTGATGTGTAAATTAAGAACCGCTCTGTTATAATAAATGGTACAGCAGTATAGGAGACTGATGTCAGTGCATTGACTATGCTCATGTACACAGAAACTACAGCAGTGCAAAGTCTAGCATCAATGAATGAGGAAGCTGTCACTGTGATAATTTGTTCACATACCAAACAATGCATGGAGCACACTCTATAAGCAAGTCAAACCTCAAGACATATGCCACATGATCTCTGTCCCCCCGACATTCCCAGTGAAAGTGTTTTAGTGGTATGAAATCTTGACATGCATGCATATGGGTTCATCCAAACTATCAAGTGATAATATTGATGTGATGTACTGTTATGTCCGTGACACTGTACAGTCACACTATAGCTGTACCTAGGATACGACTGGATGTCAAAGGTTCATAGGCAAGTACTGGGCTGTTCCAAGATGACATAAAAGCCTAGCCATATTTAACATGGGTTTCACAATTTTAAATAACTAGGTGAACAAACTTCATACAGTTATATGCCTATGCTATGTTATCTAAGAACAACTGCCTCTATCTATGTGGGATATGGGTATAATTCCATGAGTGCAATTTACATTAATTATCCACTGATGTAGGTTGCACTTGAATATGGTCAGGAAAGGCCTTTGCTTTCTGTGAATGGGAAGCTTGTTCCAGAGAAGGGGTAGTATCTGAAAGAAGTTTCTATCCCTACAACATGATTTGTTATGTCAGAGGCTAGGTTAATGTCCTTGGCATGAGTGACCCTTGTACGGTTTGCTTTACCAATGTGCAACATTTCCATCAGCGCCAGATTTTAGACTACCCTGTAGGCCAGACACAAATTGCCCTTTAGTAGTTTGTAGGGGACAGGATAAAATGATATGGTTTCTATCTTTCCGAGTAGGACTTGTCATTTAAACATTGTATCTTTTTAGTGCAAAATCTCTGGTGTTACTCCAGCAGTTGCAGATGTGTGGTGAGTTGCATACAAATGGATGAATTGTTCTCAGTTATTGCTGTGATGAGGACCAAGTACAATGGAATTATAACATTCTTTGATCTGGATGATATGCCCATACTTACATGAGTTGTGCCACATAGAAGGGATTTGTCACCACTGCAGACACATGGTGGCTAAACTTTTAATTACTATCCAGGTAGCCAGATCATGAACCACTGAGTCTACTCTTGGGGTATACTGTCTATACTGTAATTACCTTGGCTATTTGCTTTACAAAAGGGAAAAGTTATGCTTGTCTCTGGCATCAATCATTTGTGTGCATTAATACTTTCTGCAGTATATCAGTACCATTACTGGATTCAATGATTGTCCACAATTTGCAACCATTCACAAAGCTGGTTGGACAAGGGCTGTCTAAGTTTGTCTTGATGTCTGTAAATTAAATACCAGAAAGGAAAGGGCCTAGTACAGAACCTTGTGGTACTACACTGGTCATTGTCCTCTTGATAAAGGTAGATTCAAACACTTTGACAGTATATGTCCTGTTAGTAATCCACTGGGCTACCCACTTGGTGACATAGTGGCTTATGGCCAGTTGAGACAGTTTCTTTATAATACCTGAGAGTGGAATTGTGTCAGATGCCTTGACCAGGTCAGATTAGGTGGGACGCACATTCTTTCCCTTATCCATGGCCTTTGTGACCATCTTGAAGAAGTCAACCAGATTAAACAGGCATGATCTAGCCTTACTGAATCAAAAATGGGTTAGTTACACAGCCAGGTGATTACATATGTTCTTACTGATGAGGTCCATAATGATTCTTTACATTCACTTTCAAGTGAGGCTAGTTAGACTTATGTGCCTATAACTCCATGTATCAGGTAATGGTCTCCCCTTGTTCAGAGAGATGACTGTTGCTGTTCAACATTCTGCCAGAAAATAGCCTGTATGGAGGCTGTGGTTAAGTAGGGATTCAACTCTGTCTGCTAGTTCATGATTTAACTTATTGATAGGGCAATGTGGGATGTTGTCAGGACTCATTGATGCCATGTTTTAAGCCTTGGAGAGTGCACAGATGATCTGATCTCTTGTGAAAATATGCTGAGTAAAGTTTGCATGTGTACTTTTGGGTGATAACCAGTGTGGACAGGGGATGAAGTTTTATCCAAATCTGTCAGACTAGCAAGTTATCTATTGCCTCCAGGTTAGTATTGTTGGTGCCATCCACAGACACATCCAGTGTGCATAGCTATGCGTTCCCCCTTAAGATTTTGTACTTACTTAAAAAAAGATTTGTGGCACCACCTCCAAATACAACATTGGGTATGCATCACATGAGCTACAGTAGAACTGTTAACAGTCATACAACCTTACCTTTTTCATGTCATTACATTGCTTGCACATCATATGCTTGTATATTTACTATCGGAAAGATATGTATGAGGGCTCCGATACCATATATGGGCACATTACAAATGAGGTCGATGTGGTTCATGCAGAACAGTCAATGACACAAATGCTGCTGGACAACACCTGAATAATCCTTGTGACATGCACAATCTCCATAGGGTCAAAGTACTAAGCTAACAGCCAACATCACATGAAATCATAACCATTATTTTTGTATTTGAAAAAAATCACTTTATCTATATGATGGAAGACAGATTTGCTACATGCATGTGTCTGTGTGTATGTGTATGTGTGTGTGTGTGTGTGTGTGTGTGTGTGTGTGTGTGTGTGTGTGTGTGTGTGTGTGTGTTTGATTGTATTACATACTGCCTCTGTCCATATGCGACATGTGCATCACCCCATGACAGCATTAGCAATCACACATCCAATGGTCTGCAGATGGAAGGCCTCTGCTTCACAATGTGTGTGCTCTTCTTTCAGAAGATGACATCTTCCAGGAGATTTTGGATTCATGGGGCTATATTAAAGGTTCTCCTGCAGGTGAATCGAATAAAAAAGAGATTCAAAAAATCATATACTGGCTGTAATATATCACCAACCACACATACAGCAGTTGAATGAGGTCATATTTGAACATTAGGCCTCTGTAGGCATACAAATTGGATTCCATACAACACAACTGTAGCAGCACCACAAATGTCTGACTTTACAATATCACAGCATACCTAATACAGGATGACAGAATAATTCTATGCTGTGAAGAATTGGTTGGGAGGAGTATGTGACACAGATGTGGACTCACATCTCGGTTTAAAATTGTCTCTGCAATCATATTTGAATGAATGCACATGCAAGGTGTCTGTTGTGAAATTAGAACCACAAACTATCTATCTACACAAGTTACAGAGCACAGTAGTTAATGCTCATGCCAATACAGATATCAGAGTGTAGTACTGTCAGAGTGCACATTAGAGGGTATCACATTATCATTGTATGCTGAGAAGAGGAAGTGAGCAGAAGTGATTATCATAGCTGTGGACTTACATGCTATTCTAGAATTGCCTCCAGACTGATAGCTGAATGAACACAGACACGCATACACAAGCTGACTGCAGTGAAATTAGAACCCTAGCTAGCTATCTACAGCACACAGTACTTAATGCTAGCACCATTGCATAAGTCTGACTTTTATACTTTTCAGAATAGCAGATGACATTATTATTGTTTGTTGGGAAGAAAATGTTAGTAAATGTGTCTGAAATGCTGCTCTAAAATGGTCTCCAGAGGAAGAGCTAACTGAATGTATGCAACTTGACTGCAGTGAGAGTAGAACCCCTACTACCTAATTAAACAAGCATGAGAACACAGTACTTAATGCTAGCACCACAGCACAAGTCTGAATTTCAAATTGTCAGAGAACACTTTATAGCAAATGACATCATCATTGTCTTTTGAGAAGAAGATGTTAGTAGGACTGTTTTCAATCTATGTCAAAGTAATGAACAACTACATTGTTGAGTGTATCATCTTATCAACAATGCAGGCCTTTGAACTATTCTGACTGAGACTGCATCATGGTAGGGATCAGAAAAATTGTCATTTTCCCAACTGTAGTGTGATCTCAGAGTTGGTATATATAATTAGTGTGGGATGTGGGGGTTGCAGCCCTCCACATGGAAGTGTTTGACGGACTGCATTGTTGATGAGATTACGTTTGAAAATGTGGCCATTTGATTACTTGACATAGACCTAGGAGTCTCACATATTGCTCTAAAGTGGACTCCAGAAGGAGACCTAAGTGAATACACACACTCATAATTTGACTGTAGTAAGATTAGAACCCCTGCATAGCTATCTAAACTAGCTACAGAACACAATACTTAACACTAGCATCATAGCACAAGTCTGAATTTTAAATTGTCAGAGAACACTTTATAGCAGATGACATCATCAGCATCTGTTGAGAAGAAGATGTTAGCAGGAGTGTCTCACATGCTGCTCTAAAATGGTCCCTATAAGGAGTAATAACTGAACACACTCACAAATTGACTACAATGAAATTAGAACCCTTACTTACACAAGCTAGAGAACACAGTACTTAATGCATGCACCACAACATAAGTCTGACTTTTATATTGTTGCAGAACACTTTATAGCTGATATCATCAATATATGTTAGGAGTGCTGTATGAAATTGCTGTTTAGTTATGTATGACTGTAAAATTTTGTTCTGAATGAGAAACATTAGGACCTAGACTCATGCTCTTCTGACTATGCACATACACAGTTACACATACAAGCACACACACAAGTTGATTATTGTGCAATTTGGACCCCGTGGTAACTAGTTAAATGAGTTGCAGAAAGTACAGTTTTGTACCTACCATAAATGTAGATGTTCGAGTGCTAATACAGCTGCAGTCATAACAGATGGGTTTTCCTGCCGTCAGGCGGGTCCTCGGTCGGCCGAATTCCAAAGTCTAGGTCCGGCGTCGGATGTCGTCGCTTCTTCCCTAACGTCAGTGTGACAGGGGTATAAAAGAACCAGCCGATGCCATTTTCTTCAGTTTTTCTTGCCCCAGATGTCAGGTGCCCCCAGAAGGAAGGCAATACATAAATTTATGTAATAATGCAATGCAGTATAATCAAAAAACAGTAGTTGCAAGCAAATACACCATAAAAGAATACCCCAATCAGGTTGTATGAGGAAGTGTTAGCCATTAGGCCTGTTCCAGAGGGGAAGGAGGGAGGGAAACCTGGAATGCAGCTGTATTAGCACTCGAACATCTACATTTATGGTAGGTACAAAACTGTACTATGTTCATCGTGCATACAGCTGCAGTCATAACAGATGGGTAGAATACCAAAGCTAAAAAAGGGGTGGTAGGCACTAGGTGGAACTAGGAGGAGCCAGGATGCCCTGCAGGACTGCAGTGGCAAAGCCTGCTCTAGATTTGGAGTATAATGGTAGCTGATAGTGCTTGGAGAAAGTATGTACAGAACTTCAAGTGGCAGCTTCCAAAATATCTTTGGTAGGAACCCCCCTGAGGAAAGCTGCAGAGGTAGCTGTGGCCCTTGTGGAGTGAGACCTGACGCCTGCAGGTACAGTTTTACCATGAAAAGAGTAACAAAAGCGTATGCAGTGGGCTATCCATTTTGAGATTGTCTGTTTGGAAATAGGCTTCCCTTGAGCTCCTGTAGCATAGGACACAAAGAGTTGCTCTGATTTTCTGAAAGGCTTTGTTCTGTCCAAATAATAACATAGCTGTCTGTGAAAGTCCAAGGAATGTAGTAGTCTCTCCCCTTTGTTTTGAGGATTGGGGTAAAAGGTAGGTAAGTGGATAGCCTGATTCAAGGCTACCCTGGATACTACCTTTGGCATAAAGGAAGGATTGGTTCGTAAGGAAACTCTGTCCTGATGGAAAATGATGAAAGGCTGCACAGCCATGAGGGCTTGTAGTTCCGAAACCCTGCAAGCTGAGGTGATAGCCAGCAGGAAGGCTGTTTTCCAGGACACATATTGAAGTTCTGTTGAGGCAGCTGGCTCAAAGGGTGGCAAAGTCAGTTTTTCTAGAATGAAATTGAGGTCCCAAGCAGGTACTGGTTGTTTCCTTGGGGGTTTTATATTCTTAGCCCCTCTGAGGAACTGTCTTAAGAGGGGGTGAGAGAATAAAGGAGGATCAGTGTTGTATTCTGCAGAAATGGCTGAGGCATGGATTTTGATGGAGGAGAATGAAAGTCCTCTGCTTAGCATCTCAGCTAGGTACTGTAATATTTGAGGTAAATTCAGTATTCCAGGGTTC
Organism: Protopterus annectens; assembly: GCF_019279795.1. NCBI lineage: Eukaryota > Metazoa > Chordata > Ceratodontiformes > Protopteridae > Protopterus > Protopterus annectens. The sequence continues at coordinate 791,493,440 of NC_056749.1, forward strand.
TGGCTCTTTTTCTCATTCCAAGCACAAAACCGTTTCCATTTTGCGGAGTAGGCTTTTCTAGTAGAAGGTCTTCTGGCCTCCAAAATGACATCCTGCACCTCTTTGGAGAGTAGGGTCTGTTGTGATTTTAAGGAATCTTCCATGCGGCTAGATTGAGTGTTTTCAGCTGACTGTGAAGAGTTTTGAAGTTGTGCTGAGTCAGTAGAAGAGGCATTAGAGGCAGGATCCATGGTGGGGAATGCGTCAGGCTCCTCAGGAGTGGATACCAGTGTTGTCTTGGCCAGTCTGGAGCAATGAGAATTATCTTTGGTCTGTCTGCTCTGGTTTTTAATAGAACTTTGGGCAGCAGAGGAAGAGGTGGAAAGGCATAAACTGTCATTGTTGTCCAACTGAAAGAGTGCGTCCACTTTCCAGGCCTGTGGATGAAAGGTCCTTGAGCAGAATTTTGCCAATTGGTGATTTCTTTGGGTGGCAAAGAGATCTAAGTCTGGCCTTCCCCGTGCTTGAATTATCTTTGAAAAAATTTGAGGATGCAACTTCCATTCATGTGGATCTGTCATATTTCTGCTTAGGTTGTCTGCCAGCATGTTTTCCTTGCCTGGCAGGAACTGTGCTTGAAGCTCGATTTGCAATTCCAGAGCCATGTTCCAAAGAGACATGGCTAGCCTGCATAGGGGGTATGAACGGGTTCCTCCCTGTTTGTTTATGTACCACATTACTGTGATGTTGTCTGTCCTTATCAATAGCTGGCCTGGATGCAGCAGGTCTTTGAAAGTTATAATAGCATTTATTACTGCTAGCATTTCCTTTTGATTGATGTGTAGGTGCTTTCCTTTTTGGGACCATTTGCCCTGAATGCACCGATCTGTCATGTGCGCCCCCCAGGCGTAATCCGAGGCGTCTGTTGTGATGACTTGATTTGCTTGAGGCTTGCAGAATGGGAGACCTGTGTTTCTTTGGCATGCTTGAGCCCACCACAGAAATTCCTTTTGAAGACATGGAATCAGTGGTATTATTGTTTCCAAACTGTGGCTGTGTTGAGACCATAGGTTTTTTAGGTACCATTGAAGTTTCCTCATATGCAGCTTTGCACATGGGATTAGAAGGATGCAAGATGCCATGAATCCCAGAGCCTGCAGGATTTTCCTTGCAGTCAGCCTGGTGAGAGTTGCCAGTTTTCTGAAGTATTGAGCTAGTTGCCCTTGTTTCTCTGGCGTGAGGTAGGCCATCTGGGTGTTTGTATCCAAGTTGGCACCCAGGAAAATTATTGTTTGAGAGGGTATTAGCCTTGATTTCTTTTTGATGACTGTGTATCCCAGAGAATTCAACAACATTATTACAAATGCCAGATGTTTCAGAAGTATGTGCTTGCTGTCCGCTTGGATCAGGCAGTCCAAATATGGGTATATTTGTATCCCTTGAAGTCTGCAGTAGGCAATTACTGATGCCAGGCATTTCGTGAACACTCTGGGCACAGTAGATAAGCCAAAGGGCAATGCAGAGAATTGATAATGTGTTGAACCTGCAAGAAATCTGAGGTATCTTCTGCAATCTTGTCTGATTGGGACATGCAGGTATGCCTCCTTGAGGTCCAATGTTACCAGCCAAGACTCCTTGCCCAGTATGGGAAGAAGCTGCTGTAATGTGAGCATCTTGAATTTTGGCACGAGTAAAAATGTGTTTAGGATAGATAGGTCCAAAATAGGTCTCCAACCTTTGCCCTTCCTTGGTACCAGGAATAGTCTGGAATAAAAACCTTGACCCTGTTCTTGTGCAGGTACCTCTTGAATAGCTTTCATGTCCATGAGATCTGAAATTTGTTTTTGTGCCTCTGCCCTTTGATTGTGTGGCAGGTTTGGCATGCCTCTCATTTTTGGAAGGGTGTGAAAGTGGAATCTGTAGCCTCTGTCTATAATGTCCAGGATCCATTTGTCTTTTGTGACAATATGCCAATTTTTCGAAAATAATGCCAGTTTTCCGCCTAAAGGTGCTGCCATTTGAGCCTTGCTTGGCATGCAAAGGGGAAAGTCATTGGTTCTGCTTTCTGAATGTCTGTGAACTATCCTCACCACCTCTTTGTGTAGGTGCTTGCCATTGTCTGCCTCTAAACGATCCTTGAGATTGCCCTCTACCCCTCGGGCGCCTGTATCTACCTCTTAGGGGTCTGTCAATGGCTGGAAAGGATCAATTTTTTGAAGGCCAATTTCTACTGAAACGTGGAGGCTGTACCTGTAGGAAATCTTTCACTGTTTGCATTGATTTTGCCTTTTCCTCCATTTTCTTTAATACCTCCTCAGCTTTAACACCAAACAATACATCTTTTTGCAGAGGTGCATCCAGTAATTTAGCTTTAACATGGTCTGGTAAGGTTTGCTCTTTGAGCCAAGCATGTCTACATATGACTGATCCTGTAACAGCAGCTCTACATGAGGACTCTAAAGCATCAAAACCACATTGCAAGGTATGTTTACCCACTTGTTCTGCACTATGTAACAAATCCTGCAACTCCTTCAAGTCTGGTTGTTCAGGTGGTGACATTTTGCTTTTCAACTGTGATAACAGAAACTGTTGATACTTTAACATATGGAACTGACAGTTTAATGCCCTCATGGTTAAGGTGGCCGAGGTGTATACCTTCTTCCCCCACCTTTCTAAAGCTCTGGAATCTCTCTCTGAAGGTAATGGATTTTTAGCAGTGGAGGCCTTAATTCCCTTGAGACCCTGTGAAATAGTTTCTGGGTCAGCCGCAAGGCTTTTGTATAGAAATTGGTGTGAATCAGGAACCCGGTAATACCTGTCAGGCTTGACTGGAGCTGGAGGTAAAGAATCTGGGTTAAGGCAGGCCTCCGAATACACATCATCTAGTATGTCTAAGACTGGAGGTATAGCCAGAGGCCTGTGCTGAGGGAGCAAGAGGAAATCCCTAAGCCTTTTCTTGGAGTCTGAGTACTCTTGGCCTTCCCAGTGGAAGTGTTCCCTCAAGGTATGTAAGGTTTCCCCAAAAGAGTAATCCTCAGGGGGGGAGACAAAGGGAATGGACTCCTCTGCATCAGAGTCTTCAAAAGGGGAGTATGAATGTTCCTGGTCTTCAGAATGTTCTGAAATAATGGAGGCCTGGTCCGAGGAAGGGGATTCTTCCTCCACTCTGGGCCTTTTGTCCGGGGGTGGGGTTGAGAACCCCTGATAAGAGTAATCAAATCCTCAGCCATTTTGAGCACCTGCTTTTTAGGCATGGAGCCTTGAGAGGGGCCCTGTGGAGCTTGTCTTTTAGTATGTATGGCTGCTTTAGACTTAGTGAAAGCCTTGATGGAAAAAGAAGAGGAAGGCCTGAAGACACCTTGAGAGGTGGCAGGTCTGTCTAAACACTGAGTTTCACCGCCAAGAGTGGCTTCGGTATCTGTAGCCGGGGTGTGGGCCGAAGAGCCTGTGACCTCGGGCACTGAAGACACCGCCAAAGAAGTGTCATCGGTAGTCAGGGGCTGCGTAGGTGCCTCACTGAGAACCGGACCACCTGTAGTCGGCTTTGGCGTGGTGTCGGTAGAAGTTGCGGACCTCGTATGTCGGTCCTTATCTTTGCATCTTTTACTTAAAACTGGAGTCGGAGTATCCGACGACATAATGTAATTAAACTTTTTGCCAAAATAGTGCTGGGCGAACTCCGCCCGACGCTTAATAGTGCGTCTGTTGAATGTAGCACAAAAACGACAGGCCGAGACGTCGTGGTCTGGGCCTAAGCAAGGAATGCAGAGGGAATGAAAATCCTTATGCGGTATTTGCTTCCCACATGAAATGCAATTGTTAACTTTGTCTGACATTGGTCTGAGGCAAGAAAAGTTTCCCCAACGGGGTACTTAGCTTTCAAGAAGACTTCGGTTGAAAAATATTCGTAATCTCAGGAGCTGGCCGACCGGCACTTGCGAACTGCTTCTACTTCGGGCACCGCGCGGCAAGAAAGACTGAAGAAAATGGCGTCGGCTGGTTCTTTTATACCCCTGTCACACTGACATCAGGGAAGAAGCGACAACATCCGACTCCAGACCTAGACTTTGGAATTCGACCGACCGAGGACCCGCCTGACGGCAGGAAAACCCATCTGTTATGACTGCAGCTGTATGCACGATGAACATCACAGTACTTCACATTCACGTCATCACAGAAGTCTGACTTTTCATACACACACACACACACACACTTTGGAAACAGCAGGAATGCAATCGTTGATGTATGTATGTTTATATTCTGATGGCTACACTAATAGATTTTTTCAAAACTATCAATGTGTATTGATCAGTGATGACCAATGGCTAGTGTCAATATAAGGCCATAAAAATGTAACAATGTAGTTGTGTTCTTTATTTCTGTAGTGTAGTTGGCGTTGGGTTTATTACTGAGATATTTGCAAGTGCATTGCTGAAGGGCACACGAGTCTGACTAGTGAATAACAAGTTTCTTCCCTTCTGTTATGTTTAAGAATGCCTTTTGATGGGATGGAGGATAACTGGGCAATAATCATAGCAATACATACCAAACACCTGTCTCCGAGAAAATGATCTGCATGAATGATGGCAAAGTGTTAACGAATGCAAGATTACCATTTCATAAATAAAACTTGAGCTTGAGAATTTGTTAGGAATATATGTTACGTGAGAAATAGCTTACAGATATGATGCTGTTCATACTTTATATATTAGACAGGCTGTGTCTTAGCTTTTATGACATTAAGAATTCTTGTTATTGCCTTCCCTGTTTGTCCTGAGCTAAGTGACAAGCAAACGTGCTTCTCTCCTTAAATGGGAAAACAGTAATACTTCTATTGATTCACCTACTTTTGCACAAACAACTGCGGTGGTGGTGCTGCGGTAGCATTGTCATCTCACAGTAAGACGTTATCCTGTTCTATTCTCAGCTAGAGCGTCTTCTGTGTGGAGACATGCGTGAATGGGTGTACCTTCATTGAAGGTTGTGCATCAGGGCCAGCAACTCGGCATGTAAAAAATCTACTGCCAATCATTAGTGGACCGGAGTTCCGCTGTGGCGACCCCTAACCGGGAAAAGCCGAAAGACACAACAACAAGGCTAAGTGGCTATAGATGGTTACCTGCACTCTGGACAGTACTGAGTGTAAAAACTACAGCTGCTGCCTAGCTTTCCCTTTGCTACCAGGTGTAAGAGCAGCAAGCTCATTGTCAGAGAGAGCACAAATAACACAGAGTTCAAATCTGTCGCATTCAGTACTTTTACAGATGCTGTCAGCATGGCATTAACTAAGTAAATGTGATAATTACTGCAAATGTGACAAACAATGAATACAGTAAACTATGTGAATTCCACAACTTTTATCATTAATGACAACCTCTATACAGTTGTATAACTATTAGGTGTTTTGCAAGCCTCAATGCAAATCAAAATTTCATTTTGTGTATAGCTTTCTAGAAATGACAAGGGGTGTTACACATTTTGAAATGATTATTTCTGATTCAAAAGATATGGCAGCTTTTTATGTATGGCCATATATCCTGAAAAGTGTGTGCAGTATGCTTTGTCACAGTAAGGAAAGTCTGCACATCACATTAAATGAAGATTTCATCCATCATCACTTGAACATGTCAAAACCAGAATCCTACAGATGATTCTAAAACATTGCACAGTATATGAGAAATTATAAAACATTGAATTAAGGTAATACGTTAGTATTAAGCATCCGTGCAGTCAGGTTAGTCTGCAGACACCATCCATCAACCTAATAGATACACAAACATACAAAATATTTGGATAGATGGGATTAATACAAGGATAGATGAGCATACACCTAACAGTGCTTTTTTCATGGCACATTAATGGTCATGTATTTGCTTGTTGTTATTATTAACATTACATGATGTGTAGCATGACGTGAATGACACAGAGGCACAGAAGGAAAGGGACAACAGGCTTATGACCAGCAGACCAAGGTTAGCTACATATGTGAGAGCAGTGCATTTGGCTGTCACTTCAGATACTCATTTTTGGCCAATAATCAATTTATCTCCATGGAAAATCATAACATTTGCAAATTGTGATATATGGGTGATTAAATATATCATACACATATAACATCACACTAAGAAATTATGAAAGATGCATCTGGAATTGAACCATTGAAGCTATTGTCAAAAAAATCTTCAGACCAGTGATTTATGTCAACATGTCACAGAGTAATTTGCATTTTGTTGCATTCAACAAGCAAAATAGGTGTCAGAGTAAATATTTTATAGTACTGACATTAACTCTGTGTTCCTTTAGCACAGAGAGTTTGAGCAGAGTTTGCTCAGAGATAACCAGACTAGTGAGGCTGATGTCAAAAACTCACCAGGTATTGCCGCAGGGCATGCAAAGCCATTCACTGCCACTCAGCATTCATGTGCAATGCCAAACTCCATGCAAATACAGAGGAAAAAAAGTGGAGGCTTTATTAGGGTCCATTTCTGTTCATGTGGGTGGTGCGTGATTCTTTTTTTAACCAAATTAAAGGTGTGAAAATGGGGTAGAAGGGAAAGTGGAGAAATGGGGCTAAGCAAGGAGAAGAACAAAGGGGAAGCGATTAAGGAATGTGCAGGAGGGAATTAAGAAAAAACTATAGTGATCCACTTCTTTCACACTATAATGTGAGCATGTACAGAAAACTGCATGAATTTGAACTGTTACAGCACATAATGGGTGACAGCAATGCAATAATGTTGTATAGCCAATTGGACCAAATAAAACGTGTTGAGAAGACACACATGTGAAGTGGAGAGATATGTATGGGACACATTTTTTTGTAGGACAGGTGCCCAGTTTTTTGGGAGGATTTCAATAACAGAGGAATGCTGGGGAAGGGACATAGGAATGTGAGGGTCAGGTAGGTTAAGTAAGCAGGTGCAGATAAACAGGACAAACAAGACAGACACGGGGTTGGTGATGGACACAAAACATTGGGGACACCATGACTGGGGATAGATCAGGGACATTGGAGGCACATGTCCATCAAGCAAGGGAACAGTGAGAATCTGTCTTCACCCTCAGATCTGTCTTCACTCTCCCCTTCATCAGCTCTCTGTAAGACTGCTTGACATGGTGGTCTTTTTTGCTTTCTAAGGAGCAGCTTCTCCAAGATGGCTATTGCAGGCACTAATGCTAGTTTCTAATACCTCATGCACCATCCCTTGCAGCTCCTGGTGGGTGACATAATCCCCACATCCACCAATACTCCGGCAGGGTACCGATGCACCAGAAGTCAGGTCAATGCTACCTGATGTGGCTGGGCCAGGTTGTGCAGGGGATGCAGATGCAGTACTGCCAGTTTACATCCCAGATGTGCTGGTTGCTTGTATGGCAGCTGGTGGAGGGTTCCAAAGAACAAGAAATGCAGCCAAAGACAGGACTTCAAATAGAAACAGTTCTCATTATTGGATACAGCCACAAGAAACATTAAGCACTTTCGTCCCCCATAAAATTACATGGGATTTCTTCTGTATCCAATAAAGAGAACTGTTTCTATTTGAGGTCCTGTCTTTGGCTGCATTTCTTGTTCTTTGGAGTCGTATTGTGTGCTTCTGGTTCCCTAACTGGTGGAGGGTTGTCAGGCTGAGCCACAGTGTTTGGCTTACTTCCCCTTTGGCAGAAAAACATGACATCAGAATGGTGTGCTCTCACACACACACACACACACACACACACACACACACACATATGTATATATATATATATATATATATATATATATATATATATATATATATATATATATATATATATGAATGAGACAGAGATAAGGGGTGGGCTAAGACACAGAAAGAAAACAGATGATTTGAACCATTATATTTTTATTTTACATTTTGTTTACCAGAATAGTCGATTGGGACAAGGAGCTCACTTTCAATGGAGTCCTGGGGAGAAAAGCTCCAAAAAATGATAAACAAGTGATAAAGTAATTTAGACAAACATATAAAAGGTGTTCCAAAGTATATAAAATGTATAAGATTTGTAGAGTACAGTGGAAATGAAAAAAATGTACTAACAAAAGAAATAATATTAAATGCTTCTACAGGGCAATCAATGGATATATCTATCTGTAAATATAAAAAACAAGTAATCTCCGTGGTATCCCTGAAGTCTCAAAACAACCCACTAAAGTGTAGTGGGTCCAAAAACAAAACAGTGTAAGAAACTTCTCTGTGTGGAAGATTTTCAGTCCATATATTTCTAGTTAATCACTGTATATTAATCAGATCAGACAATAGTAGTAGAAGCAGCGAACGTAAACTCGTCTTAAGTCAAAACAAAACAAACCAAAAAGTAATAATAGAAAATATCTAATTGTACAGCATTACTAAGTATTTGAAAGTAATCCAAGCAAGGCAGGCAGTCTGTTTCCAGTCGAAAATCCTTTATTAAGTACACAGACAAGCGATCCAAGTAAAACAAAAATAGAGTAATAATTTCCTCAAAAGCTTTCTAAATATATATATATACTTTTTATCAGGCATGGGAGTGGTTTATTGTGCTGTAAAACAAAGTGTTATTGGTACACATGTTAAATTCACATCCCTTCCCCCATCAGTGTGACATTCGAGCTGGTCCTGCCCTACTTAGTAGCTGTCATAATAATATATAACCCTTATGTACTTTAAATAAAATTGTATAATGTTGTGGTACCTATTATTTAACCAAATTATAAAGTAGATTATTAGGTCTGTGATTTTATCCAAGACAATATACTACATGGCTGGAAATATATCAACCTTAGTTCATTATGCAATCAAAAAAATATATAAATATAAACATACACATTTTGCATGTAAAAATCAATTTCTATTTTCATAACTTATTGTTAACAAAGATCGCTTTCGTCCTTCTAGACTTCTTCAGGTCTGTGTACACGAACCCTAAAAACCTATGTAATTGTATAATTAGTTAGTATTGTTATTACACATCATTTTGAATAAAGTGGAAAAAAATAAAAATAAGAAAAAATGTATGTATGATGATGGAAACAAAATATACACTTAAATTTCAACTGATTTAAAATGGTATTTAAAACCAATTTGTAGAATAAAATAAAATAAAATACAATTAGTCATGTAAACAATGTGGCAATTTTCTAAGTTCCAGTGCACTTTTAATTGAACAGTAGTAGTTTAGTCCAGACTTCCTAAAAGAGTTCAGCTTTAATTTCCACATGAGTTCATGTTTCTCCAGAATATTCGGGATGTCTCCTTCAAGATCACCCATGTCTATGTGATCCAGAATCTGGAACTTAAAACCTGTGTGTCTTTTATGAAGAGAAAGGTGTTTGGCTAGTGCATTATTTTTACATCCAGAGTGGATTTCTGACAGATGATATGAAATCCTATGCTTGAGTTTATTTACAGTCTTGGCCACATAGAATGCATCACATTCATTGCACTGTGCCCTGTAAATTACTTTTTTAGTGTTACAGTCACCCCCTGCAATGGTTTTAATGATCTTTAAATAAGGGCAATAAAAACTACCACCTTGCTGTATAAATATACAAAATGTACAATTAGTTTCACATCTTTTAGTGCTTTTCTCACATGGTCTAGGTTTAAATTCAACAAAACTTCTAATGTTCCTGGCCTTCCTATAAACAAATGATGGGGCTTCACCTAAGATGTTAATTAGAAAAGGGTTTCCTGTGACAATGTCCCAGTTTTCTTCAATAATATTTTTGATACTGTGATAATCCAAAGTGTATGTCAGGATGCAGCTATTTTTGCATTTGTTATTCTCTGTGGAATTACTTAACATTTTTCTACTGGGGAGGTTGAGTGAAGGTGCTTCAGTCCTTCTCAGTTCTATAATGGGTTCCAGGATGTTTTTAACATCTGACTTTCATAGCCTCTCACTAGAAAATCATTCTCTAAGTTGCTCATGTTTCTCAAAAATGGTTCCATCTCTGTGGTAATTCAAGCTAATCTATAGCCTTGGGACTTCATTACATTATACTTGGTTTTTGTAGGATGTAGACTTTTACTGTGGAGTAATAAGTTAACCCACGTTGGTTTTCTGAATAGATCAGTGGTGATTCTGTTATTGTTGGTGTCCTTGGAAATCTTCATATCTAAGAAACTGGTTGAAGTACAGCTATGAGAAGAGGTAAACTTCAGGAAGGGGGTTGTTTGACTGAGGTAAGTGATAAAATCTCCAGGCTGCAAGGTGTCACCTTCCCACACAATAAAGACATAATCAATAAAACATAAATAGCATGTGATATGCTGCATGTAGTCTGTGTTGTTTAACACAAATTCCTCCACCCATTTGCCCAGGGCTATGTTAGCTATGCTGGGAGCCATGGCAGCCCCCATTGCTATACCAGTTTTTGTTTGTAGTGTTTGCCATTGTATTTACATAGTCTATAGTAGTGACTTCTCAAGTCAGATTAGAAGAAAGAAAATAAAAGAATAAGCTAATAGGGAAATTAAGGTGTAATAGGTAAAGTGAAAGATATAGGGATGTAAGGTAGAAGTAGGGATGGAAGATGCAGGAGGTGTAAGGTAGAAGTAGGGATGGAAGATGCAGGAGGTGTAAGGTAGAAGTAGGGATGGAAGATGCAGGAAGTGTAAGGTAGAAGTAGGGATGGAAGATGTAGGAGGTGTAAGGTAGAAGTAGGGATGGAAGATACAGGAGGTGTAAGGTAGAAGTAGGGATGGAAGATGCAGGAGGTGTAAGGTAGAAGTAGGGATGGAAGATGCAGGAGGTGTAAGGTAGAAGTAGGGATGGAAGATGCAGGAGATGTAAGGTAGAAGTAGGGATGGAAAATGCAGGAGGAGAGTTAGTTAGGAGATTAGGTTGTGGGGATCAGTGTTTTGTAATTTTGAGAAGGAGAGGTAAGTGGAGTGTGGAGAACTAGGGGAGAGAGTTCTGAGTAATGAGAAATTAGAGAAGGGAGATAGGTAGGATATAGTGCAGCAGAGGAGGGTCAGGAGGGGTGGGAGCAATCCCAGAGTGATAACAGGTGGGAGTGGAGCAAGGTTTTGAAGGTGGAGTGGTTGGTGGTGGTACAAATTTGTGGAGGAAAGGAGTTCAAGAGTTGGAACAGAGAGAATCACAAAAGGAATTTGCCTGGAGTTCGAATAGGTTTATATAGTTTGAGCAAGTTTTGATTGTTTGACCTGAGCTGTCTAGCAGGCTGGTGCAATTAGATGGAGGAGTAAAGGGAAGGGCAAAGAAAGGGTTTGAAGATAAGTTTATGCGCATAAGAAAGTTGGATGAAGGAGAGGTGATGGGGTAATTCAAGCCAATTTAGTTTCTGGAGGGCATTACAGTGGTGAGAGGAGGATTTGGAACCAATCACAAACTTCAAGATTTTGTTATAGCAGGAAGCTAGTTTAGTCTTTAGACTGGATTGAAGATTAGTAAGTAGGGGGGCACCATATAGGAGGGAGGGAAAGAGGTAAGTGGCAGAAAGGACTTGTTTTGTTGAGGGAGTAAGGAATCCATTGTGATGGTAGAGCAAGCCTAGTTTTTGGTGGATTTTCTTTATGTTTGAGTGGAGGTGAATATCAAATTTAAATTGTTCATCAATAGTGACACCTAGTAGCTTTGTATGGGGTACGATTTCAATGGGGGGGCCTGTTTTGGTCTGTTATGGAGAAATATTTCTTGTCTATTTTAGTATACTTTGAGGGGGGGTGGATATCATAACTTTAGTTTTGGAAGCATTTAGTGCTAGATGGTTGTTTAACATCCAGTTCTCGGTTGATAGGAAGGCTTCTTGGGTTAGTTTGTTTAGTTTGGGGAGGGATTCAGTGGAGCAGATTATCACTGAGTCAACTGCATACTGGACAAGCTTGGCATTAGGCATACACTGATGGAAGTCATTTATGAATATATTAAATAGTAGGGGGTCTAATATGGACCACTGTGGTACTCCTGTGATGGTGTTATGGAAAGGGGAAGTACAGTTTTTCCACTTGACCAATTGCTGTCTGTTAGAGAGGTAACTAGAGAACCAGTTAATAGCAGAGGTAGATATGTTAAGATGAGAGAGCTTAGACAAGAGGAGGTGGTGTGAAATTATATTGAAAGCCTTGGATAAATTGAGTAGGAGAGGAGATACAATACTGCTGGAGTTGTGTGCCGAATTGATGATTTTGATGAAGGGGAGGAGAGTGGTGGTGGTGCTGTGCCCAGGCCTGAAACCATGTTGTGTAGGGATAAGTAGATGATTATCAAGCAGGTAGGGTAGTAGTTGTAGATGAATGCATTTATCTAAACCTTTTGAGACAGGGACAAGAATGGCAATTGGTCGGAAGTTAGATATGTCAATATTGTTTCTATCTTTGTGTAGGGGGTTGATAAAGGCTTTTTTCCAGAGTATTGGTACATAAGATTGTTGGATTGACCAGTTAATTAGGATGGAGATGGAGTAGGCGATGTCATTAGCTGTTAGCTTAAGGAAGTTAGATGGAAGGTCATCTGGGGCATTTGAACATGTTCAAGTTATGTAGGAGTTTTGTTATGGTAGAGATAGGAACTGGTTGGACAGTGAAAGGATGGGGTTGAGTAGCTGTGTTTCTTGAGGAGGAAGAGTTAGGGGGGATAGGAGATTGTGATCTAGGTATATTATTTGTAAAGGATGTAGTGAGTTTAGCTATAGAGTCAATGAAGAAGGAGTTAAATTGGGTAGCTAAGCAGAGGTCAGAAGTGTTAGGGTCAGGGCAAGGGTTTACATTTTTACCAGGATGGAGGAGGGTAGTGATACTATTGCAGCACTTTTTAGGGTTAGTTTTGTGGTTGCTTTGGAGTAAGAAGTAATATGATTTTCGGTCATAGGCTATGTGTTGTTAGACTTCATTGCGAAGTTGCTTATATTCAGTCAGGGAGGAAGAAGATTTGTGTTTCTGGTAGTTTTTCCTTGCTTTGTCCCAGAGGTGCATGAGGGTTATAGTCTCTTTGGTTAGCCAGGGGGCTGTATTGTATTTAATTCTTTTAGTTCTAATGGGAGCAGCACTATTTAGCAGGTTGATGAAAGTAGTATTGAAGTAAGTCACTGCGTCATCCAAGGGGAGGGATTTTAGAGGAGCCCAGTTAGTATGTTTTAGTGAGTCAAAGAAGGATTGAGGGTTGAAGTTTTTAAGAGAGCGAGTGAAAATATAGTTATGAGATAGCTCTAAAGAGGTGGGTGTATGATGAGTGAAGGCAGGGAGATGGTCACTAAGGAAGTCAGGAAATATTCCCTTGTCAGAGATAGTATGGGGGTGAGAGACTAGTATCCAGTCCAGGGTGGTTCCAGAGGAGCCATCTTTAGAGGGTCTAGTAGGAGAGTGGATTAACTGGGTTGTAGAGGTTTAGGTTGTGTAGAGTAGTGGGGGATTGAATGGTGGCCCAGTTTATATTAATGTCACCTAGAATTGTAGTTTCATTACTTATGTTAGATTAGAACCAGGAGAGGATTTCATCAAGGGTAGAGACATTATCACCAAGTGGAATGTATAGAGAAGAAATACATATCTTTTTGTGTTGATTTATATTTAAGAGGGCTAGAGTTAGCTCAACAGTGCCAAATTGGGGTACAGGTTTAGTATAAGGAGTTACAGATAGGGAGGAAGAGAACAGTAGGGCTAATCCACCACTTTTCTTATGGGTTCTGTTATTTCTTGTAATGTAGTTGTTGGGAGAGGCAATTTCGGGGACTTTAATATGAGGTTTCAACCATGTTTCGGTGATAGATAGGATGTCTGGGTGGTTGTGGAGGAGCCAGGTGTGGAGGTTGGGTATTTTGTTACATAAACGTTGGGTGTTCAAAGTAGCAAAAAGAAGTGATTTGTTTAAGGGGGAGGTGACGAGGGTGAGTTGGAAGGGAGTGAGACAGAGGGCCCAAGTTAGGTTGAATATCACCTGAGAGGAGAATGGAGATAAGATGATGAATGTGGGAGAAAAGGAACCTAGAGAATTTAGTGTTTGTGTTGGGGTCAAGGTGGTACTTAAGGATGGGTGTGAGAAGGGGGCTGGATTTCTATTGTCAGCAATAAGTTTAGTAGGAAAGGGAAAAATTGCTTTATGACTGAAGAGGTATGGAGAGATAATAGTAGTCAGGGGTGACTCTTGTACATGGTGTGAGTTTGTGATGTGAAAGCAGGGGTGGTGTATGGTATGGATGCAAGTGAGGTAGTGAAGGTAGGAGAGAAGGATAGGAAATAGTATTAGAGTGAGAGTGGTTATATGCTTGAGTGGCATGATAGTGTTGAAGGTGTGTAAGGTGTAGTGGAGGTAAGAAGAATTGCTTTATACTGGTAAGGTGTAGCTAATTAATAAAAGTAGGTGTAGTGAGAAGAGTAGTAGGTGGAGAGGGGCTAGAGAGGAGTGGGTGGGGTTGTTTATGTAGAGTAGGATATTAGAAAAGAGATAGGTGAAGGAGTGGGTAGGAAAACGTGAGAGTAGGAGGAGAAGTGTAATTGGCTGAGATTAGAGTGGGAGTGGTTATGAGGTTATAAGGGTAAAGGTACTGGGGGTTGGTGGAAATTGGGGGTAGGGTAGGAGAGCAGAGTGAGCCCATAGGGCAAATGGAGTGGGTTGAGCTGAGGAGGAGAGAAATTACACAAGGAAATAAAACAATCAATGACTCAGACTCATTCAAAACCACGGAGTTATAGACAAACTGATGTGGTAAGTACAAAGCAGAAGTAGTACTATATACACAAAGTACAGGCTTTTAATGATAAAACTGGGGGAGTAGAGAAGTGTGAAGAAATTTTATGTAAGTTAGAAAGAAACTAGCAGTAGGGATATTATGTGATTAGGGCAGAACGTATCGGGGTATGGCCGTATAATTCTGGAAGTATGCTGCCACCTTGTGTTGAAGTTCTGTAGATAAAAAATGAATTGTTTTAGCACAAAAGCGAGCGAGGGAAAGAAGGTAGGAAGGGGAGGATGGATATGGACTGCAGTAGGCTGCTACCGTAATGCTGCAGGTACACTGCACAACTAAACGCAATGTCTAAAGCACAAACATAAAAGTACAAGGTATAGCCATGTACACATTTTAGGATTTGTAGGGGAAAGCAACTGTGATGCAGATGCCTGATATTAAGTCAGCCCCAGGACGTCTTCCTTAGTCGGGATGATAATAATTAAAGCAGGGAACATCCGAGGGAGATGAGAGTTATCGAGCTGAAGGGGAGAGAGAGAGAGAGCTTGTTGTAATATTCGTGGGATGAAACAAAAGAGGAACAAGTAGAAGAAAGGGGTAGGAAAAGAGCATTATTGAGATGTTTAGGAGTGTATTAATAGGAAAGAGGCATAAGAGACAGGAGGCAAAAGGAGGGAGAAAAGCTACGTAGGGAGAAGCGAGTGAGGTAGGTATTAGGGAATTGGGTAGAGTATATGGTGAAGACAACAGTTCAGATGTAGGGAGAAGTGAGTGAGGTAGGTAGTAGGGAATCGGGTAGAGTATATGGTGAAGACAACAGTTCAGAAATAGCTTACAATCAGATTACTGATAGCTGATAAAAATTTGCAGTTGAAATGGAAAACAATGCTTAACAGACTAACACTTGGTATGGAAGAGCAGACTGCATATCACATTTAAGCAAAAAGGTATTTAAATTCAAGGAAATGACCATATAGCTGATTGAACAGGTATAATTAAATTGCAGTACAATACGGCTCAATTCTATGTACTTTAAAACACAAGACGTTATACTGCTTCAATTATAAAATTGTTTATTACAATAAATATACTTTTATTATTATATTAGCTATACAGCTTTCCAAATCCAAAATAGGATTGTGAATTGTAACAAGTAATCCTAATATTCAGATATTGCCTATATGCTTTTAAATATAGTACAGCTTAAGCCAACAACATGACATTAAAGCCAATTTTGCTGGAATTAAAATTCAAACTCATATTTTTGTAATTATAATGGATTTATTACTTGTGAGAATTGAACCTACCAAATATGAATACATTATTACACTTGCCTAATACAATTACCAAGAGCTACAGAAGGAAGCATGCATGCTTGCTTTTACAGTTAAGATCTGCATGTTTAAGTTGCTAGTAATGTATGGAAGACCAATAATTTTAATACAATCATGTTAATTTGTGCTGCATACATACCCGTTCCCTCTCTGTGCCTTTCTAATGTTTCATGATGCGCCTCCCTGTTCCCTGAAATTTAATGAGCAGCGGTAACATAAAGGAAAGAAAAAGAGACATGAAAGTATTATGCATACCACTGTTGCCTATCTAATGTGTTCCATATCATTTAAGGTTGATTTATCTGTATACTTACATATCTATGGGGTGTTAGCAGTCCTACACTCATCCAGTCACTGGTAGAGATGTGCCTAGCTGCACCACTACAGGTCATTATAATGGTGCCTGCACTGTACCCCAGTAAGTGGTATGCCAGTTGCATTGGAGACAGCCTTGTCCAGACTGTTTAAAGCCTCAGCCTTAAACTGAGATGCTGTATAGTCCACCTTCAGCAGACTACAGCTATTGTGCTTTATGAAGGTGCACTAAATATTTTTGACTGCTCCAAACCCCACCTTTGTGCCCAGAATTGGCCACCATCTTTCACAGCTCCTGCTATGTCTGCACAGCTCATCCCATAAAAGAAAAATAGTTTTCCCACCAGGTAGTCATACCACATTTTATGGCCAGTGTGCAAATCTGCTCATCCAAGAGCAACATTGCTAAACATAGTCAAAGCCAGTTTATTAAATAGGAAGGATAATGTGACACTCGACACCGATTTATGGCATGTGTGCTGCTGGACCTGATGGCAGTTTGTCCAATGGTCAATGATATGTTAAATGATTTGGCTTTTAAGATGATCAGTTGTATGACGACACATATTTTGTGTGATCTTACATACTGAAAAAGTAATTCATACAATGTGGAATTCAAACCTATGTGAAACAGAGAATATATATATTTCCACATAGGTGTTTTTTTCCTCATTGCAATAGAAGAAGTGTTTGCCAGACATGGTCATTAATAACATACACCTTAAAGAGTGAGTGGTGCTATACTTCAGGTAACCATGTATGTGTGTGACATGACAAGTACCTGGTTTATGCATTCTCAAGTGTGATGTAGCAGTAATGTGTGACAATATATACTGGAAATGCATATACGTATATTAATTTCCATGTAGATTTTTGAGTTCTGGTTCAGAACACACAATACATTCGATTTTACAACTATACTTGTATTATGGGAGGTGTTTAGATGATTGCCAATAAACAATGAAGTTCATCCCAGGCCTGAAACTACATTTAAAATTATAGAACAATAAGTGTCATGCTACACAAGTTATACATATAACAGATATGATACCATGTATATGCTCAATCAACCTGTTATACATAGTTATTGTTATGTATAATTATCTTTATATTATTAATTTGTTTGCAATTACAGTTGGATACCATTAATAAAAAGCAGATAGGATTGGTTTAGAACCCTGGTTTACCTGTGGGCTGGCCATGAACTTACACCTGGTGCCACAGGGAAAACAGCTAGGCATTAGGTATATTTGTTACACTCAGTATTGTCCAGGGTGCTGACAGCCACTCATCTCCACTTAGCCTGCTTGCATGAAGGAAGCAAAGCAAATAAAAATGTGTCAGTTTCTTTGTAAGAATTACATTGTAGCAATCTTCCTTTTTTCCCTTTAACAGTGAACCTTGTTTGCAGGCAGGTCAGCAACATGCAAATAACACAGGCAAAAATAAATCTAGATTATTTTTGTTAATACTCATTATGATTGTTCCTTAGTGACCATGGTCTGCATACCTTATATATTGTTTACCTCAGTGTCTTTATACCTTGTACTACACACACAGTTGGTGGAACATGGACCATGGTCTACATACCTTATATATTGTTTACCTCAGTATCTTTATACCGTGTACTACACACACAGTTGGTGGAACTTGGACCATGGTCTACATACCTTATATATTGTTTATCTCAATGTCTTTATGCCGTGTATTACACACACAGTTGGTGGAACTTGGACCATGGTCTGCATACCTTATATATTGTTTACCTCAATGTCTTTATACCTTGTACTACACACACAGTTGGTGGAACATGGACCATGGTCTACATACCTTATATATTGTTTACCTCAATGTCGTTATACCGTGTACTACACACACAGTTGGTGGAACATGGACCATGGTCTACATACCTTATATATTGTTTACCTCAATGTCGGTATACCGTGTGCTACACACACAGTTGGGTCGGTGTAATTTCTGCTATCATTATCATCCAAGGTACTGACCAGCATGCAATGCCACAAAGCATGATTATGCTTCCTAATTCAACTGACATTAATTTTTAAATTTTCATACATTTGGCCATGTTTGTGCTAAGCCACATGCTACACAAATGTAAAAGACCAAAAAAAAAAATCAAGTTGAGCACATGTTAAACAATTACACAGCTCTGGGTTTGAACTAACAGACTAATGAAATTACAAAAACACAGCTGGAGTGTGTTATCTCTCTCTGCTACAAACATAGCTTTGCAGTAGCAATCAAATCACATGCATACAAACAATTCACTTTTCCTCTATTAGTATTAATAGGACATACACTTGGACATTCTCAGCTGGCTGCACATGTGTAACTATTTATTGCCATGAGTGATTGCACAACCATTTATGAATATGTTTGCTCAAATGCAGCTCTGTTTTCTCGTTGTATTGTGTTCATTCTTGACTTCTTTCTGCTATAATCTCAGATGTGCAGTCTATAGTAGATTTTGTATTATTCTCCTTTAAATGTGTGATAAAAATACATGACAGTGAACGACAGTTTTCAGCAAAGGCAGGAGAGTGTTGCTATTATTTATTAAAATTGATAAATGTGTGGTGTTTTGTTTCATGTATAAACTTGAAGTTATTTCTATACTTTTAAGTGTATCCTCACTGACACACCCACTGCAATGAAGGTTTTCTGAATTGCTGTTTTATTTTCCTTCTCTCTCACACTGATCATTCACAGTTGCAAGCAAATGACAATGGTGTACAGCCTACACTATGTTTCCATCTGCTTCATGAAGTCAAAGGTTGGTATTCAGCAATTTCTAATGAGTTCATACCTCATTTGAATCTGCAGTATAAAAAGTTAACCATGTAGCTAGGAAATTCGAAGGTGAGGAGACTTGTGTACTTGGACAAAACAGAAGATTCTTATTCCCTTGAAGTTGATTTATCCACAGAGGCTTATAATTTGGCTAAGGTCTGCTTGTATTATTCAATTACATTCTACATTTTCTAAAATGTTACAAATGTATTTATATATCCAGGAGAAAATGGAACATTTATCTGCATGCACTTCTTCTACTTCACTGTTAACAGGCATTTTTGGCAGCCATTTACATTTCTGAGATAGATTATGCTTTCAGCCCAACTATTATTCTTAAAATTTGATTATACAATGTTGTATGTTATTGTAGAGAAATGTAATGTAGATGCTGCTGATACTGGTGTTATGCTTCTGAGATGGCCTTGGGCAATCTCCATGGGAGTGATGAGCACAGTGAGAAGTGACTGGAATTCATAAATTGACTTTTCTCTTTTAAATCTGGACAACCTTAATAATTGTGTGCAAAGTGTGTGTATATATATATATATATATATATATATATATATATATATATATATATATATATTACTTCTGTGGTATTCCGTGGTTTGTACAAACTTTGGTGTTTTGGGGAGGGGGAACCCCCTACCATTCTGTGGTACATGAAGAAATGTGTGTTTTTCATATGCTTTTCTGATGAAAATATGTAGGCATCCTGATATTTCTGTCAGTAGCATAGCTACATAACTTTTGTGGTATTCCTTGGTTTGTACAAAGCTTTGCTTGTATGTGAGGGAGAGGTGGGACAACCAACTAACCTTTAGTTGTACTAATAAGTGTGTTTCAAGTGCTTAATGCTGAAAAAAAAGGTACACAGAATGATTATTTTTGTAAGAAATACATTAGTAAGAAATACATTAGTTATGTGATATTTATGATATTTATCTGTTTTATCTTTCTGTTTTATGTCACATAAGACTATGGCACCCAAGCCTACAAATCCACAAAAGAACTTCTAGCGGTGCAGAAAATGAGGTGACAGTAGAACCTCTGAGGCACCATGGAGCTTTTCTGTTTGAGAAAGGATATGTGGATATTGCTGCCAGAAAGGAGATTTGGAACCAGTTATTGAACAATGTCACTGCAGTTGGAGGTTGCAGCAGAAATTATTATGAGGTGGGATGTCAGGCTACTAATATGATTTCATCAGCCTGGAGGAGGGCAACTGTAGTTGCCAAAAGACATCTGGATATGAGGAAGTGATCTTGCTACCAAGCCACCATTGGCACCAAAGAGGAGTTCTTGTCTACTGTCAGTAAATGTAATGTGGAACTTGGACCATGGTCTACATACCTTATATATTGTTTACCAGACAGATCAGTGGAGACCACGAAGTGTGTGTTTGATATCTGTGCTGATGTGGCTGGAAGGAAAAGTATCCCAGGAGCAGCTTACAGGTAAGCTTACGTATGGCAACTTTTATACTTGATTGCAGAATAAAATATATAACTTAACTATTACTTCCTGTAATTTTTTTTTCTATCTGTACCTACGGATAAAGAGGAGTTCTTGTCCACTGTCAGAGATCCAGACAGCTCAGTGGAGACCATGCACTGTGTGTTTGATATCTGTGCTGATGTGGCTGGAAGGAAAAGTGTCCCAGGAGCAGCTTACAGGTAAGCTTACGTATGGCAACTTTTATACTTGATTGCAGAATAAAATATATAACTTAACTATTACTTCCTGTAAATTTTTTTTCTATCTGTACCTACTGATAATTAGTAGAGTTATACAAGAGAATTGCTCAGTACATATAGCTGTGGGTGGACATCTCTGCATAGTTTCATTTTCAGGTATTTCTTTCAGGACATATAGATAATTCTATTCACTGTCCCCGTGTGTTATTATGATTCTGATACTTAATTAGCATCCATTCCTTGCTTCATTTCTTCCAGGGCCATCTTTCTTGTAAAGTGTGGAGAAATCTGCACATGGTATGCAAATGTTTATTAGCTTATTACTAAGCATTATTTAGATATATAATTATCTGCATGTGTGAGGAGGGTGTAATTTCAACAATTGGCTCAGCTTCTGGTGTCATTCAAAAGGGATCCAGTGTCTGTCAGCTTGGGATGACATGCTCGACAAACCATGTTGCTTCACAAGAGATGGCTTGCACATAACACCCCTAGGTTTTCAAATACTGGAGAAGGCTCTTGCTGCCCCCATAGTGCCTTTTTTAAGTGAGGCTCAAAAGTCAAACCCACCTCCTTAAACAGCACAATTAATAAAAAGCTGAGGGTTATGCTACTCAATGCCAGGAGTTTAAATCTCAAAATGCACACGCTCGAAGCACTACTCAGTATGGAGAACGTTGACATCTGTGCAGTAACTGAAACTTGGTTCAATGCTCCAGAGAGCACCCCAGCACTACCGGGCTATAACTCATACTACATGTTTCAACCACAGAACATGGACCGAAACACAAAAGGAGGGGGTGTATCCATATTCATCAAGGATACCTACACCTCCAGGTTAGTGGTGCAGCATGATACCTCTGAAATCATCCATGTGCAACTAACATTAGGCAGATCTGCAATGCAAACTGTGGTCTGCTACAGATCCCCCTCCATGACCCAGGAGCACCACTCCACTTTTGTGTAGACACTGGAAAACATGAACGCCCTACCGAACACCCTGATATTGGGTGATTTCAATTACCCTACCATTAACTGGGAAAACTACTCTAGTACAAACTCCCAGCCCTAGTGCTTCCTGGAATTCATCAACTCAAATGCCCTGGATCAGCTGGTAAACTCCCCCACCAGAGGTGAAAACATATTAGACCTGGTCATCACCAACATGGGCAACAGGTCTTCCAAACCGGAGGTCAACCCGTCACTGGTTAGATCAGACCATAAACTAATCACTCTGGATGTCCACACCCCACCACCACCCCCAACTAAGGAAACTATAGTAAAAAACTTTTCTAAAGCAAACTTCACCTTAATAAAGACAGAGGTGGTATGTTTCACAGCCCCCACGCTAAAGGATAATGCTGCCCAAGATGCAAAAACCTTTACATATGCACTCTATGAGCACCTACAAGGATGCATGGATAATGCCATCCCTAGCAAAATCAAGACACACTCCTCTACACTCCTCTAAGAGAAGGAAACAAGTTTGTTGGACCCCTGCCATAAACAGGCTGTACAATAGAAGGAGGAAACTAGTTCAGAAAAAAAGAAAATCCCAAGAAGGAAAGACATCCCTGATCAGTATCAGTAAGAAACTAAGATCACTCATAAAATCATCCAAGGCTAACTTCGAAAGAAAAATAGCCAAGGATTCAAAAGATAACCACAAAGCCTTCTTTAGCTATGTTAAGAATCTAAGTGGCAACTCGCAGATATACACTGAACTAGTGCAAAATAGCACAAAATATACTGAACCTACTGATATTGCCAACATCCTGGCAGATAGATTCAGTGCAAACTTCACCCCCCCCCTCACCCCCAAAAAGGCCCACAACAATACCGGAAAAGTGTAGTGTCCTGGAAATCACAGACGCACAGGTGAAAACAGCCCTTTCAAAAGTCAAAAACACAGTGTCAGTGGGACCAGATGGTGTCCCAGGCTGTGTCTTGCACGAACTACAGAACTAACTAACTCCCCACCTAAACACGCTGTTCAACCTCAGCCTCTCCACAGGCTACATGCCCATAGAATGGTGCACAGCAATGGTTATTCCTCTCCACAAAGGAGGGGCCACAACTGACCCTGGCAACTATTGCCTCATAAGCCTGACTAGCCTGGTCTGCAGTGCTATGGAGTGCATCATCATGGAACTCATTAACAAAGACACTGAGAACCTCCAAATACTTGACCCGACCCAGTTCGGCTTTGTTAAGGGCAGATCATGCCTACTAAACCTGGTTGACTTCTTTGAGACAGTCACTAAGGCCATAGATGAGGGAAAGGTGGTTCACACAGCCTACCTTGACCTCACCAAGGCTTTCGACACCATTCCCCACTCGGGTATTACAGAAAAACTCACCAGCCAGAACATAAACCCCTACATCACAAGATGGGTTGCCAACTGGCTTACATACAGAACTCATATGGTAAGAATAGCGGGCTCCAGATCCGACTCTAAACCACTCACAAGTGGTGTCCCACAAGGCTTAGTCCCGGGACCCCTACTGTTTGGCATATACTTCTCAGAAGTATGGGCAAACACAGGAGGACTATGGCTAACCAAGTTCACCGATGACTGCAAACTGGGAGCCATAACTGACTCTCCGGCTGACATGAACATCCTCCAAAAGGGCCTTACTAAGACGGACACCTGGTATCAAAGTCATGATCCATTATACACATATATAACCCATTATAGAATACAACGCCCCATTCGGTATGTACCTCTCAAGACATCTGCAACAACTGGAAAGGCCTCAGAAATACCTCACTAAAAGAATCACAGGCCTAAAGCAGATGCCCTACGCTTACCACCTTAAAAAACTCCAGCTATACTCTGTCGCATATCGTCTACTCAGAGGTGATCTCTGCTTAACATACAAGGCCATGTCAAACCCAGAGCTGTTGGACATGCTACACTTAAAGAAATCCCAATCCCTTAGAGCTACACACTCCACGGATCTAAACCTTGTCATCACAATAAACAAAACATGCTGGAGGGATAGGTTCCTGACCCAGAGACTCCCCAGACTCTGGAATAGATTGCCCATACATGTCAAGCAGAGTGCCTCTTTGGACCTCTTCAAGAGGAACCTTGACGATTGGATGGGAGAAAGGAAATTCACCCCAGGGATCACGTCAGTCGCCCTGCTAGACAGGGGTCCAGGTGGGAAGAAATAGCCAGGGAATTGTTATGGCTAGGCTTGTATAGGCCCTAGGGCTGATAGCCTAGTACCAACCTATGAACCTATGAACCTATGACCTCAAGCTAAATGCCAAAAAATACATAGTCATCCCGTTTGGGAAAAACAAAACACCTATGAATTACCACATAGGTGGCAGCCTCCTTAATACAGAAGAGGTAATAAGAGATCTGGGGACCCAGGGTGACAATAATCTTTCCTTTGACAATCATATTGCCAAAGTAGTTAGGAAATCCTTCTATGTGGCCCATCTAATTACTAAAGGTTTGCATCTAGAAATAAAGAGGTTATTGTGCCCCTCTATTCATCATTCATCAGACCCTTCATAGCGTACAATGCCCCATTTGGGATGTATCTCACAAGACACTTCCAACAGCTGGAAATACCACAAAAGTACCCCACCAAGAGGATTACTGGCCTCAAACATATATCCTATGCAGCCCGACTGAAAAAACTCTGGCTGTACTCAGTGGCATATCGCTTACTCAGAGGTGATCTCTGCCTGACTTACAAGGCCATGGCCAACTCAGAATTGATGGATATGCTCCACCTAAAAAATCCAAATCACTGCGAGCCACACGCTCTAGTGAGCTAAACCTTGCCCCAACAATAAATAGAACATGCTGGAGGGATAGATTCCTGTCACAGAGACTCCCCATGCTTTGGAACGAAATTCCAAACTACATTAAGGAAAGGACCCTCACTAACACTTTTCAAGAGAAACCTTGACGAGTGGATGGGTAATAGAAAATACACCCCTGGGATCACTTCATTGGCTCTGCTTGACAGAGGATCAGTTAATTAATCAATGGGGTGGCGAAGGCCAGCACACTCTGGCTAGGCTTATAAATGTCCTCTGGCAGATAGCCTAGTACCTACCTATGAACCTATGAACCTATGAGTGTCTGTATTGCTGTACCATCTGTGATTGTTTGACCTGTGTTACTTTTTAATCGTCTATATTGGGGTAATATTTAATGTAGTAGTAATTTCATTCTTGTGTTTGCTGCTTATTATCACAGATAATCCTGACAATGGAAGTGTAGAACTCCTAGCACCTGATGTCAGAGTATTGGCAGGCTCTGATGATGATGATGATGGTGGCCACATGGAGGCACAGTCAGAGGTGCAGAGGTTGAATGCGGCACTGAGGTTGTGACTTACACATCCCCTGTATTAACTTCAGACAGAGTATTATTACACATTGCAATTCCACCTAGCCCTCAGATATTGAACAGGTTGAGGATGACACACATGATCTGGGTAGTGTGGCTACAGTGGCTTCAGAGCTGGTTGACTCTGGCAATAGAAAATATGTGGGCAAGGTGCTATGCAGAAGGGGCAGTGGGGGTGCTCATAGGGGGGTGGTTGTCCACCTGATGTTGGTGTGCCATTATGTGCCACTCAACATATATTTAGAGCCATCGAGGAAGCACAGGCACATTCCACTAGAGCCTCCAAGGACATGCTTAGGGGTCTAAATGTGGCAGAAGCTGATGTGTGTAACTGCCACTGTCATGTGGCTGATTCAATGGATAGGATAAAGGACACAATGGAACAGGCAGTGTCTGTGATGGAACGTCTGCTGGGAGGGGGACAGCATCCATATGGCCCAAGGTCCACAACATTATGTGCTGTTAGCCAACATGGCTGTGCATGATCCTGCTCCCTTAGTGCCACTACTTCCACTGCTCCATCAGTGATTGAGGTGTCCACACCCAGATGTGGTAGGCCACAGTGTCGTGGACCTGGGCATATTTACAAGGAGAGCTTGCCCAACAGACATTGCTTACATTCAGGTAACACCAGCATATATGACTATGGGTATGGACTTCCCAATGTAACTCCTGGCAGAGCCAGTGTTCACAGTCAGGGGCAATGATGGTGAACTGATACCTCTATCATGCATGGCTCACACCTGTTCAACATACCAGGATGTGGAGCTAGCACAGGGCTTGGCTGCTTTTTTGCAGGCACTCCCACACACATTTCACCTTGAGCGCCCATACAGACACACACACAAAACAGGAGCATGGGTCATTTGTGAGGCATGCAGGTCATTCTGTCTCAGTGGCCATTTGATAATTAGCTACATTTCTGCCTGCCTGTCTTTCTTACTCACACATACTCACTACCTTTTTTTGTCAGCCTTGGCTTCCTGCCCCGCCCCCCACAACAGCCTGTTTAAATGATGATAACTTTCCCATATCCTTGTTTCTATTGTTTGGATTCAGGGATATGTATGCAGTTTAGTGAAGAAAAAGGCAAACTGGTTCCAACACAGCACTCTTTAATAGCAACACAACAAGGTAAGCGCTGCATCCGCTTCCTCACACCAAAATATTAAAACTCAAGTCACATCTTTAAACATTCTAGCAGCCAATGAGGCACACTAATCACTGAACCAATTTAACGCTTTCATTGCCTTGTCTAAGCAGTGAAGAAACTAACATCAGTGTGTGAATCAGCAACACTATAAACATACATTGCAACTCAAAAACTGCTAAGCACATAATTAAAACTGACTCTGGTGTATCATATAAACATAAATATAAATTCTAAAATGTATCAACATTTAAATATACTAAAATATATGTATAAATATATATATATATATATATATATATATATATATATATATATATATATATATATATATAATAAAATCTGTCTAAAAATATGTATATAAAACTTGTCAATCTTGTGGACATATAAAATAAAAACCATAGCAAAGATATATATATGTATATATATATATATATATATATATATATATATATATATATATATATATATATATATATATAAGAAACCAAGGACATAAGCCTGGTACTACTTGGTCAGTGTTTCAGTGATCTAGCTTTCAAAAAGGGCTTCAGAGACACCTTACTATTGAAACCTGGTGGTTTATCAGCTTGATAACATATAATCCACTTCTGTTCCACTGATTCTGTCTTATTGTTGATGTCACCATCTCTAATACTATCGTGTATGACTTCTAGAACAAAAAATTTAAACTTATGTGCAGTGCCTTCTTTCGCAACATGCATGGCCAACGCACATGTTTCCTTAGCATTCCTAATGTCTCTTAGGTGTTCTAAAATTCTCTCCTTGAAGGCTCTATTTGTTTTGCCTATATAGAATGAAAAACAGATAGTACAGAAACAAAAATATACAACGTGCTTGGTATGGCAATCAGCATATAAAGTGGTGCTAATCTCAAAGCCTAATTGTGGATGTACAAAAGTGCCTCCCCAGCATATATACACACACAAGCCATACATCTCTTGCATGGGTATGTACCCATTCTATCAGATTGTACAGCATTCTGTCTACCCTTGGATTTGTAATATAACTGGCTCTTAAGAGATTTGTTATTCCTGAAAGTAAAACTGGGTTGGCGACCTATAACATCTTTGAGTCCAGGATCAGTCAAGAGAATATCCCAATTGTTCTTAATAACATCACATACCATGCACACATTGCTAGCAAAAGTTAGTGGCATCCTAACCCTTACAGTACTACTGGTGCTAATATTAGATGGAGAATCAACAGCTCTACCAACAATTGTTTGGGCTTTTGGGGGAACATTCTCAAAATAAGGTCTACATCTTCTATTTCTCTCCACCCAAGCTGCACTAATCTGAGAGTCAATGGCAGTGGGCTTATATCCTCTCTCAATAAATTCCTCTTTCAGTTTGGTTAGTGCAAGAGTTAGCTGTGTATCATCACTATGGAGACGCATCATGTGATAAATCTGCCCTTTTAAAACATTACATTTTGTGTGATTGGGATGCATACTGCTGTTGTGGAGTATGTTATTCCTCCTAACGGCCTTCCTATATATAGTAGTGGAAACAGATGACAGGGCATTTTTACTCACTTTCACATCTAAAAAATCACTCTCTTCTGATGAATATGTATACGTAAATCTCAAAAAGTCATTCAATACATTGAGGTACTGTAAAAATTGTACTAACTCCTCTTCTGTATCTTGCCATAGCAAAAAAACCATCATCAACAAAACGTTTGAACCATTGTATAGAACTACAAAATCTATTATTGGAGAGAACAAACTTAGTCTCCCGATTCATAAGTGTTAGGTTGGCATAGCTATTGGCACAAGCAGTGCCCATAGCCACGCCAACCTTCTGTATATAATGGGAGCTATTGAAAATAAAAACATTATTCTCAAGAATAATCTCTAAGAGAGTACAAATGAGTTCAACTTTGCTAGTAATAAAGCCATTGGCACATAATATTCTCTACTATTCTCAATCCCCCAACTACTGGGGATAACAGTGAATAGAAAGGCTACATCAAGTGTGACCAAAAAGCAATGACCAGATAAAACATCTAACTGATTATTCAGCTCTTGCAAAAAACCTTTAGTATCTCTAAGCACAGTCTGACAACTGTCTAGCACAATCCGGAGATTTTTTCAACAAAGATAGAAAGTGGATCTGTTGCCCAACCCCTGCTGGACACTATAGTATGCATGGGTGGATGGTGTAAATTCTTATGTATCTTCGGAAGGCCATAAACAACAGGTACTACTGGATGATCTCCTTTGAAATATTCAAACAGTTGTTCAGTGTGCCTCATTGGCTGTTATAATGTTTAAAGATGTGACTTGAGTTTTAATATTTTGGTCTGAGGAAACGGATATAATCCGTGAAAGTGCTTACCTTGTTGTGTTGCTATTAAAGAGTGCTGTGTTGGAACCAGTTTGTCTTTTTCGTCACTATTTTGCTGTTTGCTGCATTGGTTCCTTTATCATTTCAGATGTTTGTTCTGACTTTATTGATATCTATGCAGTTTTTTCTGATGCACAGAGTGCATAACTGAGTGCTTCTGTTGGTGATACTGTTTTAAAACTTTTACTGATTTCTTACAGCCTTTTTACTTTTGTGATTATTAACTTGAAATCATTGATACATCAGTGAGGCTTATTGCACCACTTGTGACCATGTAGGGGTAATTAGACTTTGGAGTGCTTTTTCTATTGTATGTATTTTCAATGCATGAGACATGTTAGCTGATAAACATAAGAAAATCATCAACATAACTCAGTGTTGTCACATACTGCTGTCATTGTTGGGACAACTCACACACATTCTACTTAGGTAGATTTTCAGGCAGTATGCAAGTATCTTTTATTCATTTGTATTCTTACCCATTCAGTTTTTTGTTCCAGGCAAAGCACTTACCTTGATAGTCCTGCAGTTACAACTGTTGTAATTCAGGGATGTCTCTGTCTGACGCTAGCAGTACACAGCCATTACATGGGTAAGAATAGTTTGTGACCATTGCCTGGCCTCAATTTTACTGTATATATGTGTATAGGATGATAATTGTATGCCTCAGGATGTTCAGCATGTATGCTTATCCATTGCCTCTTGGCCAGGGCAAGGGCATATTGTGCATGCCTACATCTACTTACACCCACAGCAGTAGATGGTTTCCCCTCTGAGTCCTCAGCTACATGTGGCTCGATTAACCTTGCTAGTGGTGGTAGAATGTCTGCGTCTTCCCCTTGGTGTTCCTGTTGCAGCTGTTTTCAGTACTGCATCCTCCCCCAATGTATGTAGGTACTGCGTCCTCCCCCCAGTGTATGTAGGTACTGCATCCTCCCCCAAATGTATGTAGGCACTGAAACCATGACTTCAGCAGCCCAAACACATGCTCCATGATATTTCTTGTTTGAGTGTGTGCCTCATTATAGAATTCCTCCATGGGTGTGTGTGCATTTCTGATGGGTGTCAACAGCCATGGTTTGAGTGCATGCCCTGCATCCCCTAGTAAATGGCTTTGTAGGATATCTCCCAGAAAGACTATGGTAGAGCTGTGAGTTGTGCCAGACATGAGAGTCTCATAACAGCCAGGTTTGTCAGCACACACCTTCAGGATGATTCCCTTAGCATTACACACAATCTGGCAGTTAATGGAGTGGAATCCCTTTCTGTTTATGTAGACCCTTCCCTGTTCCCTGGGTGGTGCTTTGACCCCAATGTACGTGCAGTCTATGTCACCCAAAACTTCAGGGAAGTGTGCTGTTGAGTAGAAATCCTGCATAGTTGTAGCTCTGTCCTTAGGGGTAGTCACTGGCATGCTGTAGCATAGCATTCAGGAATTGATGTAGAATCCTGGATACTGATGCATGTGGCATGCCCAGCATGTCCCTTATTGGTCACTGGAAGTTTCCTGTAGCTACAGTTCTGACTGCTGCACTGTTGCTCATCTGGTCAGGATAAAACAGACAAACATTCATGGGTTCAGTTCAAGCAGCTTTATTACACACGCAAATACATCAGAAATGCAGTTTTGTAACTTAGACTTAAATAAACCTATAAACATGCTGACTACCACACTCATGGATGTTAACAGTCTGGCTGTTCTCTCAAAATGGCACTGCTGCTTGCAAGTGCTTTACACTGGATGGCACAGTGGTAACATTGTCACCTCACAGCAAGATGTTTTCCAGTTCGATTCTTGGCTGTCATGCCTTCTATGCAGAGTCTGCATGTCCTCCCTGCATTAGTGATTAGTGTGGGTTTCCTCTTGGATTTAGCAACAGAGACTGTCTTCAAGGAATGTTCAACTTTGGAGACATCTGTGACATCATCAGGAATGGGAATGGATACTGCAACATGTTCTTTGGCACAAACATTGTCAGGGTTGCTCTGAGATCTAGAGTCTGTATCACAGCTACGATGCTGTGGTATTGTTTCTGATACAGGAAGAAGATGACTACAGTTTCTCCTGTACTCTATACCCTCAGATTCCACTAAGTAGGATCTCAGCTCAGTACACATACCTCTCATTTGACCAATTCGATCAAAGCCTTTTGCCGTTTGCTTCCTCTCTGTCTCTCCTTCTTTTAACAGACAAAGAAATCTGCTCATTTTATCAAAACTGAACTTCTGAGAAGAATGCTTTTTAAAAAGTTGTGCTTTGATTGCTCTATTGTTTTTAGCATTAAGCACCAACAAACTAGAACTGATAGGCAAGGTTGTTCTGGTTTGCCTAGATAGAAGTCTCTAAGCAGGCGAACCTGATTGGCTGTCACGGGGTATATTTCTGAGATTAAGTAAATTGAAGACGATATCGGTATTGTCATGCTTTGATCTCTCCAGTAATTGCTTTGCACTCTGTACTGCATGTTCAGTAAGGCCATTCGACTGTGGATATTCAGGACTGGTAGTAACGCAAGTCCCACTCTTTAGCAAATCTCTGAAAAACGTGACTGAAACTGAGAACCATTGTCAGAAATAACTTTGTGTGGACTACCATGGACTGAGAAATGATGTTTCACCTTGGTAATAACAGCACTGGACATTAGGTTAGGTAGGAAATCAATCTCAAACCAGTTTGAATAAGAGTCTACCAACACTAAGTATTAGCATGATTGTTCCACCCAAATATGTCAGTGGCTACTGCTGACCAAGGTAGTTCAGGAATTTAGTGTAGCTGAAGTGGCTCTTTTTGCAAATGCGGCTTTGTGCTGCTGCACATTGAACAAGAAGAAAGCACTTTATCAATGTCTTTTCAAGACCAAAATACTAGTCGTCTCAGTCTTCTTGTGGTAGAATCAGATGCTGGGTGGCCACGATACAAAATCTGAATGTGTTCATGTTCTAAGGAAGTAGAAACAACAACTTTTGGACCTTTGAAAATTATACCATCTTCCATCAGCATCTCATCTCTGTATGGAAAATAAGGTTGCACTGCTGGCAGTACACTGGACTGCTTTGATGGCCATCCTACATTGATAAAGTGACTGAGCTATTGCAATATTAGATCAGTCTTTGTATGATCTCTCAGCTCATCAAGTGTTTTGGTAGAAAAATTATGTACTTCCCTGACATCAAAGTCAAAATTCTCTGCATCAAGCTGTTCTGTAGTATTTCAGGCAGATCTGGATGAGCCAGATAAAGACATCTATCTTTTATATAGACCACTTTGAATTTATACTTTTGCAATTTAAGCATAATTCTTTGTAATCTTGCTGGAGTGGAATGCATAGGCTTCATTAAAATAGTAACTAGAGGTTGATGGTCAGTTTCTATCTGGATTGCTCGGCCAGCTTTGTTTAACATCAGGTATTTATTAAAACTCCTTCTTTTCAATGAATTATTTAGATCATTGATATTTAGAGAAAACAATTATATGTAAACATGCAAGTAAAAAAAAAGGCTTTAAGCCTGGAAGGCAAAATCTTGTTATGTAAATAATAAGATATGCTACAAAGAAATATTGCTGTGGATAGAAAAGATGATACAAAATTCAAACTATTTAAACCATTCATCATGGAATATAACATTCCTGGTTGGATAAATAATTTATCCAAACCACTCATCAACAAGACCATATTAGAGTAATAAACAAAACCCGAGTTAAGCTTCTGCTGCTACATCTTAAAAGAAATATTGAATTATATATGATGAATATTCACTCTTGTAAATAAATGAAATTAAATCAAACCCAGCCATCACCACCCTATCACAAAGACCTCTATTGTGTTCATATAACATGGGATTTTATAATTTGTAAAAGGGTCTTAGTGAATCTATTAGTTGGAGTCCTCTCTAAAATTAAAATATTTGTAGTGTGTATCTTAACATCAAGATAATCGATGTAAGTGCAGTTATTGAGTTTTTATTTATATAAATGAATAGGGGGGTTTATATAGTTATTAATTTATTTACGTAAATTGAACAAACATTAAAAGATGTCCCAGTGTATATGTTTGTTGATTTATAACTGAATAATAGCTTTGTATAGATAGCTTTTATATACTTTTTACATTTGTCGCCCACCTCAGAAATATGACAATTTTTATATTATAACAGGTGCATATTCTGGTTACTAAAAGGTGCTTACAGTTTATCTGTAATTAAATATATTAGAAATACATCTGAGCCATGAATTCTTGAGTGTCATGTGTATAGACTGAGCGTTTTCCACTCTAGTAATTTATTTATTCACCAGTAAACATATATATATATATATATATATATATATATATATATATATAGAGAGAGAGAGAGAGAGAGAGTTTCACTTCATAATCTCGAAATGCTGAAATACCAAATTTCAGTACTCCGAGACCATGAGGCCGAAAATTCAGAATGCTGAAAGTGCATAAGAGCGAATTTGAATATTTCAAATTCGCACTTATGCATTTCCGGTACATTGCGTGTAGTGTTATGCTGCCTGAAATTGCAGGTGAGTGAGTGTTTGTGTGTGTTTTTGTATGTTGTATGTGTGGATAAGGTTTGGGAGATGTAAGTATGACTGTGAGTGTTTGATTTGTTGGTGTTTGTGTATGTGACGTGTATTTGTATGCGAGCGAGTGGAGAATGCTGTGGTGTGATTTTTTTTTTATGTTATATGTGATCTCGGAGTTGGTCTATATAAGTAGGGGGTGTGTGCGGGCGCAGCCCCCCATATGGGGCGTGTAGGGAGGCTTGCCCCCTACTTATATGTAGTGTAGGGTTGTTTGGTTTCTGCACTGTGGGTGGAATGGTGTGTTTGTTATGTGGTGTATGGTGTATGTATGTTCATGAATGTGGGATTCGTGATTGTGGGATTCGGTATTGTGAATGGTTTGGCTTCATGGTCTCTGAATGCTGAAATTCGGTATTTCAGCTTTTCCAGATTATGGAGTGACACTATATATATATATATATATATATATATATATATATATATATATATATATATATATATATATATATATATATATATATATATATCTATATATATATATATATATGGGTCTACTACTAATGCCCGACACGACGATTCCCGACAGAAAACTCACCGCCAGATGACCGACAACACACAAACCCGACACAAACCCGACATAAAACACGAACATCATTACACCGACACACGGAACGTAAACAACACGCGACACTACATAGCATACACACTAGCCCTGACCCAAACCCTAACCCTAAGGTCCGACACTATCGCACACTTCACCTACCTGCACCCTAACCCTAACTCACTTAACCCACCCCTAGCCCAAGCTCCGACACGCACACATCACCTATCTGCACCCTAACCCTAACTCACTTAACCCACCCCTAGCCCAAGCTCCGACACTAGCACACATCACCTACCTGCACCCTAACCCTAACTCACTTAACCACCCCTAGCCCAAGCTCCGACACTAATGCACACATCACCTACCTGCACCTAACCCTAACTCACTTAACCCGTCCCTAAACTACAGTCCCTCACTAGCACACACTTACCTTACCCGAACCATACCTCCGACACGAACACACTCACCTTTCCCACAGCCTAACCCGACATCCCACAATCTCGAGCACTTACCTGACCGCTCCTAACTCCGTCACCATCGCACACTTACCGCGTCGCGATCGCACATTCCCTTGTCGGTCTTTCCGCTGTCGGCAAATCACCCTGTCGGTACACTTACCTGTCGGTCATCTGGCGTCGGTGAGTTTTCTGTCGGGGAATCGTCGTTTCGGGCATTAGTAGTAGACCCATATATATATATATACATACATACATACACACATTAGTGTCTACTAGAGCAATAATCACAAGTGCCCCCCCGCAATCCCAGTTATGCTGTCCAAAATTCCAATATATTTCAATATTAAATGTGCAAGTATGAATGCAAAAGAAAACCCATATAGCAATAAGTAATTAATATTGAGATATAACAGGTAACAGAAGTTAAATATTTATGTCATATAGGAGAAACATATTCCAACAAGTTGACTATTACTTCAGTATTGCAATAATCTTCAAACATGGAAATTTTCCTTGAGAAAATGTAAAATATAAGCAAAACCATCTCGACTACACATGTTTTTAATGTTAATTAGTGGTCTATCAAAAGTTCTTTCGCAATGCAATTCTACCATTTTCCATTGGTTTTCTTTAGCAGTTTTCCTAATGCGATGACCTCAACACACATGTAAAGACAAGAATATTTAAAAAAAAGAAAATCTCTGTCAAGCTTCAGTTACAGAGTGCCATAAAGTAAGATGTATATACTTTCTAAGCCTCCTCTGTACTTAGTCCATATAATAAAAAAAGTAATGGTGTATGTAAATCGAAGAACATTACCATCTACAAAACCTGCCTGTAAATGAAACAGAGACTGACCGAACTATGTATCTAACGATGGGAGAAATAAAATGCTATGTATCTAACGATGGGGGAAATAAAATGCTATGTATCTAACGATGGGGGAAATAAAACGAACATGACATTTTCTAAAGTTACTTTTCCAGAAATGTATATAACTCAAAGTAGCTCTGAATTATATACCCAATTGTGTATAAAACTATTGCAGTGTGATACTAGTAACCAGCTTATAATAATACAACAAGAAAAAGACTTCAAAACACCACCACAGCGGCAATATAGTTCTTAAGCTTCTGGTATCCCAAACAGACAATCCAGTAGGACAAAATATTTATTAACCAAACGAATATTCAAACCAAGTGAAGTACACAAAAAATAATAAAATAACATCAGATGAGTGCTTTCGGCTATTCAGCCTTCATCAGATCATAAAACTTATTGCTGCTTCACATTTAAAAAGAAAAAAGAAAAACTTGACCAATCATTTTTCGTTTCTCATATCCTGGTTAACTAATAGCCAATGATTATAGCTAAAATACTAATTTCCTATAGGAAGAAGAACGGAACTATCAACCAAACAAAATATCGGAAAGTGCTCCATTTCACAAAATTCATAGCCAGTAAGGTGACAGAATTGTAAAAACATCATTGGTTCATGAGAGCTATTGAGTGGAATAACTGACCAATAGCACTATCTCTTCATAATATGTGTAACCGATCAAGTAATAATATTACATATCAATCAATGTGCATACATCACTTCAGATAAAAACTTATGGCGATTACAAAAAACATTCTCCACACCCTAGTACTATCAAAAATCCATAGGGGCTGCCATAAGGAGTGACGAACCTATATCGCCAACTCCCGAAGGATGGTCCAAGCAGTCAAGTGACATAATCGCACCTTAGTCACTGCATGCAAATCTCTTCAATTAAAATATATGGTTATCACAGGGATACAAGCCCATCATCAACCTGGCTTAAACTCTGTTCTTCCACTAAAACCTATATTGAAAGCTAGATGGAACATTATAGGCCACTAATAAAGCCAGTTTCCTTTATGAAGGTTTCTCTGGGGAATAAAATTAATTTTACCTAATGAATTACTTCACACAAATCCATATGGCAAAAGTGAATGGGGGAAGAGCAGAGACTGTTGTGCAACTTTAATTTTTGGATTGGCTATGAAAAGAGGAATTTCTTGTTGATTGGAGCATACTCCAACCATACACTTAGTTGCTGACTGTACGCATTATCCAGTAAGGAACCAGCGCTATCACTACAGCCATTGATCAACTGATTCATCTATTCACCATTCTGGGCCAATAGTGGAGGAGATATGTTAGAGAAATAAACGGTTATTGGTATGTGACTTTTCTCATTTGATTGGATGTAACCTTCCTGAAGAACTGAAGTGTTTTGTATTGCATATATGACTTTGTGAATCTATGTAAGTTCGCTTGATTTCTATAAGTTTTGGTTGTATCTGGTTTTCGAGTTGATCGGGAGTCACAATGCATGACTATTTGTGGACTTGTGTTGTGTATACACCAAGCTTTGCAGACTGGCTGGCAGGGGGCTCGTGCTGGCACTGCAACCATTGGTTAATTGTTCTATTTAAGGGCCAATAACGGACAATGCTTGTCGAAGGAATAAACAGCAATTGGTACGAGATCTTGCCATTTGATTGGGTGTGAGTTTTACCCAATGACTGCTTCTGGGCCAATAGTGGAGAAGGTGCACTGGAGGAATGAGCAGAGATTGGTGCGAGACTCTGTCATTTGATTGGATGTGGGTTCCCTTGGTGAACTGATGCCATTGGAACATCTCTTGATTATGCAGATGTCATTGTGGTTCTGAATGAAGTGTCTTTTGACCATTTCGCTAGACTTTAACTAGTAAGGAATTAGCCTTACTTATGTTTCATCTATTGACAAGTTTTCTTGTGGACCTAGAGCTATTATGCATAACTGTCTATGAGACATTTTATGTATACATTTTATGTATATATTTTACACTTGGCATTTTTGATATAAGAAAAGAGCTACGGCTGTATTTACCTGCAGAATCGCTGTTTTTGCGATCATCGTAATTTATACATTTGTCCATTAGACATATATTTTATACTTTCGTATGTCTGCATTTTAATTTGAAAAGAGCCATGGTTACAAATATTTGTAGAATAGCTATCCCTGTGATAACCGTATATTTTAATTGAAGAGATTTGCATGTAGTGACTAAGGTGCGATTATGTCACTTGACTGCTTGGACTGTCCTTGGGGAGTTGGCGATATAGGTTTGTCACTCCTTATGGCAGCCCCTATGGATTTTTGATAGTACTAGGGCGTGGAGAATGTTTTTTGTAATCGCCGTAAGTTTTTATCTGAAGTGATATATACACATTGATTGATATGTAATATTATTACTTGATCAGTTACACATATTATGAAGAGATAGTGCTATTGGTCAGTTATTCCACTCAATAGCTCTCATGAACCAATGATGTTTTTACAATTCTGTCACCTTACTGGCTATGAATTTTGTGAAATGGAGCACTTTCCGATATTTTGTTTGGTTGATAGTTCCGTTCTTCTTCCTATAGGAAACTAGTATTTTAGCTATAATCATTGGTTATTAGTTAACCAGGATGTGAGAAACGAAAAATGATTGGTCAAGTTTTTCTTTTTTCTTTTTAAATGTGAAGCAGCAATAAGTTTTATGATCTGATGAAGGCTGAATAGCCGAAAGCGCTCATCCAATGTTATTTTATTATTTTTTTGTGTACTTCACTTGATTTGAATATTCGTTTGGTTAATAAATATTTTGTCCTACTGGATTCTCTGTTTTGGATAACAGAAGCTTAAGAACTATATTGCCGCCGTGGTGGTGTTTTGAAGTCTTTTTCTTGTTGCTGCTTTTTTGTCTTCGACACCTTCAGCTGAGGTTGGAAGTTTTTCTCATTTTTTCAGCTTATAATAATAGGCCTATTCTCAACGTATTTGTATTCCGATTATTATCTTTAGCTACTCATGACAGTATTAACAAATAAGAGTATCTGACTTGGTATTCATTTCGAGAAGAAATATAAGTATTAAATGAATGTCATTAATGATTAATAATTTCCCAAGTTCTTCAAATGGCAGTTATCTTATTATTGTGCTCTATCGTTATGGCAGAGAAGTAGTATTATTGAGTTATATGACTGTGGCAGTTGATCTCCATATTCAATTTCATTGCAGTTAATGCAGTGTACCAGCTGTGTCTACCTGAGCTGCTTGTTAAAAATGTTACTGGGATTAGTGTACGAACCAGCTACTCCGAGTTTACATTGCATTTGTTTAGGTACTGTGCATCGGCCATGGCTCAGTCATTTGAAATGAAAGACTACAAGTGATCAGTCAAGTGAATAAAATGCCTTTGATCAAGCATGTGCATAGCAGTGGTAGTGGTCCAAAACAGACATAAACCCCCTGGAGATATTTGAAGCAGGAATATAGAAGGGTGTGATATAAAGGAATATAAAGTGACTTCAAAGAGTATGCCAGACACCTAGTCTGTTGAGGTATGTCCTGTGACTCATATATACTAAAAAGGAACATCTACTATAAGGTGAGAAAATAAAACCTCATTAACTCAGAAGGTAACACGATGCATAAGTCTGAATACGTACAGAAAGCATAATGTGTGAATTTAGTTAAAAAACAGTGGCGCAGCTGAAAATAGCAGTCATACCATCTAAAAGGAGGCTGCAGACATTTGAATGCCTAAATAACTGAATTTACTTAGGGTTGTACTAAAGACAAAGGCAAAGAAAGTATAACAGAAAGTGATGGGTTAGCAGTTATGACCAAGCAATACATAAACCCAAGCAGCTGCCTTAACTGTGCTGTCAACTTGCCAACCATTCTACTTCAAAGGAAAGAAAACAGCATTATCACAGTGAGGCATATGTTCTAGCATGTAAGAAGCACTGTCACCACCTTCTGGCATTTCAAATCATTCAGGAAATATTGTCAAAAAAGACCCACACACAAAAAACAGGATTGCAGCTCGAGTTAAATGACCCCAAAGAAAATAGCAACACGCAACAACACACAGAACTTCAGGGCTCATAAACAATGTAAAAGAAAAACAGCTTCTATTCATCTCAGTTCGTAGAATCAAGATACTTTATTTGGTAAGTGCTTTCATGGGAATGACTCCCACTTCTTCAAACCATTCAATAAAATACATTTAAAACCACTCCATTTATATAGGGAACCTTAATTGGTATCAATCAAATCATGACTACACCATTTTCCAGTCTTAAAGTAATAACCACACCCTAATATATTCTTATTAAAACTTCATCTTTCTAAGTGTTGGGATGTGTGCTATTTCTATGTCCAAATGTATTCCTGTGGCAACTTTTCCTATACACCTTCATGGACCATTCCCCTCTTGGGTCCCTATATACCCTAATGTCAAGAAATTCAATACTATCATGTGAGAATTTCAATTTGAGTTTTAGGAAAGAAGTATTATTATTCAACTCATCATGGAGCGCTAATAATTCCTGTAGGGACCCCTTCCAAAGCAGAAAAAGGCCATCTACAAAGGATTTATAAAAAACAACTTGTTGCCATCTGTCTTTTGTCACATACTTTTGTTCCCAATCGGCCATAATTATATTGGCATAACTGTTCGCGGTAGATGTGCCCATTGCCACTCCCACTTTTTGGTGGTATATAATGTGGTTAAACATCACATTATTTATTAAAATTTGTTCCATGAGTAGACATATTAACTCTATCTGACTTCCAGTATATGTTCCATCCTTAGTTAAGTATTCCCTCAACATGTCCAACCCCACACTGTTGGGTATAGATGTAAATAGGGAGTTCACATCCATAGTGACCAACATAACAGAACCATAACTATAACTATCGGTCTCAACATGTTTAAATAAATCTGTAAAAAATTGTTTAGTGTCACTTAAAATTACTGTATTCTTCTTAACTAAAGGTCTCAGTTGTGTTTCAACATACACCAATATAGGTTCAGTCAACCAACCCCTCCCTGAGACTATCGGTCTCAGGCATGGGTTGGTTGGGTCCTTGTGAATTTTTGGAATTTCTTGACTTAATGGTATTGCTGGAAGAAATACAAGAAAATAATTATATTGTTAAATAGTTATCCATCCATCCATTAAACATTCATAAAGCAGCTTATTCAATTTACCTTTTATATTATTAACTGTACCACTGTCTATAATACTATAGACATTTCTATCAAGCAACATTGTTTCCATTTGGTTTTCATAAAAGGCTCTGTCCATTATAACTATATGGCCCCCTTTATCAGCCCCTTTGATTATAATGGTTTCATTCTTTTGTAAGGCTTGTAGGGCATTATATTCCCCCTATACAAGTTATTCTATCCAGATTCCTGTTTACCATTGTGTAATTTATCATACAATTCTTTTTCACATAAACCCATGAAAACATCTATAATCGGGTGGTTAGGTGGAACAAATGTACTAGGTTTTTTTAGAACGCATCTATCAGAACTGCAATTATTACCATACAACAGCTTAAGTTGCACATTTCTAGAAAACATTTTGCTATCAATAATGCTATCTGTTACCTCAGTTCTTTGAGAAGGAATAAATGAAAGTCCTTTACTCAGTAAGTTCACTTCATCAGCTGTTAAGTCCTTAGAGGAGATATTCCAAACCAGTGACTCATTTGTTAATGCTGGAACCAATGTGTCTTGACTGTATGTTTCTCCGGTGATTCCTGCATCCCCTTCCTTTTGAAGCACCCTCTGCTCTGAGACTTGTCTCTTATATCTTTCCTTGGTTCTGTTGTCAGCCTGGGTACTTGTCAAATCTTCGAACGCTCAAAATTTCGAACATTACATGGTCAAGACCAAACGTTCGAAATTTTGAGTGCTCGAAGACAGACTATCAACAGTACCGTACGATGTAGGGAGAATTTCCCTTTTCTGCACTGAAGTGCGGTCTCGGAGTTGGTATTATTTATTATTATTTCTTTCTTTCTTTATTTATTTATTTACATTTGTTGACCGGGGATGTCCGACTGGATGTAGGTCCATTTTCAGTGGAGGCCTGGGGAGAAAAGCTCCACAGTTAAAATAAACAGACAGCAGTTACATTGGATTACATAGCGATTAACAATTTGATTAACATAGCAATTAATTACAAAACATATTTACAGATGAAGAACATAGTACATCAGTAGACAACTAGAATCTTTATCTGCGAAGTACATAACAGACATTGACAAATGTTACAATAAGAAGTTCCTGCTGTATAATAAGTACTAGGTTTATGAGCATCTGAGCTTGCTATAATCAAGGTAGTTAGTGGGGTGGAAGGAAAGGTAGTGGTTGGATGGGGTGGGTGATATTAGAGTGGGAGTTGCAACGGCATAGCCAGCATGTTTTTAGGTGTGCTTTTAGTAAAGTTTTGAAGTGGGTGCATGATGGTACGGAGGTAATTGTGGGTGGGAGGGAGTTCCATAATTTGGCTATGGTGCAAGAGAATAGTGCTTCACCAGCAGAGTTATTGGCTTTAGTGATTTGCAAGTGATTTCTGTTGCTGGATCTTAGTGGTCTAGTGGTGCGATAGGGTTGGAGTCGATTCTGGAGGGATGGGACATTTAGTGGATGTTTTACTAGTTTGTGGGCGAGTGAGAGTTGATACCATTGAAGGAGGTGAGGGAGTTCAAGCCAGCCCAGTTCAGCAAGTGAGAGACAGTGGTGACTCTGGTAGGATGCCCCTCTGGCGAATTTGGCAATTTTGTTGTAGCAGGTCTCTAGCTTGTTTAGATCACATTGCCTTAGGTTGGTATATATTGGAGAGGCATAAAGTAGAGTGAAGATAAGGTGGGAATTGCTATTGAAATCTTTGCTGCTTTGGTGAGAAGTTGCTTATTTCTGTATAATGCTCCTATTTTTTTGTGGACTTTTTTTATGATCATGGATATGTGAATGTCAAATTTTAGTTTATTGTCTATTTCCACTCCTAGCAATTTGGTGTGTTCAGTTGGGTATATAGTGGAGTTGTCTTTTGCTGTGATGTTAAAGTGAGAGTTGTTTTGAATATCTTTGGTGGGTTGGAAGATGAGTAGTTTAGTTTTGTTTGGGTTGAATATAAATTGGGCATCGGATAACCAAGTTTCAACAGAGGAAAAGACTTCCTGTGCAGCTTTTTGCAGTTTGGGTAGGGAATGGGCTGAGCAGATGATGGTTGAGTCATCTGCGTATTGTATGAGTGTGCCATGTTTGGTGGCAGAGGATAGATTATTGGTGAAAACAGAGAAGAGTAGGGGTCCAAGGACGGATCCTTGGGGAACCCCTATGGAGACAGGTAGTTGGGGAGATATGTCATTCTACCATACAACAGATTGTTGGCGGGCAGACAGGTAACTCTGAAATCAGTTGGTGACTGATTGAGAGAAGGATAGGTTATTGAGGACAGTGATGAGTTTTTTGTGTGGGACCATGTCAAATGCTTTAGATAGGTCTAGAAAAGTAGCAGAGGAGGATAGCCATTGTTTTTATGCTGAAGGATAGTGTTAGTAAAGGAGAGTAAGGCAGTGGTGGCGCTATAGTTTGGTCGGAAACCATGCTGAGTATTGGAAAGGAGGTTGTTAGTAAGGAGGTAATCTGAGACCTGAGAGTTTATGCATCTCTCTAGTATTTTGGAGAGTGGAGAGAGAATAGCTATGGGGTGGTAATTGGTTAGTTCTGTGGAGGGGCCACCTTTGTGGAGGGGAATTATATGTGATACTTTCCACAGTGTGGGAACGTAACATTCTGACAGAAATCAGTTAATCAAGATGGATACTAGGTAGGCCAGAGCATCAGCTGCAATTTGTAGGTATTCACTTGGGAGGTTGTCTGCTGCTAATTTGGTGGGCTTAAGTTTAGTTGAGTTTTTTATGTTGGAGGTAGGTACAGGAGAAAAAGAGAAGGCAGTGGATTACTAGTTGAAGGTGTGGGTTGGAGGGGAGGGGGGTTGTTTTTAGCTAGTGATAGTATGGTTTGTGTGAAGTGTGTGTTGAATGATGTAGCAATATTTTCGGAGGAGTGAGGGATGTTAGTAGGAGGGGTACTGACTTTACCTGGGTGGAGGATGGAGTTTATGGAGGACCAGAATTGTTTGGGGCTGTATTGGGAGGAGTCTAGGGCAGACTGGTAGTATTGGAATTTCTCTTGTTTTATTAGCTTTTCAACTCTATTGTGTAGTTCTAGGAATTTCTGTCTAGTTGAGGGGGTTTTGGTTTTGTGCCAGTGCTCCCAGGCTTTATCCCTGTTTTTCATTTCTGACTTAGTG
Organism: Protopterus annectens; assembly: GCF_019279795.1. Classification (NCBI taxonomy): domain Eukaryota; kingdom Metazoa; phylum Chordata; order Ceratodontiformes; family Protopteridae; genus Protopterus; species Protopterus annectens. The sequence continues at coordinate 791,536,912 of NC_056749.1, forward strand.
GTTTTCTGTAGCCATGGGGAGGGTTGTGCTTTGGTTCTGGAAAGTCGTATGGAGGCATGGTAATTAAGGATGCTCAGGAAGGTAGTATTAAAAAATTCAACTGCATCATCAAGACTGAGGTACTTTAGAGGATGCCAGTCACATTCTTTGAGGGATGAGATGAATGTGAGTGGGTTAAAGTTTAGTTTTTTATGTATTTGACGGTAGATGACAGGTTTAGCTTGGTATAGGTATTTTTTGAGTAGGAATGTTGGGGATCACTGAGGCTATCTGATAAGCAGCCTATTATATATGACTGGGGGCTCTTACTGACTAGTATCCAATCCAGAGTAGTGTGCTTGCTGGAGTTTTTATATATCCTGGTTGGCGACTGGACTACTTGGGTTAAGCCATGAAGGTTTACATGATGGGTTGGATGGTTGCCAGAACAGGATTGCCAGTCAATATTGAAATCACCTAAAATTATAGTTTCTTGGGGGAGATGGTGGGTTGACAAGCTGAGGAGGTTTTCTAGTGGAGGGATGTTCTGACCAGGTGGTAAGTAGCATCCAATTATGTTGATGGTTTTGTTTTGGTTTATTTTGAGGTTGGTATATATTATTTCTTCACTGCCTATTTGTGGAGGTGATGATTTTAAGATCTGGATGTTTAGATGCTATTTAACTATTATAGCTATACCGCCTCCTTTCTTGTTTAGTCGGTCTACTCTTAGTATGCCGTAACCAGTAGGGAGTATTTGCTCACTGGTAATGTGAGTTTTAGCCAGGTTTCTGTCAGGATGACTATATCTGGGGAGTACAAGTCTATGGTGGCATGGAGTTCATGGACTTTCTTGGATATACTTCTAATATTTAGGCTTAGTAAAAGGAAGTCACTTGGCTTTCTATTGGCTGTGATATGGGAGAAGTTGTGGCTTCTAGTCTGATTATGAGGATTGGGGTTGGAGATGGTAGGGTTGGGGTGGATGTCTCCACTTAGGGCTAGTTTTGATATGCATGAGGTTATTAGTTTTCTCAGTTTTTGAATGTGTTTGATTATTAGGGAAACTTTATGATTGTGCTCTGTGGGTAATAGGTATGGTGGGAGGGTTACTATGTTAAGTTGTAGGGATGCTTTATGTTTGAGTAATATAGTTGGTAGAATATGTGGCGGGTGCATAGGGATAGTTCTTGAGTTGGTGGGAGGGGAGCTGAGAGAGGGTGAGACATGAGTAGTGGTGTGAGTAGCAGTACAGTAGTAGTGGTTGAGTGGGGGAATGATGGAGCTTTGGTAGGATGTAAGATATGCAAGGAGAGTGCATGCAGTGAGCATAGGTAAGGTATGCTTGTACATGTTAGTTGAGGAGGTGTGATAGTAGTGGGAAGATGGAGGAGATAGTTTTTGGTTCCTACTGTGGTTGGCTATTGGAAAGATGGGAGGGGTTTGTGACTGTAATAAAGGTAGGACCACTGGGGGTGGGAGGGAATGGGGGCAGGGTGGAGAGCGGAGCAGGTAGAGACCCTGTTAGTAGCTCTTATTAGGGGCCGGAAACAATCAGGTAACAGAGTAAACTGGTAAATGAACATATGATAGTGACAAAGGGTGGTTGTAGTTTTAAAAATGGTGCCTGCCACAGGTAACATTTATTAACTTTGGGATTGTCTTAAGGTAATAAACAGGGAAGGTGGAGGGGGAGAACATGGGTATGAGCTGGCAGTTCTTTTGTACTGCTGCTAATGAGCCAAAGCAAAGACAAGTTTGTGTTTAAGAAACCATCAGAATTGACCAAGGACTGCTCTGAAACTGTAAGTCATTTCTTAACCATTTCTCAGGTGGAAAAACAGGATAACCTTGTATCAGTAGGCTACTGTGGTCTCAGTTTAAATTAACAAACACACAGTATTGATCAGTAATGGATACTATTTTCTAACAAAAGGGAATAAGAGATAAAGTGGAAGATGAGTGTGTGTGTGTGTGTGTGTGTGTGTGTGTGTGTGTGTGTGTGTGTGTGTGTGTGTGTGTGTGTGTGTGTGTGGTGAGGGGGGGCTGCTTACAAGCCAAAGCATAGTGCTCTCCAGGGGAAAAATGAATATTGGTTCAAACAGGTAGACACATACTCAAAGTTAACTTTAGCTGTTTGCAGACAGTTCAGATCCGGACTGCGCTTTTCTTACAAGACTGTTAAAGGTGGTACCGCAGTTGAATACTTAGAGTGGTGTTAGGTTCAAAGTTAACTGTAGCTGTTTGCAGACAGTTCAGACCCGGACTGCACTTTTCTTACAAGACTGTTAAAGGTGGTACCGCAGTTGAATACTTAAGAGTGGTGTTAGGTCTAGAAAAGAAGAGTACAGAGAGGAGTAAGCACTTTGAGATGGTAAAGATATATTCTACAACGTATCTACAAAGATATGTGCTATATTTAAGTAGTGGGGGTTGGGAGGGTGCAAGAGGGCTTTCCCCCTGCATACACTGTTAAAAGTGTTTTTTTCTGTGTTTTCTTTTTTTTTTTTATGTTCGAACATCCAAATGTCGAACATTTGGTCTCGACCATGTAATGTTCGACATTTTAGATGTTCGAACATTTAAAATAGACCCGCCAGCCTTATTGGAAGGACCAAAAAATGGGTCCTGTGTTGTTTTATTCCCTTTCTGCCCATCTGAAGCGGATTTCTGTACATCCAAATTGCTGTTTACATTCACCTCGTTCACTTTCCCTGTATTTTGGTGACAACTCTCACCTCTCTCTTCATTCCTCATCAACGGTGGTGGTGCTGCGGCCTTTAGCCTTGCGGCTAGTAGCTCATGCTGTTGCAATCCTCTTTCCTCTGTTCGTTGAGTGGTTCCCATTACATCACTCGTGCCTTTGTTCCTTAAGATGGTATCTGCATTATTTCACATATTTTCGTATGTTCTTGTCCAGATGAAGACATGACCCTCATTAAAGTCTTTCCTGTCTCGTTCAAGTTTGCCCTGTTTCTGTCTCAAAAGCTTCTTTTCAAATAATGAGACAGAATCAACTACTGATAGTAATTTACTGTGCACCAAATCATTTGGATATACATTATACAAGTTATTTTGCTGCCCAGTTATGCTATCCAGAACTGACCACTCTTCCTTGTCAGCATATTCAAGCAGGAGACGTATATAATTGAAGATGAGCTCTATATTCAGCTGTTGCCACTTACGGAGCTATTCAGGTTGTCTTTCTCCCTAGTTAGGCATTTTTTAAATTCTAAGTCCCCGTGGGATAACTTTATATTTTAGGCTAGCCTCTAGATGATACCTTTCAGTTTGTACTCTCTTAATTTTATACAGAATATCTTCCAGTGTGTGCACCTCTATCATAAAAACAGGAAAGTCTGTATCATTGTATGTATATTCAGTGTCAGTTTCAGTTGTTACATTATTCAGTAAAGGGTTAGCTTTTCTTTGCACAAACCCAGTAAAATCTTTTTGTGCTATATCTCAGTCTTTTTCTAGTTTGTGTCATCATACCTTGTACGCCGTTGGTATTCACCTCTCCAGCAGTAGTTTCTCCTTCCGTTGTCTCGAGCCTTAGCCAAATAAAAAGTAATCCACACACAAAAAACAGGAATGCAGCTCAAGTTAAATGACCCCAAAGAAAATAGCAACACGCAACAACACACAGAACTTCGGGGCTCATAAACAATGTAGAAGAAAAACAGCTTCTATTCAGCTCAGTTCGTAGAATCAAGATACTAAGTGCTTTCATGGGAATGACTCCCACTTCTTCAGACCATTCAACAAAATACATTTAAAACCACTCCATTTATATAGGGAACCTTAATTGGTATCAATCAAATCATGACTACACCATTTTCCAGTCTTAAAGTAATAAGCACACCCTAATATATTCTTATTAAAACTTTGTCTTTCTAAGTGCTTATATAGAGAAACCATGTTTGAAACACATATATAGACTACATATATGTACAGTTGCATCTATCACTTCTCACTTTCTATAAAATATATTTTATTATCACAGACTCATGATAGTCTCAAAATTATATACACAAATGTATATCAGATCATATGTAAATAGATGTATAAAGTCTATATATGCCATACAGATGCTACTAAAATTGTCACCAACAATAAAAATGCACATTAACAATAAAATACATGATAATCATAACCATGAAAATAAAAATGAAATTCATCCTATTATTTATGAAGGCTCCTAATCTTCAAAATAGGCTTCAGGGGTACTCTATCATTTAAGCCACTGCCCCTGTCAGCCTGCAATTGAATGATCCATCTCGCTTCTGAAGTCTCTGTCCTGTTACTGATATCCCCCTCTCTCATTGTCATTCACCATTTCTATAACCGTGAACTTAAAGGAAGGATGTTCTCCTTTTACCAGTGTATGTCTGGCTAAAGCATTGGTTTTATCCCTGAACAAGTCGCATTAGCTGGTTTGTTGTCTCTGCTTTGTAAACAATAAGCCACAAATACAAGCAGCAATGAAGACTCCAGCTACCATTTCCATAACAAACCGATTACAGGATGAATGGCAAAACAGCTCTCAGGAAATTAACAAAAGTTCAAGGAAGGAAGGGAAAAAATCTGAATTTGTAGCTTATCGGTAACAGTTTAGCAACACAAATGCAAAAAAAAAAAAAAAACATCAGCCTCTTGCCTTTAAAGTTTTTTTTTAATTCCCTTTCCGTTCTTCTTCTTCTACTTTCACTTCCCCTTTACTCTTCTCTTCCCTTTGCTAGCTGGCCTCCACACCCTGCAGAAACCATACTGTCACAAACAGCATAATCAGCATGTCACTTAAAGCAAAGGTATCCAGTAAACGTTAACTAAGGGATTTACCTAACATAATACATATCTGAAGCTGTGATCCATTCTAAAAGACGGGACTTATGATGAGAAGGAGAACAACTGATAAGGTACTCAAAGGAACATACAAAATCAGCAACGGAAAACTACAAGTCACTTCCTACGACTAGAACAGGATTGTGTAAACAATATGTGCGGAAGCTAACTTATAAATATTCAAAGTATAGGCATTCCTGGGTGAAAGATAACAAGAGGGGGGGGGCATTTCAGACTCCAGGGCAGCAAAACCAATGGGCGCCTGTTGTACAACCGATAGGGAACCGTTTTTGGAAAAAAGGCTGACTGTACCGCTAGCGCTCACAGTAGAAGCCAAGAAAATGTGAAAATAATAGTTTAACTCTATGTGAATTGTAGTATTGAGTTATAGGATCAATATTTAGGGGAAGAAGAACCTAATAGTAGAGCCAACATTATTTTTATCCTGTAGTTGCCCTTTAAGCTATAAGAGCTGCATGAAGTCATATGTTCCAGTGCAATCCTAATTCCTGGAACAGCAAGGTCAAAGTTCATTCATGAGCAAACAACTGAATCCGCACAGTTTGCACTGAAGCTGTCATTAGGCAGCTCGAGTTAGAATCTTTTGCTATTATATAAGATTTGAAAGTAAAGGCAGGAAAATGACTGATAGGATATATGAAGTGAATTTACCACACAAAAACAATACACGCTGATTAGTTTATTTCAATTGAAAAACAGACTTTTTAAATAAATATCTAAAACCAACTTTTAGACACAGAAACATGATATAATGAATAATTAGAAGTTATATGAGTATAATAAGAAGGTGAAAGAAAAGGAAAAAAGGATATTTTACATATTTAAAGATACTTTAAAGCAAACTATATATCTAACATATGTTGATTCGGGTCTACTACTCTACATCGAAAATACACTTCTTCGAAATAGAGCAGTAGACCCTACACTTCAGCGAAAGTCCACTTAAACGAAAGTGCACTTTCGGTGAAGTCTATTTCCCTGGGCTACCCAAAAAAAAAAAAACCACTAAAACATGTCTTTGCAGGTGCCCCCCACACCCCCCTACTTAAATATACCAACTCCAAGATCGCACTACAGTGGGGAAAAGGGAATATTCCCATTCCGCGCTGTAGTGTGACTGCCAAAGTCAATGTTCGAAGTTTCACTACTTCGAACATTTGGAGGTGGGGGTTCGAAGTAGTGAAACTTCGAACATATTGACGGATCCCATTGATTCATATTTATACCTATTTGGACACAATCCTTCTAGCAGTTAGCATTAAATAATACAAATAAAGGAAGATATATATGCTATGGAAAAGGAAAGTAAATCTAATTAATAGTTTAAAGACAAATGAGCCAGAATTATTTGGATGTGTTTGCCATTGCCATTGATAATTAGTATCCAACAAGTATTTACCACAATCATTTAGGCACCCATCACATTGCTATTAGGTTTCCATAAATTAAAAATGTATCAGTGCAAGGGTTAGTTTGTGACACCTTAAGAAATGTATCAAGAAGAGAAAGACAGTGTTTTTTAAAAAAATAAATAAATATATATATATATATATATATATATATATATATATATATATCTGCGTGTGTGTTTAAAAGATCAAGATTGTGATCTAATCCCATGTGCTATTTTTTCATCATGTATTTTGTAATAGAATGTAAAGCTGGAAACAAGCTATGGAAATACTAACAATAAAAGAAGACTTTTACCTTAGAAAGTGAAAGTAGTATAGTGTCCTCTTTTGACTGGTTCACAAATGACATCAAATTAGGTAAGACAAACAAAATAATGTAACATAAAGCTTTACTTCTTTATCATATTTTTAGAATTCTTGTCCTTTATTGCCCAATTGTTTTTAGATGCATGTGTCTTTAAACTGATGCTTGCCATATCTTCTATTTTATAAGATATTTTATTTTTTCTTAGTGTATTCCAAGGCTTCTTCTAACGTGCTGAAAATTTTCTGACCATCCGGAATGGAGATTCTTAGTTTTGCAGGGAAAACAAGTTAAGCTTTTATGTCTATTTTCTTCAGGCTTTTGATGACTGGTACAGTTTTTTTTCTTCTGGTCATAATAGTGAAGTGCAATCATTGTCAAATCTTATTACATTATCTTTTAGCTTAATTGGTGCGTTAGCCCAGGCTGTCTTCAGAATTAAGTCCTTGTCTTGACGTGACAGAAGTTTGACAATGCTGGATCTAGGCAATGGAGGGTTTTTCTTTAAGGAAGATGATGAAATGGACATGTGAGCTCTCTCAATTCCAAATGAGAGAGCTTCTGGTAAACTGAGAGCTTTTGCAACCAATTATTTAAAAAAAGTATCAGATTGTCCCCTTCTTTCTCTGGGATTCCATAGATCCTGATGTTATTTCTACGAGACCTGCTTTCTACATATTCTATCTTTTCTAGTACGAACGTGTTTTGCTTTAGTAAAAATTCTGTATGACTTTCAGTTTCTGTCAGTCCAAGTCTGTCACTGCATCTTCAGTTGAAGAAATCTGAGTAGATTGCTGTTTTAACACTTCATTTAGAAAGTCCATTTGTTTTTTGCAGTCTTCTTTTATATAATCCATTTTTGTTTCCAGTTTGTCCAGAATGTTTTTAAATACTCCCAATAATAGACTTAAGTTCCTTTTTTATGGAATTTTCTTGTGAGTTCACTTTTGAATGACTCACACTAGAAGAACATTCAAAAAGTACACTGACAAGAAAAATTAAAATGCTGCTTCCATGTTCATTTTTTTTCACAAAAGTATCAGTACTGATTTAAGGAAAATAATTCTATCAAAAAATAAATATTCTAGTGAGAAAAAATAATAAAATCCTGACAGAGAAATAAGAAGAAGCAGAGCAAAAGCTTTGTCCTGCTAGTTAGCCACCATCTTGGCCACGTCCCTCGTCTGTACTCATTCTTAATTAAGAGTCTGTTGAAATGCTACTGTAGCCTACACATCTATATAAGCCTGGAATCCAACAGAATTGGCTGGAATCTATCAACGAGAAAGAAGATGCTTGATTATTTCTCTTAATCTATTGCCACCTCAACTATTATGTGAAAATAAAGTAATATTAAAGTGAATTTGAACCATAGTTAATTTTCTCAGACTGTCTTATTCCATACGAATGATTACTTATTTCCTCTGATACGATGATTACTTATTTCCTGTGGTAGGACTTTCTTAGACAAGACTTTCTGAATATTTCTTTATATGAAGATTTTGAAATACAAATTAGTTTTATCATGTGATTTTCTCTACGTCTTCTTCTTACGTTTCTAGTTTTCATTCTTACACCCATCATCTCAACTCACTTTGTGCAAGTAGATTCTGCAACCCAAAGCTTTGTTATTTTCATCTGTTTTTGCCCCGTTATCATGCATTGGTTTCACTTCAGGGATAAACTGGCTCATCTTATAATAATTCCATCATTAGAGTTTCATTGCTTATATTTCTCATTTAGAATTCAAAAGGCCTCGGGTCTCCTGATTTCTTAATATGTAAATAAAGGTATATGGCTCTCCAGATGTTGTTATATCTAGATCTCAGGTAACTTTGTCCTCCCTTAAATACATTAGCATGAGGTACTGGTACACTATTTCTCATTTCATTTGGTCAATGCTTCCTGACTGGCCAACAATTTATTTATTTTATTTTACATTTGTTGACCGGGATAGTCCGACTGGATGCATGTCCATTTTCAGCGGAGGCCTGGGGAGAAAAGCTCCAAGGGTAAGCAGATACAGCATTACATAATACCAGAATTACATATTACAAACAGACTATTTACAGAGATTACGTAAGTAAGCAAGTTAAACAAGTTCCACAGGTTACAGTTAATCTTGAGCACAAGTCAGGATTAAATTAAATTACACAGTAAACTGGTTAACAGATTTTTACACATTCTAGAGAGAGTTAGCCAGGCTTGATACATTGACATAGCCAGTTAAGTGACACATGTTGTTTGAGTCTAGTTTTAAATTGACCTAAGGTGGAAAGTAAGGTAATATCAGCTGGAAGAGAGTTCCAGGATCTACTTACAGAGTTTGCAAAGAGAGAATCACCGGCTGTTTTATTAATTTTGCTAGTCTGAATTAGTAGTTTGTTAGAGAATCGAAGCAGTCTAGGATTGTTATAGGGTGTGATAATATTTTTAAGTGCAGGAGTATTGTCCGGATTATAGAGGATTTTATAGGCCATAATCAGTTGGTTATACTGGATTAGGCTGGGTAGTTCAAGCCACCCAAGCTGATTTAGATTGATGCAATGATGTGTCCTAAAAGGCAGCCCAGTGGCAAACCTGGCAATGTGGTTGTAGCAAATTGAGAGTTTGTTAAGGACAGTCTTGTTCAAATTCGAGAGTAGAGGGGATGCATACAGAAGGGTTGAAAGAAGGTGAGAGCAAGCTATGGCAATTTTAGCTGGAGGGGTTAGGAAGGCTTTTATTCTGTAAAGTGACCCTAGTTTTTTATTGATGGTTTTGATAGTTTGGTTAACATGTAGGTCATATTTTAGATTATTGTCTATGATGACACTTAATAGTTTTGTAGATGGGTCAGGAGAGATTATTGTGACATCATTTGATTTTATGGTAAAGGTGAAAGCGGTAGACCTACGTGTTGGTGAAAATAACAGCATTTTAGTTTTTTTGGGATTTAGGATCAGACGATGTTCAGAAAGCCAGTTTTCTAGTGTATTAAAGGTGGTCTGGGTAGCTGACCATAACTCTACTAGAGATGTGGCTGAGCAATATGATTGGTAAATAGTTTTAGGCCCCTAAACTTTAATTCTGTTTAATTTCTGACTGGACTGGCTATCCACCCTTCCTCCTTCTTAGACTGGAGTGCCATCTTTGAAAATATGCCCTGTTTGCTATTCAAGAATGCAATTATTTTTAACTAATTAATGATTCATTTATATAGACAGAAGTTCTGTATTTAATTAATGCATTCAAGTATTTTCAGGTATCCTCTTAGTCCACTTGGCCTAGCTAAAAGTATACACAGCAGTATGAATTTTACCATTCAGTGAAAACTAATGTTTTAGCTTATTTGACTTTTCTTTTCTTTTCAATTTACACACAGACACACCCACACACAGACACCCACACATACACACCCACACACAGATACCCACACATACATACCCACACACAGACACCCACACAGACACACCCACACACAGACACCCACACATACACACCCACACACAGACACCCACACACAGACACCCACACATACACACCCACACACAGACACCCACACATACACACCCACACATACACACCCACACATACACACCCACACATACACACCCACACATACACACCCACACATACACACCCACACATACACACCCACACACAGACACCCACACATACACACCCACACACAGACACCCACACATACACACCCACACATACACACCCACACACAGACACCCACACATACACACCCACACACAGACACCCACACATACACACCCACACACAGACACCCACACAGACACACACGCACACATGCATATATATATATATATCTATCTATGTATCTATTCATCCCACACACATGCACAAATAGACTCACATACGCACACACATACACAAGCAGAAACAGACTTACACACTTTCATACACACGTACACACACAGGCACACCCATATGTTTTTGTCTTTAGGCACTTTTTTATTTATTTCGATAACTGGGAAGTGGGCATCAGGCACAAGACCACTGATATCAGCAAAGCAGCATCTACAATAATGAATAATACAAATCCATTTAAAATGGTTAAAGTACAATCTCTATTAGATTACACCAACCTAAGCTGCAACAAAAATCTTTCATCTTGCTTTTCTGCGTGTCTTTCCTTTCTATTTGTTACAAATACAAATAAATTTATATGTATTTATTTGTCCATATCTGACTGTCCTGCTCTTTCACAATTCACATTCTCTCTATATGCATGTATTTATATCTGTATTTGTAGTTATGTGTCTATCTATCTATCTATCTATCTATCTATCTATCTATCTATCTATCTATCTATCTATCTATCAGCATCTATCTATTCATCTGTCTGTCTTTATGTATTATTCAGTTAGTTGCCTGCTTATCTATCTGCAGCCATTAAAAGCACATAATATTTTACTAATTGACCCTTCTTCGCTTACCAGCTACCTGTTTCAGGGATCATAGATTATCAGCTGGCAAAGTGCAGAGAACCAGGAGTTTTATAGCTTCTTCTATTCTCCCCTAGTGTGTTGGCTGGCAGGTGTGGAGCAACATTTGCTACATAGCTGCTTGCTTCAACACATCATTATATGCTGAGCTACAGAATGAAGCTCTGCTCACTAACTCACAATGGCAGACACAGTCATCTTAATTACTGTAAGCCTAAGTTCTAAGCAAAGGTATTACACCTACTGTGGGTTGTGCAGCAATCCCTTCACCATGATGGATGAGTGTATGCAGCTGCTTATTACCACCACACTCCAAAAGGCGTCTCCACAGCTCAGGCCAATCAGGTCTTTATCTTTCCCTGAGCAATGAAACTAACACTTATGTAACCTATATATTACGTCTTAGACAAGTAAGAAGATAATTTCTGTTAGGCAGGAATGCCTTTTTGTCCAGTTGGACATGAGACTTTTAGCCCACTTAAGTAATTCAGCTAGGTATGTATTACATGAGAGTGTAGAGTGTGGGAGGTTTCTTGAACCTTTGGGATGTAGCTCATTTCTGTACCATTAACAATCCATTATATTGTACTACATTACTGAAATATTAAATGATCCTTTATTTAATACAGAATGCTGTTTCAAGGCAATGATTATTCATTTTATTGTTATGGCACTGGATATTAGCTGATCTAACAACTGGACATAATACTGTGCAACTCTTGCTTTATATTTCATGAACTTAAATAAGATAGCAACAGAAAAATAGTCATATGTCTTAATGACCCGATATCGCAGGTGATAAAATAGCCAAAACTCTCATTTTCTGCCACTTTCTCAGGATAAAAGAAGGTGCAAACATTTTAGAAAATATTATGGTACACACATGAACCAAAAGATCTTAATAATGTGAACCAAGTATAAAACATGGTGCTTATATGGCTGTTTACCAGTAGGAAAAACAACTACAACAGAGCTTCCATGACTAAGAGAATCCTAACCTTCAGTGCTGTGATAATAATGACACATTTTATAAACTGAGTTCAGATCAAATTCAGTATAGTTAAGAAAAAAAAAACTGAAGCAGATGACCTGGACATTGTATAACTGAAGGTCACAGTTCAGAATGCTTCATTTACAGCCATTTTAATGAATCAGCAGTAGCACTGGTGTTCTAAAATCATAATGTCTGTGAATAAGAATTGTAGCTACCTGCAAAAAACAGTAAATAAATTATCAGGATTGCCAAAATCATTTGCATTTTGTTACATGCCAAGAGATGAAGAGGAGAATGAGTAGGCTTGTTTTTATCATGCTGGGTGGTGTGAATATCACCAATGTATATGGTAAAACCTTACTCACCTGTGAATATCACCAATGTATATGATAAACCCTTAATCATCTGTGAATATCGCCCATGTATATGATAAACCCTTACTCACCTGTGAATATCACCCATGTATATGATAAACCCTTAATCACCTGTGAATATCACCCATGTATAAAATAAATCCTTAATCATCTGTGAATATCACCCATGTTTATGATAAACCCTTAATCATCTGTGAATATCGCCCATGTATATAAACCCTTAATTATCTGTGAATATCACCCATGTATATGATAAACCCTTAATCATATATGAATATCACCCATGTATATGATAAACCCTTAAATATCTGTGAATATCGCCCATGCCAATGTATATGAGAAACCCTTACTCACTTGTGAATGTCACCCATGTATATGATAAACCCTTACTCACCTGTGAATATCGTCCATGTATTTGATAAACCCTTACTCACCTGTGAATATTACCCATGTATATGATAAACCCTTAATCATCTGTGAATATCACACATGAATATAATAAACCCTTAATCATATGTGAATATTACCCATGTATATGATAAACCCTTAATCGTCTGTGAATATAACCCATGTATATGGTAAACCCTTAATCATCCATGAATATCACCCATGTATATGATAAACCCTTAATTATTTGTGAATATCACCCATGTATATGATAAACCTTTAATATTCTGTGAATACTGCCCATGTATATGGTTAAACCCTTAATCATCTGTGAATATCACCCATGTATATGATAAACCCTTAATCATCGGTGAATATCACCCATGTATATGATAAACCCTTAATCATCGGTGAATATCACCCATGTATATGATAAACCCTTAATCATCTGTGAGTATCACCCATGTATATGATAAACCCTTAATCATCTGTAAATATCACCCATGTATATGACATACCATTAATCATCTGTGAATATCGCCCATGTATATGATAAACCCTTAATCATCTGTGAATATCACCCATGTATATGATAAACCCTTAATCATCTGTGAATATCATCAATGTATATGATAAACCCTTACTCACCTGCGAATGTCGCCCATGTATATGATAAACCCTTAATCATCTGTGAATATCACCCATGTATATGATAAACCCTTACTCATCTGTGAATGTCACCCATGTATATGATAAACCCTTACTCACCTGTGAATATCGTCCATGTATTTGATAAACCCTTACTCACCTGTGAATATTGCCCATGTATATGATAAACCCTTAATCATCTGTGAGTATCACACATGAATATGATAAACCCTTAATCATCTGTGAATATCACCCATGGATATGATAAACCCTTAATCATCTGTGAATATAACCCATGTATATGGTAAACACTTAGTCATCTGTGAATATCACCCATGCATATGATAAACCCTTAATCATCTGTGAATATCACCCATGTATATGATAAACCCTTAATCATCTGTGAATATCACCCATGTATATGATAAACCTTTAATCATCTGTGAGTATCACCAATGTATATGATAAACGCTTAATCATCTGTAAATATCACCCATGTATATGATATATCCTTAATCATCTGTGAATATCGCCCATGTATATGATTTATATGATAAACCCTTAATCATCTGTGAATATCACCAATATTTATATATATATATATATATATATATATATATATATGATAAACCCATACTCACCTATGAATATCTTCTATATATATATATATATATATATATATATATATATATATATATATATGATAAACCCTTACTCACCTGTGAATATTGGCCATGCATATGATAAACCCTTAATCATCCATGAATATCACCCATGTATATGATAAACCCTTAATTATTTGTGAATATCACCCATGTATATGATAAACCTTTAATATTCTGTGAATACTGCCCATGTATATGGTTAAACCCTTAATCATCTGTGAATATCACCCATGTATATGATAAACCCTTAATCATCTGTGAATATCACCCATGTATATGATAAACCCTTAATCATCGGTGAATATCACCCATGTATATGATAAACCCTTAATCATCTGTGAGTATCACCCATGTATATGATAAACCCTTAATCATCTGTAAATATCACCCATGTATATGATATACCATTAATCATCTGTGAATATCGCACATGTATATGATAAACCCTTAATCATCTGTGAATATCACCCATGTATATGATAAATCCTTAATCATCTGTGAATATCATCAATGTATATGATAAACCCTTACTCACCTGCGAATGTCGCCCATGTATATGATAAACCCTTAATCATCTGTGAATATCACCCATGTATATGATAAACCCTTACTCATCTGTGAATGTCACCCATGTATATGATAAACCCTTACTCACCTGTGAATATCGTCCATGTATTTGATAAACCCTTACCCACCTGTGAATATTGCCCATGTATATGATAAACCCTTAATCATCTGTGAGTATCACACATGAATATGATAAACCCTTAATCATCTGTGAATATCACCCATGGATATGATAAACCCTTAATCATCTGTGAATATAACCCATGTATATGGTAAACACTTAATCATCTGTGAATATCACCCATGTATATGATAAACCCTTAATCATCTGTGAATATCACCCATGTATATGATAAACCCTTAATCTTCTGTGAATATCACCCATGTATATGATAAACCTTTAATCATCTGTGAGTATCACCCATGTATATGATAAACGCTTAATCATCTGTAAATATCACCCATGTATATGATATATCCTTAATCATCTGTGAATATCGCCCATGTATATGATAAACCCTTAATCATCTGTGAATATCACCAATATTTATATATATATATATATATATATATATATATATATATATATATATATATATATATATATATGATAAACCCATACTCACCTATGAATATCTTCTATATATATATATATATATATATATATATATATATATATATATATATATGATAAACCCTTACTCACCTGTGAATATTGGCCATGCATATGATAAACCCTTAATCACCTGTGAATATCACCCATGTAGATGATAAACCCTTAATCATCTGTGAATATCATCCATGTATATGATACATCCTTACTCACCTGTGAATATTGCCCATGTATATGATAAACCCTTAATCATCTGTGAATACTGCCCATGTATATGATTAAACCCTTAATCATCTGTGAGTATCGCCAATGTATATGAGAAACCCTTAGTCACCTGTGAATATCGCCCATGTATATGATAAACCCTTACTCGCCTGTGAATATTGCCTATCTATATGATAAACCCTTACTCACCTGTGAATATCACCCATATATATGATAAACCCTTACTCACCTGTGAATATTGCCCATGTATATGATAAACCCTTAATCATATTTGAATATCGCCCATGTATATGATGAACCCTTAATCACCTGCAGTGATCTGAACTGTGTAGAATCCAGCAGTTGCTCATGTGCTTGACTTTGAAGCCCAGGTCAGTCGACGAATAGCAGTGTTGTTTTCTGGTGTCCTATCACATCAAGGTTTTTTTTTTTGAGATACAAAGGAAATGTGTTACCTTAACTGTCAACCAGAAGAATTGCCTGGGCATTGAACATTTTTGAGTAATGAACAGGCAATCTCATTTCAGAATATAAAAATAAAATTAAACAACATTACCATTTAAGTTCTAAATCTAAGAGTTAATGCACAGTAAGATTTTAAGTTTGTAACTGGGCATTAGGAAATCCCTTTCTGTTTCCTATTGGTACATTCCCACAACAGGAGTTTTCTCTGTTCCCATTGTAACATTTCTACATTTACTATTAGGAGACCTTTGTTATGGTCGCTATCTATCTAAATAAAAATTTCTTTCTAAAAATTAAAAAGCACTGTCTATCCCTTTCCCATCAGACAGTTCTACTGGGGATTAATAAACTATAGTTGATCATCTAAAAAGCCAGGATAGCTAATGGGACAAGGCATAGTTATACATCCATAGTTTATTTTTTCAACACAAAGCTTTATATTTCCTTGAAATGTAACAAGAA